>NW_027141274.1:1869304-2180855 GCF_036365525.1 Heterodontus francisci
CTATTCTAATTATCTATGTCCTGTTTCAGTCAATTACATTCATCCTGATCCTCTGTCCATTCTAATTATCTATGTCCTGTTTCAGTCAATTACTATCATCCTGATCCTCTGTCTGTTCTAATTATCTATGTCCTGTTTCAGTCAATTACTATCATCCTGATCCTCTGTCTATTCGAATTATCTATGTCCTGTTTCAGTCAATTACTATAATCCTGATCCTCTGAACATTCTAATTATCTATGTCCTGTTTCAGTCAATTACTATCATCCTGACCCTCGTTCTAATCTAATTATCTATGTCCTGTTTCAGTCAATTACTATCATCCTGATCCTCTGTCTATTCTAATTATCTGTGTCCTGTTTCAGTCAATTACTATCATCCTGATCCTCTGTCCATTCTAATTATCTAGGTACTGTTTCAGTCAATGACTATCATCCTGATCCTCTGTCTATTCTAATTATCTATGTCCTGTTTCAGTCAATTACTATCATCCTGATCCTCTGTCTATTCTAATTATCTATGTAATGTTTCAGTCAATTGCTATCATCCTGATCCTTGTCTATTCGAATTATCTATGTCCTGTTTCAGTCAATTACTATCATCCTGATCCTCTGTCCATTCTAATTATCTAAGTCCTGTTTCAGTCAATTACTATCATCCTGATCCTCTGTTCATTCTAATTATCTATGTCCTGTTTCAGTCAATTACTTATCATCCTGATCCTCTGAACATTCTAATTATCTATGTACTTTTTCAGTCAATTACTATCATCCTGATCCTCTGAACATTCCAACTATCTATGTCCTGTTTCAGTCAATTACTATCATCCTGATCCTCTGAACATTCTAATTATCTATGTACTGTTTCAGTCAATTACTATTATCCTCAATTTCTGTCCATTCTAATTATCTATGTCTTGTATCATTCAATTACTATCATCCTGATCCTCTGAACATTCTAATTATCTATGTACTGTTACAGTCAATGACTATCATCCTGATCCTCTGTCTATTCTAATTATCTATGTAATGTTTCAGTCAATTGCTATCATCCTGATCCTCTGTCTATTCGAATTATCTATGTCCTGTTTCAGTCAATTACTATCATCCTGATCCTCTGTGCATTCTAATTATCTAAGTCCTGTTTCAGTCAATTACTATCATCCTGATCCTCGGAACATTCTAATTATCTATGTCCTGTTTCAGTCAATTAGTATCATCCTGATCCTCTGAACATTCTAATTATCTATGTCCTGTTTCAGTCAATTACTATCATCCTGATCCTCTGTCCATTCTAATTATCTATGTCCTGTTTCAGTCAATTACTTATCATCCTGATCCTCTGAACATTCTAATTATCTATGTACTGTTTCAGTCAATTACTATCATCCTGATCCTCTGAACATTCCAACTATCTATGTCCTGTTTCAGTCAATTACTATCATCCTGATCCTCTGAACATTCTAATTATCTATGTACTGTTTCAGTCAATTACTATTATCCTCAATTTCTGTCCATTCTAATTATCTATGTCCTGTTTCATTCAATTACTATCATCCTGATCCTCTGAACATTCTAATTATCTATGTACTGTTTCAGTCAATTACTATCATCCTGATCCTCTGAACATTCTAATTATCTATGTCCTGTTTCAGTCAATTACTATCATCCTGATCCTCTGTACATTCTAATTATCTATGTCCTGTTTCAGTCAATTACCATCATCCTGATCCTCTGTCTATTCTAATCATCTATGTCCTGTTTCAGTCAATTACTATCATCCTGATCCTCTGAACATTCTAATTATCTATGTCCTGTTTCAGTCAATTACTATCATCCTGATCCTCTGAACATTCTAATTATCTATGTCCTGTTTCAGTCAATTACTATCATCCTGATCCTCTGTACATTCTAATTATCTATGTCCTGTTTCAGTCAATTGCTATCATCCTGATCCTCTGTGCATTCTAATTATCTATGTCCTGTTTCAGTCAATTACTATCATCCTGATCCTCTGTCTATTCTAATTATCGATGTACTGTTTCAGTCAGTTACTATCATCCTGATCCTCTGTACATTCTAATTATCTATGTCCTGTTTCAGTCAATTACTATCATCCTGATCCTCTGTACATTCTAATTATCTATGTCCTGTTTCAGTCAATTACTATCATCCTGATCCTCTGAACATTCTAATTATCTATGTCCTGTTTCAGTCAATTACTATCATCCTGATCCTCTGTACATTCTAATTATCTATGTCCTGTTTCAGTCAATTACTATCATCATGATCCTCTGAACATTCTAATTATCTATGTCCTGTTTCAGTCAATTACTATCATCCTGATCCTCTGTCCATTCTAATTATATACGCCCTGTTTCAGTCAATTACTATCATCCTGATCCTCTGTCTATTCTAATTATCTATGTACTGTTTCAGTCAATTACTATCATCCTGATCCTCTGAACATTCTAATTATCTATGTCCTGTTTCAGTCAATTACTATCATCCTGATCCTCTGTCCGTTCTAATTATCTATGTCCTGTTTCATTCAATTACTATCATCCTGATCCTCTGAACATTCTAATTATCTATGTCCTGTTTCAGTCAATTACTATCATCCTGATCCTCTGAACATTCTAATTATCTATGTACTGTTTCAGTCAATTACTATCATCCCGATCCTCTGTCCATTCTAATTATCTATGTCCTGTTTCAGTCAATTACTATCATCCTGATCCTCTGAACATTCTAATTATCTATGTCCTGTTTCAGTCAATTACTATCATCCTGATCCTCTGAACATTCTAATTATCTATGTCCTGTTTCAGTCAATTACTATCATCCTGATCCTCTGTCTATTCTAATTATCTATGTCCTGTTTCAATTACATTCATCCTGATCCTCTGTCCATTCTAATTATCTATGTCCTGTTTCAGTCAATTACTATCATCCTGATCCTCTGTCTATTCTAATTATCTATGTCCTGTTTCAGTCAATTACTATCATCCTGATCCTCTGAACATTCTAATTATCTATGTACTGTTTCAGTCAATTACTATCATCCTGATCCTCTGAACATTCTAATTATCTATGTCCTGTTTCAGTCAATTACTATCATCCTGACCCTCTGTCTAATCTAATTATCTATGTCCTGTTTCAGTCAATTACTATCATCCTGATCCTCTGTCTATTCGAATTCTCTATGTCCTGTTTCAGTCAATTACTATCATCCTGACCCTCTGTCTAATCTAATTATCTATGTCCTGTTTCAGTCAATTACTATCATCCTGCTCCTCTGTCTATTCTAATTATCTCTGTAATGTTTCAGTCAATTACTATCATCCTGATCCTCGGAACATTCCAATTATCTATGTCCTGTTTCAGTCAATTACTATCATCCTGATCCTCTGAACATTCTAATTATCTATGTCCTGTTTCAGTCAATTACTATGAGAACGGGCAGAGACTGCTTGAGTTGTGTACCTATCATAACCTCTGCATCACCAACTCGTTCTTTCACACTAAACCCTGTCACCAGGTTTCATGGAGGCACCCAAGATCACGTCGTTGGCACCAGCTGGACCTCATCGTCACAAGGCGAGCCACCTTAAACAGTGTTCAAATCACACGCAGCTTCCACAGTGCGGACTGCGACACCGACCACTCCCTGGTGTGCAGCAAGGTTAGACTCAGACCAAAGAAGTTGCATCATTCCAAGCAGAAGGGCCACCCGCGCATCAACACGAGCAGAATTTCTCACCCACAGCTGTTACAAAAATTTCTAAATTCACTTGTAACAGCCCTTCAAAACACTCCCACAGGGGATGCTGAGACCAAGTGGGCCCACATCAGAGACGCCATCTATGAGTCAGCTTTGACCACCTACGGCAAAAGTGCGAAGAGAAATGCAGACTGGTTTCAATCTCATAATGAAGAGCTGGAACCTGTCATAGCCGCTAAGCGCATTGCACTTTTGAACTACAAGAAGGCCCCCAGCGATTTAACATCCGCAGCACTTAAAGCAGCCAGAAGTACTGCACAAAGAACAGCTAGGCGTTGCGCAAACGACTACTGGCAACACCTATGCAGCCATATTCAGCTGGCCTCAGACACCGGAAACATCAGAGGAATGTATGATGGCATGAAGAGAGCTCTTGGGCCAACCATCAAGAAGATCACCCCCCTCAAATCTAAATCGGGGGACATAATCACTGACCAACGCAAACAGATGGACCGCTGGGTTGAGCACTACCTAGAACTGTACTCCAGGGAGAATGCTGTCACTGAGACTGCCCTCAATGCAGCCCAGCCTCTACCAGTCATGGATGAGCTGGACATACAGCCAACCAAATCGGAACTCAGTGATGCCATTGATTCCCTAGCCAGCGGAAAAGCCCCTGGGAAGGACAGCATTACCCCAGAAATAATCAAGAGTGCCAAGCCTGCTATGCTCTCAGCACTACATGAACTGCTATGCCTGTGCTGGGACGAGGGAGCAGTACCCCAGGACATGCGTGATGCCAACATCATCACCCTCTATAAAAACAAAGGTGACCGCGGTGACTGCAACAACTACCGTGGAATCTCCCTGCTCAGCATAGTGGGGAAAGTCTTTGCTCGAGTCGCTCTGAACAGGCTCCAGAAGCTGGCCGAGCGCGTCTACCCTGAGGCACAGTGTGGCTTTCGTGCAGAGAGATCGACTATTGACATGCTGTTCTCCCTTTGTCAGATACAGGAGAAATGCCGTGAACAACAGATGCCCCTCTACATTGCTTTCATTGATCTCACCAAAGCCTTTGACCTCGTCAGCAGACGTGGTCTCTTCAGACTACTAGAAAAGATCGGATGTCCACCAAAGCTACTAAGTATCATCACCTCATTCCATGACAATATGAAAGGCACAATTCAACATGGTGGCTCCTCATCAGAGCCCTTTCCTATCCTGAGTGGTGTGAAACAGGGCTGTGTTCTCGCACCCACACTTTTTGGGATTTTCTTCTCCCTGCTGCTTTCACATGCGTTCAAATCCTCTGAAGAAGGAATTTTCCTCCACACAAGATCAGGGGGCAGGTTGTTCAACCTTGCCCGTCTAAGAGCGAAGTCCAAAGTACGGAAAGTCCTCATCAGAGAACTCCTCTTTGCTGACGATGCTGCTTTAACATCTCACACTGAAGAATGCCTGCAGAGTCTCATCGAAAGGTTTGCGTCTGCCTGCAATGAATTTGGCCTAACCATCAGCCTCAAGAAAACGAACATCATGGGGCAGGATGTCAGAAATGCTCCATCCATCAATATTGGCGACCACGCTCTGGAAGTGGTTCAAGAGTTCACCTACCTAGGCTCAACTATCACCAGTAACCTGTCTCTAGATGCAGAAATCAACAAGCGCATGGGTAAGGCTTCCACTGCTATGTCCAGACTGGCCAAGAGAGTGTGGGAAAATGGCGCACTGACACGGAACACAAAAGTCCGAGTGTATCAGGCCTGTGTCCTCAGTACCTTGCTCTACGGCAGCGAGGCCTGGACAACGTATGCCAGCCAAGAGCGACGTCTCAATTCATTCCATCTTCGCTGCCTTCGGAGAATACTTGGCATCAGGTGGCAGGACTATATCTCCAACACAGAAGTCCTTGAAGCGGCCAACACCCCCAGCTTATACACACTACTGAGTCAGCGGCGCTTGAGATGGCTTGGCCATGTGAGCCGCATGGAAGATGGCAGGATCCCCAAAGACACATTGTACAGCGAGCTCGCCACTGGTATCAGACCCACCGGCCGTCCATGTCTCCGTTATAAAGACGTCTGCAAACGCGACATGAAATCGTGTGACATTGATCACAAGTCGTGGGAGTCAGTTGCCAGCGTTCGCCAGAGCTGGCGGGCAGCCATAAAGACAGGGCTAAATTGTGGCGAGTCGAAGAGACTTAGTAGTTGGCAGGAAAAAAGACAGAGGCGCAAGGGGAGAGCCAACTGTGCAACAGCCCCAACAAACAAATTTCTCTGCAGCACCTGTGGAAGAGCCTGTCACTCCAGAATTGCCCTTTATAGCCACTCCAGGCGCTGCTTCACAAACCACTGACCACCTCCAGGCGCGTATCCATTGTCTCTCGAGATAAGGAGGCCCAAAAGAAAGAAAAGTAAGAAAAAGACCCTCTGTCTAATCTAATTATCTATGTCCTGTTTCAGTCAGTTACTATCATCCTGATCCTCTGAACATTCTAATTATCTATGTACTGTTTCAGTCAATTACTGTCATCCTGATCCTCTGAACATTCTAATTATCTATGTCCTGTTTCAGTCAATTACTATCATCCTGATCCTCTGTCTATTCTAATTATCTATGTCCTGTTTCAGTCAATTACTATCATCCTGATCCTCTGAACATTCTAATTATCTATGTCCTGTTTCAGTCAATTACTATCATCCTGACCCTCTGTCTATTCTAATTATCTATGTCCTGTTTCAGTCAATTACTATCATCCTGATCCTCTGTCCATTCTAATTATCTATGTCCTGTTTCAGTCAATTACTATCATCCTGATCCTCTGCACATTCTAATTATCTATGTACTGTTTCAGTCAATTACTATCATCCTGATCCTCTGTCCATTCTAATTATCTATGTCCTGTTTCAGTCAATTACTATCATCCTGATCCTCTGTCCATTCTAATTATCTATGTCCTGTTTCAGTCAATTACTATCATCCTGATCCTCTGAACATTCTAATTATCTATGTCCTGTTTCAGTCAATTACTATCATCCTGACCCTCTGTCTATTCTAATTATCTATGTCCTGTTTCAGTCAATTACTATCATCCTGATCCTCTGCACATTCTAATTATCTATGTACTGTTTCAGTCAATTACATTCATCCTGATCCTCTGTCCATTCTAATTATCTAAGTCCTGTTTCAGTCAATTACTATCATCCTGATCCTCTGTCCATTCTAATTATCTATGTCCTGTTTCAGTCAATTACTATCATCCTGATCCTCTGAACATTCTAATTATCTATGTCCTGTTTCAGTCAATTACTAGCATCCTGATCCTCTGTCTATTCTAATTATCTATGTCCTGTTTCAGTCAATTACAATCATCCTGATCCTCTGAACATTCTAATTATCTATGTCCTGTTTCAGTCAATTACTATCATCCTGATCCTCTGAACATTCTAATTATCTATGTACTGTTTCAGTCAATTACTGTCATCCTGATCCTCTGAACATTCTAATTATCTATGTCCTGTTTCAGTCAATTACTATCATCCTGATCCTCTGAACATTCTAATTATCTATGTACTGTTTCAGTCAATTACTGTCATCCTGATCCTCTGAACATTCTAATTATCTATGTCCTGTTTCAGTCAATTACTATCATCCTGATCCTCTGTCTATTCTAATTATCTATGTCCTGTTTCAGTCAATTACTATCATCCTGATCCTCTGAACATTCTAATTATCTATGTTCTGTTTCAGTAAATTACTATCATCCTGATCCTCTGAACATTCTAATTATCTATGTACTGTTTCAGTCAATTACTATCATCCTGATCCTCTGAACATTCTAATTATCTATGTACTGTTTCAGTCAATTACTGTCATCCTGATCCTCTGAACATTCTAATTATCTATGTACTGTTTCAGTCAATTACCTTTATCCTCAATTTCTGTCCATTCTAATTATCTATGTCCTGTTTCTTTCAATTACTATCATCCTGATCCTCTGTCTATTCTAATTATTTATGTCCTGTTTCAGTCAATTACTATCATCCTGATCCTCTGTCCATTATAATTATCGATGTACTGTTTCGGTCAGTTACTATCATCCTGATCCTCTGAACATTCTAATTATCTATGTCCTGTTTCAGTCAATTACTATCATCCTGATCCTCTGAACATTCTAATTATCTATGTCCTGTTTCAGTCAATTACTATCATCCTGATCCTCTGAACATTCTAATTATCTATGTACTGTTTCAGTCAATTACCATTATCCTCAATTTCTGTCCATTCTAATTATCTATGTCCTGTTTCATTCAATTACTATCATCCTGATCCTCTGTCTATTCTAATTATTTATGTCCTGTTTCAGTCAGTTACTATCATCCTGATCCTCTGAACATTCTAATTATCTATGTCCTGTTTCAGTCAATTACTGTCATCCTGATCCTCTGAACATTCTAATTATCTATGTACTGTTTCAGTCAATTACCATTATCCTCAATTTCTGTCCATTCTAATTATCTATGTCCTGTTTCATTCAATTACTATCATCCTGATCCTCTGTCTATTCTAATTATTTATGTCCTGTTTCAGTCAATTACTATCATCCTGATCCTCTGTCCATTCTAATTATCGAATTACTGTTTCAGTCAGTTACTATCATCCTAATCCTCTGAACATTCTAATTATCTATGTCCTGTTTCATTCAATTACTATCATCCTGATCCTCTGAACATTCTAATTATCTATGTCCTGTTTCAGTCAATTACTATCATCCTGATCCTCTGAACATTCTAATTATCTATGTACTGTTTCAGTCAATTACCATTATCCTCAATTTCTGTCCATTCTAATTATCTATGTCCTGTTTCATTCAATTACTATCATCCTGATCCTCTGTCTATTCTAATTATTTATGTCCTGTTTCAGTCAGTTACTATCATCCTGATCCTCTGAACATTCTAATTATCTATGTCCTGTTTCAGTCAATTACTGTCATCCTGATCCTCTGAACATTCTAATTATCTATGTACTGTTTCAGTCAATTACCATTATCCTCAATTTCTGTCCATTCTAATTATCTATGTCCTGTTTCATTCAATTACTATCATCCTGATCCTCTGTCTATTCTAATTATTTATGTCCTGTTTCAGTCAATTACTATCATCCTGGTCCTCTGTCTATTCTAATTATCTATGTCCTGTTTCAGTCAATTACTATCATCCTGATCCCCTGAACATTCTAATTATCTATGTCCTGTTTCAGTCAATTACTATCATCCTTATCCTCTGTCTATTCTAATTATCTATGTCCTGTTTCAGTCAATTACTATCATCCTGATCCTCTGAACATTCTAATTATCTATGTACTGTTTCAGTCAATTACTATCATCCTGATCCTCTGTCTATTCTAATTATCTATGTACTGTTTCAGTCAATTACTATCATCCTGATCCTCTGTCCATTCTAATTATCTATGTCCTGTTTCTGTCAATTACTATCATCCTGATCCTCTGTCTATTCTAATTATCTATGTCCTGTTTCAGTCAATTACTATCATCCAGATCCTCTGTCTATTCTAATTATCTATGTCCTGTTTCAGTCAATTACTATCATCCTGATCCTCTGAACATTCTAATTATCTATGTCCTGTTTCAGTCAATTACTATCATCCTGATCCTCTGTCTATTCTAATTATCTATGTAATGTTTCAGTCAATTACTATCATCCTGATCCTCTGAACATTCTAATTATCTATGTCCTGTTTCAGTCAATTACTATCATCCTGACCCTCTGTCTAATCTAATTATCTATGTCCTGTTTCAGTCAATTACTATCATCCTGATCCTCTGTCTATTCTAATTATCTATGTAATGTTTCAGTCAATTACTATCATCCTGATCCTCGGAACATTCTAATTATCTATGTCCTGTTTCAGTCAATTACTATCATCCTGATCCTCTGAACATTCTAATTATCTATGTACTGTTGCAGTCAATTACTATCATCCTGACCCTCTGTCTATTCTAATTATCTATGTCCTGTTTCAGTCAATTACTATCATCCTGATCCTCTGAACATTCTAATTATCTATGTCCTGTTTCAGTCAATTACTATCATGCTGATCCTCGGAACATTCTAATTATCTATGTCCTGTTTCAGTCAATTACTATCATCCTGATCCTCTGAACATTCTAATTATCTATGTCCTGTTTCAGTCAATTACTATCATCCTGATCCTCGGAACATTCTAATTATCTATGTCCTGTTTCAGTCAATTACTATCATCCTGATCCTCTGAACATTCTAATTATCTATGTCCTGTTTCAGTCAATTACTATCATCCTGATCCTCGGAACATTCTAATTATCTATGTCCTGTTTCAGTCAATTACTATCATCCTGATCCTCTGAACATTCTAATTATCTATGTAATGTTTCAGTCAATTACTATCATCCTGATCCTCTGTCCATTCTAATTATCTATGTCCAGTTTCAGTCAATTACTATCATCCTGATCCTCTGTCTATTCTACTTATCTATGTCCTGTTTCAGTCAATTACTATCATCCTGATCCTCTGTCCATTCTAATTATCTATGTCCTGTTTCAGTCAATTGGTATCATCCTGATCCTCTGTCTATTCTAATTATCTATGTCCTGTTTCAGTCAATTACTATCATCCTGATCCTCTGAACATTCTAATTATCTATGTCCTGTTTCAGTCAATTACTATCATCCTGATCCTCTGTCCATTCTAATTATCTATGTCCTGTTTCAGTCAATTAATATCATCCTGATCCTCTGTCTATTCTAATTATCTATGTCCTGTTTCAGTCAATTACTATCATCCTGAACCTCTGAACATTCTAATTATCTATGTACAGTTTCAGTCAATTACTATCATCCTGATCCTCTGAACATTCTAATTATCTATGTCGTGTTTCAGTCAATTACTATCATCCTGATCCTCTGAACATTCTAATTATCTGTGTCCTGTTTCAGTCAATTACTATCATCCTGATCCTCTGTCTATTCTAATTATCTATGTCCTGTTTCAGTCAATTACTATCATCCTGGTCCTCTGAACATTCTAATTATCTATGTACTGTTTCAGTCAATTACTATCATCCTGATCCTCTGTCTATTCGAATTATCTATGTCCTGTTTCAGTCAATTACTATCATCCTGATCCTCTGAACATTCTAATTGTCTATGTCCTGTTTCAATCAATTTCTATCATCCTGATCCACTGTCTATTCGAATAATCGATGTGCTGTTTCAGTCAATTACTATCATCCTGATCCTCTGAACATTCTAATTATCTATGCACTGTTTCTGTCAATTACTATCATCCTGATCCTCTGTCCATTCTAATTATCTATGTCCTGTTTCAGTCAATTACTATCATCCTGATCCTCTGAACATTCTAATTATCTATGTCCTGTTTCAGTCAATTACTATCATCTTGACCCTCTGTCTATTCTAATTATCTATGTCCTGTTTCAGTCAATTACTATCATCCTGATCCTCTGAACATTCTAATTATCTATGTACTGTTTCAGTCAATTACTATCATCCTGATCCTCTATCTATTCGAATTATCTATGTCCTGTTTCAGTCAATTACTATCATCCTGATCCTCGGAACATTCTAATTATCTATGTCCTGTTTCAGTCAATTACTATCATCCTGATCCTCTGAACATTCTAATTATCTATGTCCTGTTTCAGTCAATTACTATCATCCTGATCCTCTGAACATTCTAATTATCTATGTCCTGTTTCAGTCAATTACTATCATCCTGATCCTCTGAACATTCTAATTATCTATGTCCTGTTTCAGTCAATTACTATCATCCTGATCCTCGGATCATTCTAATTATCTATGTCCTGTTTCAGTCAATTATTTCATCCTGATCCTCTGAGCATTCTAATTATCTATGTACTGTTTCAGTCAATTACTATCATCCTGATGCTCGGTCCATTCTAATTATCTATGTCCTGTTTCAGTCAATTACTATCATCCTGATCCTCTGTCCATTCTAATTATCTATGTCCTGTTTCAGTCAATTACTATCATCCTGATCCTTTGTCTATTCTAATTATCTATGTCCTATTTCAGTCAATTACTATCATCCTGATCCTCGGAACATTCTAATTATCTGTGTCCTGTTTCAGTCAATTACTATCATCCTGATCCTCTGAACATTCTAATTATCTATGTCCTGTTTCAGTCAATTACTATCATCCGGACCCTCTGTCTGTTCTAATTATCTACGTCCTGTTTCAGTCAATTACTATCATCCTGATCCTCTGAACATTCTAATTATCTTTGTACTGTTTCAGTCAATTACTATCATCCTGATCCTCTGAACATTCTAATTATCTATGTCCTGTTTCAGTCAATTACTATCATCCTGATCCTCTGAACATTCTCATTAACTATGTACTGTTTCAGTCAATTACTATTATCCAGATCCTCTGTCCATTCTTACTGTCTATGTCCTGCTTCATTCAATTACTATCATCCTGATCTTCTGAACATTCTAATTATCTATGTACTGTTTCAGTCAATTACTATCATCCTGATCCTCTGAACATTCTCATTATCTATGTACTGTTTCAGTCAATTACTATTATCCTGATCCTCTGTCCATTCTAATTATCTATGTCCTGTTTCATTCAATTACTATCATCCTGATCGTCTGTCTATTCTAATTATCTATGTCCTGTTTCAGTCAATTACAATCATCCTGATCCTCTGTCCATTCTAATTATCTATGTCCTGTTTCAGTCAATTACTATCATCCTGATCCTCTGTCTATTCTAATTATCTATGTCTTGTTTCAGTCAATTACTATCATCCTGATCCTCTGAACATTCTAATTATCTATGTCCTGTTTCAGTCAATTACTATCATCCTGATCCTCTGAACATTCTAATTATCTATGTCCTGTTTCAGTCAATTACTATCATCCTGATCCTCTGAACATTCTAATTATCTATGTCCTGTTTCAGTCAATTACTATCATCCTGATCCTCGGATCATTCTAATTATCTATGTCCTGTTTCAGTCAATTATTTCATCCTGATCCTCTGAGCATTCTAATTATCTATGTACTGTTTCAGTCAATTACTATCATCCTGATGCTCTGTCCATTCTAATTATCTATGTCCTGTTTCAGTCAATTACTATCATCCTGATCCTCTGTCCATTCTAATTATATATGTCCTGTTTCAGTCAATTACTATCATCCTGATCCTTTGTCTATTCTAATTATCTATGTCCTGTTTCAGTCAATTACTATCATCCTGATCCTCTGAACATTCTAATTATCTATGTCCTGTTTCAGTCAATTACTATCATCCTGATCCTTTGTCTATTCTAATTATCTATGTCCTGTTTCAGTCAATTACTATCATCCTGATCCTCTGAACATTCTAATTATCTATGTCCTGTTTCAGTCAATTACTATCATCCTGATCCTTTGTCTATTCTAATTATCTATGTCCTGTTTCAGTCAATTACTATCATCCTGATCCTCTGAACATTCTAATTATCTATGTCCTGTTTCAGTCAATTACTATCATCCTGATCCTTTGTCTATTCTAATTATCTATGTCCTGTTTCAGTCAATTACTATCATCCTGATCCTCTGTCCATTCTAATTATCTATGTCCTGTTTCAGTCAATTACTATCATCCTGATCCTTTGTCTATTCTAATTATCTATGTCCTATTTCAGTCAATTACTATCATCCTGATCCTCGGAACATTCTAATTATCTGTGTCCTGTTTCAGTCAATTACTATCATCCTGATCCTCTGAACATTCTAATTATCTATGTCCTGTTTCAGTCAATTACTATCATCCGGACCCTCTGTCTGTTCTAATTATCTACGTCCTGTTTCAGTCAATTACTATCATCCTGATCCTCTGAACATTCTAATTATCTTTGTACTGTTTCAGTCAATTACTATCATCCTGATCCTCTGAACATTCTAATTATCTATGTCCTGTTTCAGTCAATTACTATCATCCTGATCCTCTGAACATTCTCATTAACTATGCACTGTTTCAGTCAATTACTATTATCCAGATCCTCTGTCCATTCTTACTATCTATGTCCTGCTTCATTCAATTACTATCATCCTGATCTTCTGAACATTCTAATTATCTATGTACTGTTTCAGTCAATTACTATCATCCTGATCCTCTGAACATTCTCATTATCTATGTACTGTTTCAGTCAATTACTATTATCCTGATCCTCTGTCCATTCTAATTATCTATGTCCTGTTTCATTCAATTACTATCATCCTGATCGTCTGTCTATTCTAATTATCTATGTCCTGTTTCAGTCAATTACAATCATCCTGATCCTCTGTCCATTCTAATTATCTATGTCCTGTTTCAGTCAATTACTATCATCCTGATCCTCTGTCTATTCTAATTATCTATGACTTGTTTCAGTCAATTACTATCATCCTGATCCTCTGAACATTCTAATTATCTATGTCCTGTTTCAGTCAATTACTATCATCCTGATCCTCTGAACATTCTAATTATCTATGTCCTGTTTCAGTCAATTACTATCATCCTGATCCTCTGTACATTCTAATTATCTATGTCCTGTTTCAGTCAATTACTATCATCCTGATCCTCGGATCATTCTAATTATCTATGTCCTGTTTCAGTCAATTATTTCATCCTGATCCTCTGAGCATTCTAATTATCTATGTACTGTTTCAGTCAATTACTATCATCCTGATGCTCTGTCCATTCTAATTATCTATGTCCTGTTTCAGTCAATTACTATCATCCTGATCCTCTGTCCATTCTAATTATCTATGTCCTGTTTCAGTCAATTACTATCATCCTGATCCTTTGTCTATTCTAATTATCTATGTCCTGTTTCAGTCAATTACTATCATCCTGATCCTCTGAACATTCTAATTATCTATCTCCTGTTTCAGTCAATTACTATCATCCTGATCCTTTGTCTATTCTAATTATCTATGTCCTGTTTCAGTCAATTACTATCATCCTGATCCTCTGAACATTCTAATTATCTATGTCCTGTTTCAGTCAATTACTATCATCCTGATCCTTTGTCTATTCTAATTATCTATGTCCTGTTTCAGTCAATTACTATCATCCT
The DNA here is from genome assembly GCF_036365525.1 of Heterodontus francisci. Classification (NCBI taxonomy): domain Eukaryota; kingdom Metazoa; phylum Chordata; class Chondrichthyes; order Heterodontiformes; family Heterodontidae; genus Heterodontus; species Heterodontus francisci. Next base: position 1,884,187 of record NW_027141274.1, read on the forward strand.
GATCCTCTGAACATTCTAATTATCTATGTCCTGTTTCAGTCAATTACTATCATCCTGATCCTTTGTCTATTCTAATTATCTATGTCCTGTTTCAGTCAATTACTATCATCCTGATCCTCTGAACATTCTAATTATCTATGTCCTGTTTCAGTCAATTACTATCATCCTGATCCTCTGAACATTCTAATTATCTATGTCCTGTTTCAGTCAATTACTATCATCCTGATCCTCGGATCATTCTAATTATCTATGTCCTGTTTCAGTCAATTATTTCATCCTGATCCTCTGAGCATTCTAATTATCTATGTACTGTTTCAGTCAATTACTATCATCCTGATGCTCTGTCCATTCTAATTATCTATGTCCTGTTTCAGTCAATTACTATCATCCTGATCCTCTGTCCATTCTAATTATCTATGTCCTGTTTCAGTCAATTACTATCATCCTGATCCTTTGTCTATTCTAATTATCTATGTCCTATTTCAGTCAATTACTATCATCCTGATCCTCGGAACATTCTAATTATCTGTGTCCTGTTTCAGTCAATTACTATCATCCTGATCCTCTGAACATTCTAATTATCTATGTCCTGTTTCAGTCAATTACTATCATCCGGACCCTCTGAACATTCTAATTATCTTTGTACTGTATCAGTCAATTACTATCATCCTGATCCTCTGAACATTCTAATTATCTATGTCCTGTTTCAGTCAATTACTATCATCCTGATCCTCTGAACATTCTCATTAACTATGTACTGTTTCATTCAATTACTATTATCCAGATCCTCTGTCCATTCTTACTATCTATGTCCTGTTTCATTCAATTACTATCATCCTGATCTTCTGAACATTCTAATTATCTATGCCCTGTTTCAGTCAATTACTATCATCCTGATCCTCTGAACATTCTCATTATCTATGTACTGTTTCAGTCAATTACTATTATCCTGATCCTCTGTCCATTCTAATTATCTATGTCCTGTTTCATTCAATTACTATCATCCTGATCGTCTGTCTATTCTAATTATCTATGTCCTGTTTCAGTCAATTACAATCATCCTGATCCTCTGTCCATTCTAATTATCTATGTCCTGTTTCAGTCAATTACTATCATCCTGATCCTCTGTCTATTCTAATTATCTATGTCTTGTTTCAGTCAATTACTATCATCCTGATCCTCTGAACATTCTAATTATCTATGTCCTGTTTCAGTCAATTACTATCATCCTGATCCTCTGTCCATTCTAATTATCTATGTCCTGTTTCAGTCAATTAATATCATCCTGATCCTCTGTCTATTCTAATTATCTATGTCCTGTTTCAGTCAATTACTATCATCCTGATCCTCTGAACATTCTAATTATCTATGTACTGTTTCAGTCAATTACTATCATCCTGATCCTCTGAACATTCTAATTATCTATGTCCTGTTTCAGTCAATTACAATCATCCTGATCCTCTGTCTATTCTAATTATCTATGTCCTGTTTCTGTCAATTACTATCATCCTGATCCTCTGAACATTCTAATTATCTATGTCCTGTTTCAGTCAATTACTATCATCCTGATCCTCTGTCCATTCTAATTATCTATGTCCTGTTTCAGTCAATTAATATCATCCTGATCCTCTGTCTATTCTAATTATCTATGTCCGGTTTCAGTCAATTACTGTCATCCTGATCCTCTGAGCATTCTAATTATCTATGTACTGTTTCAGTCAATTACTATCATCCTGATCCTCTGAACATTCTAATTATCTATGTACTGTTTCAGTCAATTACTATCATCCTGATCCTCTGAACATTCTAATTATCTATGTCCTGTTTCATTCAATTACTATCATCCTGATCCTCTGTCTATTCGAATTATCTATGTCCTGTTTGAGTCAATTACTATCATCCTGATCCTCTGAACATTCTAATTATCTATGTCCTGTTTCAGTCAATTACTATCATCCTGATCCTCGGAACATTCTAATTATCTATGTCATGTTTCAGTCAATTACTATCATCCTGATCCTCTGAACATTCTAATTATCTATGTCCTGTTTCAGTCAATTACTATCATCCTGATCCTCTGAACATTCTAATTATCTATTTACTGTTTCAGTCAATTACTATCATCCTGATCCTCTGTCTATTCTAATTATCTATGTCCTGTTTCAGTCAATTACTATCATCCTGATCCTCTGAACATTCTAATTATCTATGTCCTGTTTCAGTCAATTACTATCATCCTGATACTCGGAACATTCTAATTATCTATGTCCTGTTTCAGTCAATTACTATCATCCTGATCCTCGGAACATTCTAATTATCTATGTACTGTTTCAGTCAATTACTATCATCCTGATCCTCTGAACATTCTAATTATCTATGTCCTGTTTCTGTCAATTACTATCATCCTGATCCTCTGTCCATTCTAATTATCTATGTCCAGTTTCAGTCAATTACTATCATCCTGATCCTCTGTCTATTCTAATTATCTATGTCCTGTTTCAGTCAATTACTATCATCCTGATCCTCTGTCTATTCTAATTATCTATGTCCTGTTTCAGTCAATTACTATCATCCTGATCCTCTGAACATTCTAATTATCTATGTCCTGTTTCAGTCAATTACTATCATCCTGATCCTCTGTCCATTCTAATTATCTATGTCCTGTTTCAGTCAATTAATATCATCCTGATCCTCTGTCTATTCTAATTATCTATGTCCTGTTTCAGTCAATTACTATCATCCTGATCCTCTGAACATTCTAATTATCTATGTCCTGTTTCAGTCAATTACTATCATCCTGATCCTCTGAACATTCTAATTATCTATGTTCTGTTTCAGTCAATTACTATCATCCTTATCCTCTGAACATTCTATTTATCTATGTCCTGTTTCAGTCAATTACTATCATCCTGATCCTCTGAACATTCTAATTATCTATGTCCTGTTTCAGTCAATTACTATCATCCTGATCCTCTGAACATTCTAAGTATCTATGCCCTGTTTCAGTCAATTACTATCATCCTGATCCTCTGAAAATTCTAATTATCTATGTCCTGTTTCATTCAATTACTATCATCCTGATCCTCTGTCTATTCTAATTATCTATGTCCTGTTTCAGTCAATTACTATCATCCTGATCCTCTGAACATTCTAATTATCTATGTCCTGTTTCAGTCAATTACTATCATCCTGATCCTCTGTCCATTCTAATTATCTATGTACTGTTTCTGTCAATTACTATCATCCTGATCCTCTGAACATTCTAATTATCTATGTCCTGTTTCAGTCAATTACTATCATCCTGATCCTCTGAACATTCTAATTATCTATGTCCTGTTTCAGTCAATTACTATCATCCTGATCCTCTGAACATTCTAATTATCTATGTTCTGTTTCAGTCAATTACTATCATCCTTATCCTCTGAACATTCTATTTATCTATGTCCTGTTTCAGTCAATTACTATCATCCTGATCCTCTGAACATTCTAATTATCTATGTCCTGTTTCAGTCAATTACTATCATCCTGATCCTCTGAACATTCTAAGTATCTATGCCCTGTTTCAGTCAATTACTATCATCCTGATCCTCTGAACATTCTAATTATCTATGTCCTGTTTCATTCAATTACTATCATCCTGATCCTCTGTCTATTCTAATTATCTATGTCCTGTTTCAGTCAATTACTATCATCCTGATCCTCTGAACATTCTAATTATCTATGTCCTGTTTCAGTCAATTACTATCATCCTGATCCTCTGTCCATTCTAATTATCTATGTACTGTTTCTGTCAATTACTATCATCCTGATCCTCTGAACATTCTAATTATCTATGTCCTGTTTCAGTCAATTACTATCATCCTGATCCTCTGAACATTCTAATTATCTATGTCCTGTTTCAGTCAATTACTATCATCCTGATCCTCTGAACATTCTAATTATCTATGTACTGTTTCAGTCAATTACTATCATCCTGATCCTCTGAACATTCTAATTATCTGTGTCCTGTTTCAGTCAATTACTATCATCCTGATCCTCTGTCCATTCCAATTATCTATGTCCAGTTTCAGTCAATTATTATCATCCTGATCCTCTGTCTATTCTAATTATCTATGTCCTGTTCCAGTCAATTACAATCATCCTGATCCTCTGTCCATTCTAATTATCTATGTCCTGTTTCAGTCAATTACTATCATCCTGATCCTCTTTCTATTCTAATTATCTATGTCCTGTTTCAGTCAATTACTATCATCCTGATCCTCTGAACATTCTATTGATCTATGTCCTGTTTCAGTCAATTACTATCATCCTGATCCTCTGAACATTCTAATTATCTATGTCCTGTTTCAGTCAATTACTATCATCCTGATCCTCTGAACATTCTAATTATCTATGTCCTGTTTCAGTCAATTACTATCATCCTCATCCTCTGTCTATTCTAATTATCTATGTCCTGTTTCAGTCAATTACTATCATCCTGATCCTCTGAACATTCTAATTATCTATGTCCTGTTTCAGTCAATTACTATCATGCTGATCCTCGGTCCATTCTAATTATCTATGTCCTGTTTCAGACAATTACTATCATCCTGATCCTCTGAACATTCTATTGATCTATGTCCTGTTTCAGTCAATTACTATCATCCTGATCCTCTGAACATTCTAATTATCTATGTCCTGTTTCAGTCAATTACTATCATCCTGATCCTCTGTCTATTCTAATTATCTATGTCCTGTTTCAGTCAATTACTATCATCCTGATCCTCTGAACATTCTAATTATCTATGTCCTGTTTCAGACAATTACTATCATCCTGATCCTCTGAACATTCTAATTATCTATGTCCTGTTTCAGTCAATTACTATCATCCTGATCCTTTGTCTATTCTAATTATCTATGTCCTGTTTCAGTCAATTACTATCATCCTGATCCTCTGTCCATTCTAATTATCTATGTCCTGTTTCAGTCAATTACTATCATCCTGATCCTCTGAACATTCTAATTATCTATGTCCTGTTTCAGTCAATTACTATCATCCTGATCCTCTGTCCATTCCAATTATCTATGTCCTGTTTCAATCAATTAATATCATCCTGATCCTCTGTCTATTCTAATTATCTATGTCCTGTTTCAGTCAATTACTATCATCCTGATCCTCTGAACATTGTAATTATCTATGTACTGTTTCAGTCAATTACTATCATCCTGATCCTCTGAACATTCTAATTATCTATGTCCTGTTTCAGTCAATTACTATCATCCTGATCCTCTGTCTATTCTAATTATCTATGTCCTGTTTCAGTCAATTACTATCATCCTGATCCTCTGAACATTCTAATTATCTATGTACTGCTTCAGTCAATTACTATCATCCTGATCCTCTGTCTATACGAATTTTCTATGTCCTGTTTCAGTCAATTACTATCATCCTGATCCTCTGAACATTCTAATTATCTATGTCCTCTTTCAGTCAATTACTATCATCCTGACCCTCTGTCTAATCTAATTATCTATGTCCTGTTTCAGTCAATTACTATCATCCTGATCCTCTGAACATTCTAATTATCTATGTCCTGTTTCAGTCAATTACTATCATCCTGATCCTCTGTCCATTCCAATTATCTATGTCCTGTTTCAGTCAATTACTATCATCCTGATCCTCTGTCTATTCTAATTATCTATGTCCTGTTCCAGTCAATTACAATCATCCTGATCCTCTGTCCATTCTAATTATCTATGTCCTCTTTCAGTCAATTACTATCATCCTGATCCTCTGTCTATTCTAATTATCTATGTCCTGTTTCAGTCAATTACTATCATCCTGATCCTCTGAACATTCTATTGATCTATGTCCTGTTTCAGTCAATTACTATCATCCTGATCCTCTGAACATTCTAATTATCTATGTCCTGTTTCAGTCAATTACTATCATCCTGATCCTCTGAACATTCTAATTATCTATGTCCTGTTTCAGTCAATTACTATCATCCTGATCCTCTGAACATTCTAATTATCTATGTCCTGTTTCAGTCAATTACTATCATCCTGATCCTCTGTCTATTCTAATTATCTATGTCCTGTTTCAGTCAATTACTATCATCCTGATCCTCTGAACATTCTATTGATCTATGTCCTGTTTCAGTCAATTACTATCATCCTGATCCTCTGAACATTCTAATTATCTATGTCCTGTTTCAATCAATTACTATCATCCTGATCCTCTGTCTATACGAATTTTCTATGTTCTGTTTCAGTCAATTACTATCATCCTGATCCTCTGAACATTCTAATTATCTATGTCCTCTTTCCGTCAATTACTATCATCCTGACCCTCTGTCTAATCTAATTATCTATGTCCTGTTTCAGTCAATTACTATCATCCTGATCCTCTGAACATTCTAATTATCTATGTCCTGTTTCAGTCAATTACTATCATCCTTATCCTCTGTCTATTCTAATTATCTATGTCCTGTTTCAGTCAATTACTATCATCCTGATCCTCTGAACATTCTAATTATCTATGTCCTGTTTCAGTCAATTACTATCATGCTGATCCTCTGAACATTCTATTGATCTATGTCCTGTTTCAGTCAATTACTATCATCCTGATCCTCTGAACATTCTAATTATCTATGTCCTGTTTCAGTCAATTACTATCATCCTGATCCTCTGTCTATTCTAATTATCTATGTCCTGTTTCAGTCAATTACTATCATCCTGATCCTCTGAACATTCTAATTATCTATGTCCTGTTTCAGTCAATTACTATCATCCTGATCCTCTGAACATTCTAATTATCTATGTCCTGTTTCAGACAATTACTATCATCCTGATCCTCTGAACATTCTAATTATCTATGTCCTGTTTCAGTCAATTACTATCATCCTGATCCTCTGAACATTCTAATTATCTATGTCCTGTTTCAGTCAATTACTATCATCCCGATCCTCTGAACATTCTAATTATCTATCTACTGTTTCAGTCAATTACTATCATCCTGATCCTCTGAACATTCTAATTATCTATGTCCTGTTTCAGTCAATTACTATCATCCTGATCCTCTGTCCATTCTAATTATCTACGTCCAGTTTCAGTCAATTACTATCATCCTGATCCTCTGTCTATTCTAATTATCTATGTCCTGTTTCAGTCAATTACTATCATCCTGATCCTCTGTCCATTCTAATTATCTATGTCCTGTTTCAGTCAATTACTATCATCCTGATCGTCTGAACATTCTAATTATCTATGTCCTGTTTCAGTCAATTACTATCATTCTGATCCTCTGTCCATTCCAATTATCTATGTCCTGTTTCAATCAATTAATATCATCCTGATCCTCTGAATATTCTAATTATCTATGTCCTGTTTCAGTCAATTACTATCATCCTGATCCTCTGTCTATTCTAATTATCTATGTCCTGTTTCAGTCAATTACTATCATCCTGATCCTCTGAACATTGTAATTATCTATGTACTGCTTCAGTCAATTACTATCATCCTGATCCTCTGTCTATACGAATTTTCTATGTCCTGTTTCAGTCAATTACTATCATCCTGATCCTCTGAACATTCTAATTATCTATGTCCTCTTTCAGTCAATTACTATCATCCTGACCCTCTGTCTAATCTAATTATCTATGTCCTGTTTCAGTCAATTACTATCATCCTGATCCTCTGAACATTCTAATTATCTATGTACTGTTTCAGTCAATTATTATCATCCTGATCCACTGTCTATTCGAATAATCTATGTCCTGTTTCAGTCAATTACTATCATCCTGATCCTCCTAACATTCTAATTATCTATGTACTGTTTCAGTCAATTACTATCATCCTGATCCTCGGAACATTCTAATTATCTATGTCCTGTTTCAGTCAATTACTATCATCCTGATCCTCTGAACATTCTAATTATCTATGTCCTGTTTCAGTCAATTACTATCATCCTGACCCTCAGTCTATTCTAATTATCTATGTCCTGTTTCAGTCAATTACTATCATCCTGATCCTCTGTCTATTCTAATTATCTATGTCCTGTTTCAGTCAATTACTATCATCCTGATCCTCTGAACATTCTAATTATCTATGTCCTGTTTCAGTCAATTACTATCATCCTGATCCTCTGTCTATTCTAGTTATCTATGTCCTGTTTCAGTCAATTACTATCATCCTGATCCTCGCAACATTCTAATTATCTATGTCCTGTTTCAGTCAATTACTATCATCCTGATCCTCTGTCTATTCTAATTATCTATGTCCTGTTTCAGTCAATTACTATCATCCTGATCCTCTGTCTATTCTAATTATCTATGTCCTGTTTCAGTCAATTACTATCATCCTGATCCTCTGTCTATTCTAATTATCTATGTCCTGTTTCAGTCAATTACTATCATCCTGATCCTCTGTCTATTCTAATTATCTATGACCTGTTTCAGTCAATTACTATCATCCTGATCCTCTGAACATTCTAATTATCTATGTCCTGTTTCAGTCAATTACTATCATCCTGATCCTCTGTCTATTCTAGTTATCTATGTCCTGTTTCAGTCAATTACTATCATCCTGATCCTCGGAACATTCTAATTATCTATGTCCTGTTTCAGTCAATTACTATCATCCTGATCCTCTGTCTATTCTAATTATCTATGTCCTGTTTCAGTCAATTACTATCATCCTGATCCTCTGTCCATTCTAATTATCTATGTCCTGTTTCAGTCAATTACTATCATCCTGATCCTCGGAACATTCTAATTATCTATGTCCTGTTTCAGTCAATTACTATCATCCTGATCCTCTGAACATTCTAATTATCTATGTCCTGTTTCAGTCAATTACTATCATCCTGATCCTCTGAACATTCTAATTATCTATGTCCTGTTTCAGTCAATTACTATCATCCTGATCCTCTGTCCATTCTAATAATCTATGTCCTGTTTCAGTCAATTACTATCATCCTGATCCTCTGAACATTCTAATTATCTATGTCCTGTTTCAGTCAATTACTATCATCCTGATCCTCTGTCAATTCTAATTATCTATGTCCTGTTTCAGTCAATTACTATCATCCTGATCCTCTGTCCATTCTAATTATCTATGTCCTGTTTCAGTCAATTACTATCATCCTGATACTCTGAACATTCTAATTATCTATGTCCTGTTTCAGTCAATTACTATGATCGTGATCTTCTGAACATTCTAATTATCTGTGTCCTGTTTCAGTCAATTACTATCATCCTGATCCTCTGTCTATTCTAATTACCTATGTCCTGTTTCAGTCAATTACTATCATCCTGATCCTCTGTCCATTCTAATTATCTATGTCCTGTTTCAGTCAATTACTATCATCCTGATCCTCGGAACATTCTAATTATCTATGTCCTGTTTCAGTCAATTACTATCATCCTGATCCTCTGTCTATTCGAATTATCTATGTCCTGTTTCAGTCAATTACTATCATCCTGATCCTCTGAACATTCTAATTATCTATGTCCTGTTTCAGTCAATTACTATCATCCTGACCCTCTGTCTAATCTAATTACCTATGTCCTGTTTCAGTCAATTACTATCATCCTGATCCTCTGTCTATTCTAATTATCTATGCACTGTTTCAGTCAATTACTATCATCCTGATCCTCTTTCTATTCGAATTATCTATGTCCTGTTTCAGTCAATTACTATCATCCTGATCCTCTGTCCTTTCTAATTATCTATGTCCTGTTTCAGTCAATTACTATCATCCTGATCCTCGGAACATTCTAATAATCTGTGTCCTGTTTCAGTCAATTACTATCATCCTGATCCTCTGAACATTCTAATTATCTATGTCCTGTTTCAGTCAATTACTATCATCCTGACCCTCTGTCTATTCTAATTATCTATGTCCTGTTTCAGTCAATTACTATCATCCTGATCCTCTGAACATTCTAATTATCTATGTCCTGTTTCAGTCAATTACTATCATGCTGATCCTCTGTCCATTCTAATTATCTATGTCCTGTTTCAGTCAATTACTATCATCCTGATCCTCTGAACATTCTAATTATCGATGTCGTGTTTCAGTCAATTACTATCATGCTGATCCTCTGTCAATTCTAATTATCTATGTCCTGTTTCAGTCAATTACTATCATCCTGATCCTCTGTCCATTCTAATTATCTATGTCCTGTTTCAGTCAATTACTATCATCCTGATCCTCTGTCTATTCGAATAATCTATGTCCTGTTTCAGTCAATTACTATCATCCTGATCCTCTGAACATTCTAATTATCTATGTCCTGTTTCAGTCAATTACTATGATCCTGATCCTCTGAACATTCTAATTATCTATGTCCTGTTTCAGTCAATTACTATGATCCTGATCCTCTGTCCATTCTAATTATCTATGTCCTGTTTCAGTCAATTACTATCATCCTGATCCTCTGAACATTCTAATTATCGATGTCGTGTTTCAGTCAATTACTATCATGCTGATCCTCTGTCAATTCTAATTATCTATGTCCTGCTTCAGTCAATTACTATCATCCTGATACTCTGAACATTCTAATTATCTATGTACTGTTGCAGTCAATTACTATCATCCTGATCCTCTGTCTATTCGAATTATCTATGTCCTGTTTCAGTCAATTACTATCATCCTGATCCTCTGTCTATTCTAACTATCTATGTCCTGCTTCAATCAATTACTATCATCCTGATCCTCTGTCTATTCGAATTATCTATGTCCTGTTTCTGTCAATTACTGTCATCCTGATCCTCGAAACATTCTAATTATCTATGTCCTGTGTCAGTCAATTACTATCATCCTGATCCTCTGTCTATTGTAATTATCTATGTCCTGATTTAAGTCAATTACTATCATCCTGATCCTCGGAACATTCTAATTATCTCTGTCCAGTGTCAGTCAATTACTATCATCCTGATCCTCTGTCTATTCTAATTATCTATGTCCTGTTTCAGTCAATTATTATCATCCTGATCCTCTGAACATTCTAATTATCTATGTCCTGTATCAGTCAATTACTATCATCCTGATCCTCGGAACATTCTAATCATCTATGTCCTGTTTCAGTCAATTACTGTCATCCTGATCCTCTGTCTATTCTAATTATCTATGTCCTGTTTCAGTCAATTACTATCATCCTGATCCTCTGAACATTCTAATTATCTATGTCCTGTTTCAGTCAATTACTATCATCCTGATCCTCTGTCTATTCTAATTATCTATGTCCTGTTTCAGTCAATTAATATCATCCTGATCCTCTGAACATTCTAATTATCTATGTCCTGTTTCAGTCAATTACTATCATCCTGATCCTCTGAACATTCTAATTATCTCTGTCCTGTTTCAGTCAATTACTATCATCCTGATCCTCGGATCATTCTAATTATCTATGTCCTGTTTCAGTCAATTACTATCATCCTGATCCTCTGAACATTCTAATTATCTATGTAGTGTTTCAGTAAATTACTATCATCCTGATCCTCTGTCCATTCTAATTATCTATGTCCTGTTTCAGTCAATTACTGTCATCCTGATCGTCTGTCTATTCTAATTATCTATGTCCTATTTCAGTCTATTACTATCATCCTGATCCTCTATCCATTTTAATTATCTATGTCCTGTTTCAGTCAATTACTATCATCCTGATCCTCGGAACATTCTAATTATCTATGTCCTGTTTCAGTCAATTACTATCATCCTGATCCTCTGAACATTCTAATTATCTATGTCCTGTTTCAGTCAATTACTATCATCCTGATCCTCTGTCCATTCTAATTATCTATGTCCTGTTTCAGTCAATTACTCTCATCCTGACCCTCCGTCTAATCTAATTATCTATGTCCTGTTTCAGTCAATTACTATCATTCTGATCCTCTGTCTATTCTAATTATCTATGTAATGTTTCAGTCAATTACTATCATCCTGATCCTCTGTCTATTCGAATTATCTATGTCCTGTTTCAGTCAATTACTATCATCCTGATCCTCTGTCCATTCTAATTATCTATGTCCGTATTAGGTCAATTACTATCATCCTGATCCTCGGAACATTCTAATTATCTATGTCCTGTTTCAGTCAATTACTATTATCCTGATCCTCTGAACATTCTAATTATCTATGTCCTGTTTCAGTCAATTACTATCATCCTGACCCTCTGTCTATTCTAATTATCTATGTCCTGTTTCAGTCAATTACTATCATCCTGGTCATCTTAACATTCTAATTATCTATGTACTGTTTCAGTCAATTACTATCATCCTGATCCTCTGAACATTCTCATTATCTATGTACTGTTTCAGTCAATTACTATTATCCTGATCCTCTGTCCATTCTAATTATCTCTGTCATGTTTCATTCAATTACTATCATCCTGATCTTCTGAACATTCTAATTATCTATGTCCTGTTTCAGTCAAGTACTCTCATCCTGACCCTCCGTCTAATCTAATTATCTATGTCCTGTTTCAGTCAATTACTATCATCCTGATCCTCTGTCTATTCTAATTATCTATGTAATGTTTCAGTCAATTACTATCATCCTGATCCTCTGTCTATTCGAATTATCTATGTCCTGTTTCAGTCAATTACTATCATCCTGATCCTCTGTCCATTCTAATTATCTATGTCCTGTTTCAGTCAATTACTATCATCCTGATCCTCGGAACATTCTAATTATCTATGTCCTGTTTCAGTCAATTACTATCATCCTGATCCTCTGAACATTCTAATTATCTATGTCCTGTTTCAGTCAATTACTATCATCCTGACCCTCTGTCTATTCTAATTATCTATGTCCTGTTTCAGTCAATTACTATTATCCTGATCCTCTGAACATTCTAATTATCTATGTCCTGTTTCAGTCAATTACTATCATCCTGACCCTCTGTCTATTCTAATTTTCGATGTCCTGTTTCAGTCAATTACTATCATCCTGATCCTCTGTCCATTCTAATTATCTATGTCCGTATTAGGTCAATTACTATCATCCTGATCCTCGGAACATTCTAATTATCTATGTCCTGTTTCAGTCAATTACTATTATCCTGATCCTCTGAACATTCTAATTATCTATGTCCTGTTTCAGTCAATTACTATCATCCTGACCCTCTGTCTATTCTAATTATCTATGTCCTGTTTCAGTCAATTACTATCATCCTGGTCCTCTGAGCATTCTAATTATCTATGTACTGTTTCAGTCAATTACTATCATCCTGATCCTCTGAACATTCTCATTATCTATGTACTGTTTCAGTCAATTACTATTATCCTGATCCTCTGTCCATTCTAATTATCTCTGTCATGTTTCATTCAATTACTATCATCCTGATCTTCTGAACATTCTAATTATCTATGTCCTGTTTCAGTCAAGTACTCTCATCCTGACCCTCCGTCTAATCTAATTATCTATGTCCTGTTTCAGTCAATTACTATCATCCTGATCCTCTGTCTATTCTAATTATCTATGTAATGTTTCAGTCAATTACTATCATCCTGATCCTCTGTCTATTCGAATTATCTATGTCCTGTTTCAGTCAATTACTATCATCCTGATCCTCTGTCCATTCTAATTATCTATGTCCTGTTTCAGTCAATTACTATCATCCTGATCCTCGGAACATTCTAATTATCTATGTCCTGTTTCAGTCAATTACTATCATCCTGATCCTCTGAACATTCTAATTATCTATGTCCTGTTTCAGTCAATTACTATCATCCTGACCCTCTGTCTATTCTAATTATCTATGTCCTGTTTCAGTCAATTACTATTATCCTGATCCTCTGAACATTCTAATTATCTATGTTCTGTTTCAGTCAATTACTATCATCCTGATCCTCTGTCTATTCTAATTTTCGATGTCCTGTTTCAGTCAATTACTATCATCCTGATCCTCTGAACATTCTAATTATCTATGTCCTGTTTCAGTCAATTACTATCATCCTGATCCTCTGAACATTCTAATTATCTATGTCCTGTTTCAGTCAATTACTATCATCCTGACCCTCTGTCTATTCTAATTATCTATGTCCTGTTTCAGTCAATTACTATTATCCTGATCCTCTGAACATTCTAATTATCTATGTTCTGTTTCAGTCAATTACTATCATCCTGATCCTCTGTCTATTCTAATTATCTATGTCCTGTTTCAGTCAATTACTATCATCCTGATCCTCGGAACATTCTAATTATCTATGTCCTGTTTCAGTCAATTACTATCATCCTGATCCTCTGAACATTCTAATTATCTATGTCCTGTTTCAGTCAATTACTATCATCCTGACCCTCTGTCTATTCTAATTATCTATGTCCTGTTTCAGTCAATTACTATTATCCTGATCCTCTGAACATTCTAATTATCTATGTCCTGTTTCAGTCAATTACTATCATCCTGACCCTCTGTCTATTCTAATTTTCGATGTCCTGTTTCAGTCAATTACTATCATCCTGATCCTCTGTCCATTCTAATTATCTATGTCCGTATTAGGTCAATTACTATCATCCTGATCCTCGGAACATTCTAATTATCTATGTCCTGTTTCAGTCAATTGCTATTATCCTGATCCTCTGAACATTCTAATTATCTATGTCCTGTTTCAGTCAATTACTATCATCCTGACCCTCTGTCTATTCTAATTATCTATGTCCTGTTTCAGTCAATTACTATCATCCTGGTCCTCTGAGCATTCTAATTATCTATGTACTGTTTCAGTCAATTACTATCATCCTGATCCTCTGAACATTCTCATTATCTATGTACTGTTTCAGTCAATTACTATTATCCTGATCCTCTGTCCATTCTAATTATCTCTGTCATGTTTCATTCAATTACTATCATCCTGATCTTCTGAACATTCTAATTATCTATGTCCTGTTTCAGTCAAGTACTCTCATCCTGACCCTCCGTCTAATCTAATTATCTATGTCCTGTTTCAGTCAATTACTATCATCCTGATCCTCTGTCTATTCTAATTATCTATGTAATGTTTCAGTCAATTACTATCATCCTGATCCTCTGTCTATTCGAATTATCTATGTCCTGTTTCAGTCAATTACTATCATCCTGATCCTCTGTCCATTCTAATTATCTATGTCCTGTTTCAGTCAATTACTATCATCCTGATCCTCGGAACATTCTAATTATCTATGTCCTGTTTCAGTCAATTACTATCATCCTGATCCTCTGAACATTCTAATTATCTATGTCCTGTTTCAGTCAATTACTATCATCCTGACCCTCTGTCTATTCTAATTATCTATGTCCTGTTTCAGTCAATTACTATTATCCTGATCCTCTGAACATTCTAATTATCTATGTTCTGTTTCAGTCAATTACTATCATCCTGATCCTCTGTCTATTCTAATTTTCGATGTCCTGTTTCAGTCAATTACTATCATCCTGATCCTCTGAACATTCTAATTATCTATGTCCTGTTTCAGTCAATTACTATCATCCTGATCCTCTGTCCATTCTAATTATCTATGTCCTGTTTCAGTCAATTACTATCATCCTGATCCTCTGAACATTCTAATTATCTATGTCCTGTTTCAGTCAATTACTATCATCCTGATCCTCTGTCTATTCGAATAATCTATGTCCTGTTTCAGTCAATTACTATCATCCTGATCCTCTGAAAATTCAAATTATCTATGTCCTGTTTCAGTCAATTACTATGATCCTGATCCTCTGAACATTCTAATTATCTATGTCCTGTTTCAGTCAATTAATATCATCCTGACCCTCTGTCTATTCTAATTATCTATGTCCTGCTTCTGTCAATTACTATCATCCTGATACTCTGAACATTCTAATTATCTATGTACTGTTGCAGTCAATTACTATCATCCTGATCCTCTGTCTATTCGAATTATCCATGTCCTGTTTCAGTCAATTACTATCATCCTGATCCTCTGTCTATTCTAATTATCTATGTCCTGTTTCTGTCAATTACTATCATCCTGATCCTCGGAACATTCTAATTATCTATGTCCTGTGTCAGTCAATTACTATCATCCTGATCCTCTGTCTATTCTAATTATCTATGTCCTGTTTCAGTCAATTATTATCATCCTGATCCTCTGAACATTCTAATTATCTATGTCCTGTATCAGTCAATTACTATCATCCTGATCCTCTGAACATTCTAATTATCTATGTCCTGTTTCAGTCAATTACTATCATCCTGATCCTCGGAACATTCTAATCATCTATGTCCTGTTTCAGTCAATTACTATCATCCTGATCCTCTGAACATTCTAATTATCTATGTCCTGTTTCAGTCAATTACTATCATCCTGATCCTCGGATCATTCTTATTATCTATGTCCTGTTTCTGTCAATTACTATCATCCTGATCCTCTGAACATTCTAATTATCTATGTACTGTTTCAGTCAATTACTATCATCCTGATCCTCTGTCCATTCTAATTATCTGTGTCCTGTTTCAGTCAATTACTGTCATCCAGATCGTCTGTCTATTTTAATTATCTATGTCCTGTTTCAGTCAATTACTATCATCCTGATCCTCTATCCATTCTAATTATCTATGTCCTGTTTCAGTCAATTACTATCATCCTGATCCTCGGAACATTCTAATTATCTATGTCCTGTTTCAGTCAATTACTATCATCCTGATCCTCTGAACATTTTAATTATCTATGTCCTGTTTCAGTCAATTACTATCATCCTGATCCTCTGAACATTCTCATTATCTATGTACTGTTTCAGTCAATTACTATTATCCTGACCCTCTGTCCATTCTAATTATCTCTGTCCTGATTCATTCAATTACTATCATCCTGATCTTCTGAACATTCTAATTATCTATGTACTGTTTCAGTCATTTACTATCATCCTGATCCTCTGAACATTCTAATTATCTATGTCCTGTTTCAGTCAATTACTATCATCCTGATCCTCTGAACATTCTCATTATCTATGTACTGTTTCAGTCAATTACTATTATCCTGACCCTCTGTCCATTCTAATTATCTCTGTCCTGATTCATTCAATTACTATCATCCTGATCTTCTGAACATTCTAATTATCTATGTACTGTTTCAGTCAATTACTATCATCCTGATCCTCTGAACATTCTAATTATCTATGTCCTGTTTCAGTCAAATACTATCATCCTGATCCTCTGTCCATTCTAATTATCTATTTCCTGTTTCAGTCAATTACTATCATCCTGATTGTCTGTCTATTGTAATTATCTATGTCCTGTTTCAGTCAATTACAATCATCCTAATGCTCTGTCCATTCTAATTATCTATGTCCTGTTTCAGTCAATTACTATCATCCTGATCCTCTGTCTATTCTAATTATCTATGTCCTGTTTCAGTCAATTACTATCATCCTGATCCTCTGAACATTCTAATTATCTATGTCCTGTTTCAGTCAGTTGCTATCATCCTGATCCTCTGAACATTCTAATTTTCTATGTCCTGTTTCAGTCAATTACTCTCATCCTGATCCTCGGAAAATTCTAATCATCTATGTCCTGTTTCAGTCAATTACTATCATCCTGATCCTCTGAACATTCTAATTATCTATGTCCTGTTTCAGTCAATTACTATCATCCTGATCCTCTGAACATTCTAATTATCTCTGTCCTGTTTCAGTCAATTACTATCATCCTGATCCTCGGATCATTCTAATTATCTATGTCCTGTTTCAGTCAATTACTATCATCCTGATACTCTGAACATTCCAATTATCTATGTACTGTTTCAGTCAATTACTATCATCCTGATCTTCTGAACATTCTAATTATCTATGTCCTATTTCAGTCAATTACTATCATCCTGATCCTCTGAACATTCTAAATATCTATGTCCTGTTTCAGTCAATTACTATCACCCTGATCCTCTGTCCATTCTAATTATCTATGTCCTGTTTCAGTCAATTACTATCATCCTGATTGATTGTCTATTGTAATTATCTATGTGCTGTTTCAGTCAATTACAATCATGCTGATCCTCTGTCCATTCTAATTATCTATGTCCTGTTTCAGTCAATTACTATCATCCTGATCCTCTGTCCATTCTAATTATCTATGTCCTGTTTCAGTCAATTACTATCATCCTGATCCTCTGTCCATTCTAATAATCTATGTTCTGTTTCAGTCAATTACTATCATCCTGATCCTCTGAACATTCTAATTATCTATGTCCTGTTTCAGTCAATTACTATCATCCTGATCCTCTGAACATTCTAATTATCTATGTCCTGTTTCAGTCAATTACTATCATCCTGATCATCTGTCCATTCTAATAATCTATGTCCTGTTTCAGTCAATTACTATAATCCTGATCCTCTGTCCATTCTAATTATCTATGTCCTGTTTCAGTCAATTACTATCATCCTGACCCTCTGAACGTTCTAATTATCTATGTACTGTTTCAGTCAATTACTATCATCCTGATCCTCTGTCCATTCTAATTATCTATGTCCTGTTTCAGTCAATTACTATCATCCTGACCCTCTGTCTATTCTAATTATCTATGTCCTGCTTCAGTCAATTACTATCATCCTGATCCTCTGAACATTCTAATTATCTATGTACTGTTTCAGTCAATTACTATCATCCTGATCCTCGGAACATTCTAATTATCTATGTCCTGTTTCAGTCAATTACTATCATCCTGATCCTCTGTCTATTCTAATTATCTATGTCCTGTTTCAGTCAATTACTATCATCCTGATCCTCTGAACATTCTAATTATCTATGTCCTGTTTCAGTCAATTACTATCATCCTGATCCTCTGAACATTCTAATTATCTATGTCCTGTTTCAGTCAATTACTATCATCCTGATCCTCTGAACATTCTTTTTATCTATGTCCTGTTTCAGTCAATTACTATCATCCTGATCCTCTGTCCATTCTAATTATCTATGTCCTGTTTCAGTCAATTACTATCATCCTGATCCTCTGAACATTCTAATTATCTATGTCCTGTTTCAGTCAATTACTATCATCCTGATCCTCTGAACATTCTAATTATCTATGTCCTGTTTCAGTCAATTACTATCACCTGATCCTCGGATCATTCTAATTATCTATGTCCTGTTTCAGTCAATTACTATCTTCCTGATCCTCTGTCTATTCTAATTATCTATGTCCTAGTTCAGTCAATTACTATCATCCTGATCCTCTATCCATTCTAATTATCTATGTCCTGTTTCAGTCAATTACTATCATCCTGATCCTCGGAACATTCTAATTATCTATGTCCTGTTTCATTCAATTACTATCATCCTGACCCTCTGTCTATTCTAATTATCTATGTCCTGTTTCAGTCAATTACTATCATCCTGATTTTCGGATCATTCTAATTATCTATGTTCTGTTTCAGTCAATTACTCTCATCCTGATCCTCTGAACATTCTAATTATCTATGTCCTGTTTCAGTCAATTACTATCATCCTGATCCTCTGTCCATTCTAATTATCTATGTCCTGCTTCAGTCAATTACTATCATCCTGATCCTCTGAACATTCTAATTATCTATGTACTTTTTCAGTCAATTACTATCATCCTGACCCTCTGTCTATTCTAATTATCTATGTCCTGTTTCAGTCAATTACTATCATCCTGATCCTCTGTCTATTCTAATTATCTATGTCCTGTTTCAGTCAATTACTATCATCCTGATCCTCGGAACATTCTAATTATCTATGTCCTGTTTCAGTCAATTACTATCATCCTGATCCTCTGAACATTCTAATTATCTATGTCCTGTTTCAGTCAATTACTATCATCCTGATCCTCTGAACATTCTTTTTATCTATGTCCTGTTTCAGTCAATTACTATCATCCTGATCCTCGGATCATTCTTATTATCTATGTCCTGTTTCTGTCAATTACTATCATCCTGATCCTCTGAACATTCTAATTATCTATGTATTGTTTCAGTCAATTACTATCATCCTGATCCTCTGTCCATTCTAATTATCTGTGTCCTGTTTCAGTCAATTACTGTCATCCAGATCGTCTGTCTATTCTAATTATCTATGTCCTGTTTCAGTCAATTACTATCATCCTGATCCTCTATCCATTCTAATTATCTATGTCCTGTTTCAGTCAATTACTATCATCCTGATCCTCGGAACATTCTAATTATCTATGTCCTGTTTCAGTCAATTACTATCATCCTGATCCTCTGAACATTTTAATTATCTATGTCCTGTTTCAGTCAATTACTATCATCCTGATCCTCTGAACATTCTCATTATCTATGTACTGTTTCAGTCAATTACTATTATCCTGACCCTCTGTCCATTCTAATTATCTCTGTCCTGATTCATTCAATTACTATCATCCTGATCTTCTGAACATTCTAATTATCTATGTACTGTTTCAGTCATTTACTATCATCCTGATCCTCTGAACATTCTAATTATCTATGTCCTGTTTCAGTCAATTACTATCATCCTGATCCTCTGAACATTCTCATTATCTATGTACTGTTTCAGTCAATTACTATTATCCTGACCCTCTGTCCATTCTAATTATCTCTGTCCTGATTCATTCAATTACTATCATCCTGATCTTCTGAACATTCTAATTATCTATGTACTGTTTCAGTCAATTACTATCATCCTGATCCTCTGAACATTCTAATTATCTATGTCCTGTTTCAGTCAAATACTATCATCCTGATCCTCTGTCCATTCTAATTATCTATTTCCTGTTTCAGTCAATTACTATCATCCTGATTGTCTGTCTATTGTAATTATCTATGTCCTGTTTCAGTCAATTACAATCATCCTAATGCTCTGTCCATTCTAATTATCTATGTCCTGTTTCAGTCAATTACTATCATCCTGATCCTCTGTCTATTCTAATTATCTATGTCCTGTTTCAGTCAATTACTATCATCCTGATCCTCTGAACATTCTAATTATCTATGTCCTGTTTCAGTCAGTTGCTATCATCCTGATCCTCTGAACATTCTAATTTTCTATGTCCTGTTTCAGTCAATTACTCTCATCCTGATCCTCGGAAAATTCTAATCATCTATGTCCTGTTTCAGTCAATTACTATCATCCTGATCCTCTGAACATTCTAATTATCTATGTCCTGTTTCAGTCAATTACTATCATCCTGATCCTCTGAACATTCTAATTATCTCTGTCCTGTTTCAGTCAATTACTATCATCCTGATCCTCGGATCATTCTAATTATCTATGTCCTGTTTCAGTCAATTACTATCATCCTGATACTCTGAACATTCCAATTATCTATGTACTGTTTCAGTCAATTACTATCATCCTGATCTTCTGAACATTCTAATTATCTATGTCCTATTTCAGTCAATTACTATCATCCTGATCCTCTGAACATTCTAAATATCTATGTCCTGTTTCAGTCAATTACTATCACCCTGATCCTCTGTCCATTCTAATTATCTATGTCCTGTTTCAGTCAATTACTATCATCCTGATTGATTGTCTATTGTAATTATCTATGTACTGTTTCAGTCAATTACAATCATGCTGATCCTCTGTCCATTCTAATTATCTATGTCCTGTTTCAGTCAATTACTATCATCCTGATCCTCTGTCCATTCTAATTATCTATGTCCTGTTTCAGTCAATTACTATCATCCTGATCCTCTGTCCATTCTAATAATCTATGTTCTGTTTCAGTCAATTACTATCATCCTGATCCTCTGAACATTCTAATTATCTATGTCCTGTTTCAGTCAATTACTATCATCCTGATCCTCTGAACATTCTAATTATCTATGTCCTGTTTCAGTCAATTACTATCATCCTGATCCTCTGTCCATTCTAATAATCTATGTCCTGTTTCAGTCAATTACTATAATCCTGATCCTCTGTCCATTCTAATTATCTATGTCCTGTTTCAGTCAATTACTATCATCCTGACCCTCTGAACGTTCTAATTATCTATGTACTGTTTCAGTCAATTACTATCATCCTGATCCTCTGTCCATTCTAATTATCTATGTCCTGTTTCAGTCAATTACTATCATCCTGACCCTCTGTCTATTCTAATTATCTATGTCCTGCTTCAGTCAATTACTATCATCCTGATCCTCTGAACATTCTAATTATCTATGTACTGTTTCAGTCAATTACTATCATCCTGATCCTCGGAACATTCTAATTATCTATGTCCTGTTTCAGTCAATTACTATCATCCTGATCCTCTGTCTATTCTAATTATCTATGTCCTGTTTCAGTCAATTACTATCATCCTGATCCTCTGAACATTCTAATTATCTATTTCCTGTTTCAGTCAATTACGATCATCCTGATCCTCTGAACATTCTAATTATCTATGTCCTGTTTCAGTCAATTACTATCATCCTGATCCTCTGAACATTCTTTTTATCTATGTCCTGTTTCAGTCAATTACTATCATCCTGATCCTCTGTCCATTCTAATTATCTATGTCCTGTTTCAGTCAATTACTATCATCCTGATCCTCTGAACATTCTAATTATCTATGTCCTGTTTCAGTCAATTACTATCACCTGATCCTCGGATCATTCTAATTATCTATGTCCTGTTTCAGTCAATTACTATCTTCCTGATCCTCTGTCTATTCTAATTATCTATGTCCTAGTTCAGTCAATTACTATCATCCTGATCCTCTATCCATTCTAATTATCTATGTCCTGTTTCAGTCAATTACTATCATCTTGATCCTCGGAACATTCTAATTATCTATGTCCTGTTTCATTCAATTACTATCATCCTGACCCTCTGTCTATTCTAATTATCTATGTCCTGTTTCAGTCAATTACTATCATCCTGATCCTCGGATCATTCTAATTATCTATGTTCTGTTTCAGTCAATTACTATCATCCTGATCCTCTGAACATTCTAATTATCTATGTCCTGTTTCAGTCAATTACTATCATCCTGATCCTCTGTCCATTCTAATTATCTATGTCCTGCTTCAGTCAATTACTATCATCCTGATCCTCTGAACATTCTAATTATCTATGTCCTGTTTCAGTCAATTACTATCATCCTGATCCTCTGAACATTCTTTTTATCTATGTCCTGTTTCAGTCAATTACTATCATCCTGATCCTCTGTCCATTCTAATTATCTATGTCCTGTTTCAGTCAATTACTATCATCCTGATCCTCTGAACATTCTAATTATCTATGTCCTGTTTCAGTCAATTACTATCACCTGATCCTCGGATCATTCTAATTATCTATGTCCTGTTTCAGTCAATTACTATCTTCCTGATCCTCTGTCTATTCTAATTATCTAAGTCCTAGTTCAGTCAATTACTATCATCCTGATCCTCTATCCATTCTAATTATCTATGTCCTGTTTCAGTCAATTACTATCATCCTGATCCTCGGAACATTCTAATTATCTATGTCCTGTTTCATTCAATTACTATCATCCTGACCCTCTGTCTATTCTAATTATCTATGTCCTGTTTCAGTCAATTACTATCATCCTGATCCTCGGATCATTCTAATTATCTATGTTCTGTTTCAGTCAATTACTATCATCCTGATCCTCTGAACATTCTAATTATCTATGTCCTGTTTCAGTCAATTACTATCATCCTGATCCTCTGTCCATTCTAATTATCTATGTCCTGCTTCAGTCAATTTTTATCATCCTGATCCTCTGAACATTCTAATTATCTATGTACTTTTTCAGTCAATTACTATCATCCTGACCCTCTGTCTATTCTAATTATCTATGTCCTGTTTCAGTCAATTACTATCATCCTGATCCTCTGTCTATTCTAATTATCTATGTCCTGTTTCAGTCAATTACTATCATCCTGATCCTCTGAACATTCTAATTATCTATGTCCTGTTTCAGTCAATTACTATCATCCTGATCCTCTGAACATTCTAATTATCTATGTCCTGTTTCAGTCAATTACTATCATCCTGATCCTCTGAACATTCTTTTTATCTATGTCCTGTTTCAGTCAATTACTATCATCCTGATCCTCTGAACATTCTAATTATCTATGTCCTGTTTCAGTCAATTACTATCATCCTGATCCTCTGTCCATTCTAATTATCTATGTCCTGCTTCAGTCAATTACTATCATCCTGATCCTCTGAACATTCTAATTATCTATGTACTGTTTCAGTCAATTACTATCATCCTGACCCTCTGTCTATTCTAATTATCTATGTCCTGTTTCAGTCAATTACTATCATCCTGATCCTCTGTCTATTCTAATTATCTATGTCCTGTTTCAGTCAATTACTATCATCCTGATCCTCTGAACATTCTAATTATCTATGTCCTGTTTCAGTCAATTACTATCATCCTGATCCTCTGTCCATTCTAATTATCCATGTCCTGCTTCAGTCAATTACTACCATCCTGATCCTCTGAACATTCTAATTATCTATGTACTGTTTCAGTCAATTACTATCATCCTGATCCTCTGTCTATTCGAATTATCTATGTCCTGTTTCAGTCAATTACTATCATCCTGATCCTCTGTCTATTCTAATTATCTATGTCCTGTTTCTGTCAATTACTATCATCCTGATCCTCGGAACATTCTAATTATCTATGTCCTGTTTCAGTCAATTACTATCATCCTGATCCTCTGTCTATTCTAATTATCTATGTCCTGTTTCAGTCAATTACTATCATCCTGATCCTCTGAACATTCTAATTATCTATGTCCTGTTTCAGTCAATTACTATCATCCTGCTCCTCTGAACATTCTAATTATCTATGTCCTGTTTCAGTCAATTACTATCATCCTGATCCTCTGAACATTCTTTTTATCTATGTCCTGTTTCAGTCAATTACTATCATCCTGATCCTCTGTACATTCTAATTATTTATGTCCTGTTTCAGTCAATTACTATCATCCTGATCCTCTGAACATTCTAATTATCTATGTCCTGTTTCAGTCAATTACTATCATCCTGATCCTCTGAACATTCTAATTATCTATGTCCTGTTTCAGTCAATTACTATCACCTGATCCTCGAATCATTCAAATTATCTATGTCCTGTTTCAGTCAATTACTATCATCCTGATCCTCTGTCTATTCTAATTATCTATGTCCTAGTTCAGTCAATTACTATCATCCTGATCCTCTATCCATTCTAATTATCTATGTCCTGTTTCAGTCAATTACTATCATCCTGATCCTCGGAACATTCTAATTATCTATGTCCTGTTTCAGTCAATTACTATCATCCTGACCCTCTGTCTATTCTAATTATCTATGTCCTGTTTCAGTCAATTACTATCATCCTGATCCTCGGATCATTCTAATTATCTATGTCCTGTTTCAGTCAATTACTATCATCCTGATCCTCTGAACATTCTAATTATCTATGTACTGTTTCAGTCAATTACTATCATCCTGATCCTCTGTCCATTCTAATTATCTATGTCCTGTTTCAATCAATTACTATCATCCTGGCCCTCTGTCTATTCTAATTATCTATGTCCTGCTTCAGTCAATTACTATCATCCTGATCCTCTGAACATTCTAATTATCTATGTCCTGTTTCAGTCAATTACTATCATCCTGATCCTCTGAACATTCTAATTATCTATGTCCTGTTTCAGTCAATTACTATCATCCTGATCCTCTGTCTATTCTAATTATCTACGTCCTGTTTCAGTCAATTACTATCATCCTGATCCTCTGAACATTCTAATTATCTATGTACTGTTTCAGTCAATTACTATCATCCTGATCCTCGGAACATTCTAATAATCTATGTCCTGTTTCAGTCAATTACTATCATCCTGATCCTCTGAACATTCTAATTATCTATGTCCTGTTTCAGTCAATTACTATCATCCTGATCCTCTGTCCATTCTAATTATCTATGTCCTGTTTCAGTCAATTACTATCATCCTGATCCTCTGAACATTCTAATTATCTATGTCCTGTTTCAGTCAATTACTATCATCCTGATCCTCTGAACATTCTAATTATCTGTGTCCAGTTTCAGTCAATTACTATCATCCTGATCCTCTGAACATTCTAATTATCTATGTCCTGTTTCAGTCAATTACTATCATCCTGATCCTCTGAACATTCTAATTATCTATGTCCTGTTCCAGTCAATTACTATCATCCTGATCCTCGGATCATTCTAATTATCTATGTCCTGTTTCAGTCAATTACTATCATCCTGATCCTCTGAACATTCTAATTATCTATGTACTGTTTCAGTCAATTAATATCATCCTGACCCTCTGTCTATTCTAATTATCTATGTCCTGCTTCAGTCAATTACTATCATCCTGATCCTCTGAACATTCTAATTATCTATGCACTGTTTCAGTCAATTACTATCATCCTGATTGTCTGTCTATTGTAATTATCTATGTCCTGTTTCAGTCAATTACAATCATCCTGATCCTCTGTCCATTCTAATTATCTATGTCCTGTTTCCGTCAATTACTATCATCCTGATCCTCTGAACATTCTAATGATCTATGTCCTGTTTCAGTCAATTACTATCATCCTGATCCTCTGAACATTCTAATTATCTATGTCCTGTTTCAGTCAATTACTATCATCCTGATCTTCGGATCATTCTAATTATCTATGTCCTGTTTCAGTCAAATACTATCATCCTGATCCTCTGAACATTCTAATTATCTATGTCCTGTTTCATTCAATTACTATCATCCTGATCCTCGGAACATTCTAATCATCTATGTCCTGTTTCAGTCAATTATTATCATCCTGATCCTCTGAACATTCTAATTATCTATGTCCTGTTTCAGTCAATTACTATCATCCTGATCCTCTGAACATTCTAATTATCTATGTCCTGTTTCAGTCAATTACTATCATCCTGATCCTCTGAACATTTAATTATCTATGTCCTGTTTCAGTCAATTGCTATCATCCTGATCATCTGAACATTCTAATTATCTATGTCCTGTTTCAGTCAATTACTATCATCCTGACACTCTGTCTATTCTAATTATCTATGTCCTGCTTCAGTCAATTACTATCATCCTGATCCTCTGAACATTCTAATTATCTATGCACTTTTTCAGTCAATTACTATCATCCTGATTGTCTGTCTATTGTAATTATCTATGTCCTGTTTCAGTCAATTACAATCATCCTGATCCTCTGAACATTCTAATTATCTATGTCCTGTTTCAGTCAATTACTATCATCCTGATCCTCTGTCTATTCTAATTATCTACGTCCTGTTTCAGTCAATTACTATCATCCTGATCCTCTGAACATTCTAATTATCTATGTACTGTTTCAGTCAATTACTATCATCCTGATCCTCGGAACATTCTAATTATCTATGTACTGTTTCAGTCAATTACTATCATCCTGATCCTCTGAACATTCTAATTATCTATGTCCTGTTTCAGTCAAATACTATCATCCTGATCCTCTGTCCATTCTAATTATCTATTTCCTGTTTCAGTCAATTACTATCATCCTGATTGTCTGTCTATTGTAATTATCTATGTCCTGTTTCAGTCAATTACAATCATCCTAATGCTCTGTCCATTCTAATTATCTATGTCCTGTTTCAGTCAATTACTATCATCCTGATCCTCTGTCTATTCTAATTATCTATGTCCTGTTTCAGTCAATTACTATCATCCTGATCCTCTGAACATTCTAATTATCTATGTCCTGTTTCAGTCAGTTGCTATCATCCTGATCCTCTGAACATTCTAATTTTCTATGTCCTGTTTCAGTCAATTACTCTCATCCTGATCCTCGGAAAATTCTAATCATCTATGTCCTGTTTCAGTCAATTACTATCATCCTGATCCTCTGAACATTCTAATTATCTATGTCCTGTTTCAGTCAATTACTATCATCCTGATCCTCTGAACATTCTAATTATCTCTGTCCTGTTTCAGTCAATTACTATCATCCTGATCCTCGGATCATTCTAATTATCTATGTCCTGTTTCAGTCAATTACTATCATCCTGATACTCTGAACATTCCAATTATCTATGTACTGTTTCAGTCAATTACTATCATCCTGATCTTCTGAACATTCTAATTATCTATGTCCTATTTCAGTCAATTACTATCATCCTGATCCTCTGAACATTCTAAATATCTATGTCCTGTTTCAGTCAATTACTATCACCCTGATCCTCTGTCCATTCTAATTATCTATGTCCTGTTTCAGTCAATTACTATCATCCTGATTGATTGTCTATTGTAATTATCTATGTACTGTTTCAGTCAATTACAATCATGCTGATCCTCTGTCCATTCTAATTATCTATGTCCTGTTTCAGTCAATTACTATCATCCTGATCCTCTGTCCATTCTAATTATCTATGTCCTGTTTCAGTCAATTACTATCATCCTGATCCTCTGTCCATTCTAATAATCTATGTTCTGTTTCAGTCAATTACTATCATCCTGATCCTCTGAACATTCTAATTATCTATGTCCTGTTTCAGTCAATTACTATCATCCTGATCCTCTGAACATTCTAATTATCTATGTCCTGTTTCAGTCAATTACTATCATCCTGATCCTCTGTCCATTCTAATAATCTATGTCCTGTTTCAGTCAATTACTATAATCCTGATCCTCTGTCCATTCTAATTATCTATGTCCTGTTTCAGTCAATTACTATCATCCTGACCCTCTGAACGTTCTAATTATCTATGTACTGTTTCAGTCAATTACTATCATCCTGATCCTCTGTCCATTCTAATTATCTATGTCCTGTTTCAGTCAATTACTATCATCCTGACCCTCTGTCTATTCTAATTATCTATGTCCTGCTTCAGTCAATTACTATCATCCTGATCCTCTGAACATTCTAATTATCTATGTACTGTTTCAGTCAATTACTATCATCCTGATCCTCGGAACATTCTAATTATCTATGTCCTGTTTCAGTCAATTACTATCATCCTGATCCTCTGTCTATTCTAATTATCTATGTCCTGTTTCAGTCAATTACTATCATCCTGATCCTCTGAACATTCTAATTATCTATTTCCTGTTTCAGTCAATTACGATCATCCTGATCCTCTGAACATTCTAATTATCTATGTCCTGTTTCAGTCAATTACTATCATCCTGATCCTCTGAACATTCTTTTTATCTATGTCCTGTTTCAGTCAATTACTATCATCCTGATCCTCTGTCCATTCTAATTATCTATGTCCTGTTTCAGTCAATTACTATCATCCTGATCCTCTGAACATTCTAATTATCTATGTCCTGTTTCAGTCAATTACTATCACCTGATCCTCGGATCATTCTAATTATCTATGTCCTGTTTCAGTCAATTACTATCTTCCTGATCCTCTGTCTATTCTAATTATCTATGTCCTAGTTCAGTCAATTACTATCATCCTGATCCTCTATCCATTCTAATTATCTATGTCCTGTTTCAGTCAATTACTATCATCTTGATCCTCGGAACATTCTAATTATCTATGTCCTGTTTCATTCAATTACTATCATCCTGACCCTCTGTCTATTCTAATTATCTATGTCCTGTTTCAGTCAATTACTATCATCCTGATCCTCGGATCATTCTAATTATCTATGTTCTGTTTCAGTCAATTACTATCATCCTGATCCTCTGAACATTCTAATTATCTATGTCCTGTTTCAGTCAATTACTATCATCCTGATCCTCTGTCCATTCTAATTATCTATGTCCTGCTTCAGTCAATTACTATCATCCTGATCCTCTGAACATTCTAATTATCTATGTCCTGTTTCAGTCAATTACTATCATCCTGATCCTCTGAACATTCTTTTTATCTATGTCCTGTTTCAGTCAATTACTATCATCCTGATCCTCTGTCCATTCTAATTATCTATGTCCTGTTTCAGTCAATTACTATCATCCTGATCCTCTGAACATTCTAATTATCTATGTCCTGTTTCAGTCAATTACTATCACCTGATCCTCGGATCATTCTAATTATCTATGTCCTGTTTCAGTCAATTACTATCTTCCTGATCCTCTGTCTATTCTAATTATCTAAGTCCTAGTTCAGTCAATTACTATCATCCTGATCCTCTATCCATTCTAATTATCTATGTCCTGTTTCAGTCAATTACTATCATCCTGATCCTCGGAACATTCTAATTATCTATGTCCTGTTTCATTCAATTACTATCATCCTGACCCTCTGTCTATTCTAATTATCTATGTCCTGTTTCAGTCAATTACTATCATCCTGATCCTCGGATCATTCTAATTATCTATGTTCTGTTTCAGTCAATTACTATCATCCTGATCCTCTGAACATTCTAATTATCTATGTCCTGTTTCAGTCAATTACTATCATCCTGATCCTCTGTCCATTCTAATTATCTATGTCCTGCTTCAGTCAATTTTTATCATCCTGATCCTCTGAACATTCTAATTATCTATGTACTTTTTCAGTCAATTACTATCATCCTGACCCTCTGTCTATTCTAATTATCTATGTCCTGTTTCAGTCAATTACTATCATCCTGATCCTCTGTCTATTCTAATTATCTATGTCCTGTTTCAGTCAATTACTATCATCCTGATCCTCTGAACATTCTAATTATCTATGTCCTGTTTCAGTCAATTACTATCATCCTGATCCTCTGAACATTCTAATTATCTATGTCCTGTTTCAGTCAATTACTATCATCCTGATCCTCTGAACATTCTTTTTATCTATGTCCTGTTTCAGTCAATTACTATCATCCTGATCCTCTGAACATTCTAATTATCTATGTCCTGTTTCAGTCAATTACTATCATCCTGATCCTCTGTCCATTCTAATTATCTATGTCCTGCTTCAGTCAATTACTATCATCCTGATCCTCTGAACATTCTAATTATCTATGTACTGTTTCAGTCAATTACTATCATCCTGACCCTCTGTCTATTCTAATTATCTATGTCCTGTTTCAGTCAATTACTATCATCCTGATCCTCTGTCTATTCTAATTATCTATGTCCTGTTTCAGTCAATTACTATCATCCTGATCCTCTGAACATTCTAATTATCTATGTCCTGTTTCAGTCAATTACTATCATCCTGATCCTCTGTCCATTCTAATTATCCATGTCCTGCTTCAGTCAATTACTACCATCCTGATCCTCTGAACATTCTAATTATCTATGTACTGTTTCAGTCAATTACTATCATCCTGATCCTCTGTCTATTCGAATTATCTATGTCCTGTTTCAGTCAATTACTATCATCCTGATCCTCTGTCTATTCTAATTATCTATGTCCTGTTTCTGTCAATTACTATCATCCTGATCCTCGGAACATTCTAATTATCTATGTCCTGTTTCAGTCAATTACTATCATCCTGATCCTCTGTCTATTCTAATTATCTATGTCCTGTTTCAGTCAATTACTATCATCCTGATCCTCTGAACATTCTAATTATCTATGTCCTGTTTCAGTCAATTACTATCATCCTGCTCCTCTGAACATTCTAATTATCTATGTCCTGTTTCAGTCAATTACTATCATCCTGATCCTCTGAACATTCTTTTTATCTATGTCCTGTTTCAGTCAATTACTATCATCCTGATCCTCTGTACATTCTAATTATTTATGTCCTGTTTCAGTCAATTACTATCATCCTGATCCTCTGAACATTCTAATTATCTATGTCCTGTTTCAGTCAATTACTATCATCCTGATCCTCTGAACATTCTAATTATCTATGTCCTGTTTCAGTCAATTACTATCACCTGATCCTCGAATCATTCAAATTATCTATGTCCTGTTTCAGTCAATTACTATCATCCTGATCCTCTGTCTATTCTAATTATCTATGTCCTAGTTCAGTCAATTACTATCATCCTGATCCTCTATCCATTCTAATTATCTATGTCCTGTTTCAGTCAATTACTATCATCCTGATCCTCGGAACATTCTAATTATCTATGTCCTGTTTCAGTCAATTACTATCATCCTGACCCTCTGTCTATTCTAATTATCTATGTCCTGTTTCAGTCAATTACTATCATCCTGATCCTCGGATCATTCTAATTATCTATGTCCTGTTTCAGTCAATTACTATCATCCTGATCCTCTGAACATTCTAATTATCTATGTACTGTTTCAGTCAATTACTATCATCCTGATCCTCTGTCCATTCTAATTATCTATGTCCTGTTTCAATCAATTACTATCATCCTGGCCCTCTGTCTATTCTAATTATCTATGTCCTGCTTCAGTCAATTACTATCATCCTGATCCTCTGAACATTCTAATTATCTATGTCCTGTTTCAGTCAATTACTATCATCCTGATCCTCTGAACATTCTAATTATCTATGTCCTGTTTCAGTCAATTACTATCATCCTGATCCTCTGTCTATTCTAATTATCTACGTCCTGTTTCAGTCAATTACTATCATCCTGATCCTCTGAACATTCTAATTATCTATGTACTGTTTCAGTCAATTACTATCATCCTGATCCTCGGAACATTCTAATAATCTATGTCCTGTTTCAGTCAATTACTATCATCCTGATCCTCTGAACATTCTAATTATCTATGTCCTGTTTCAGTCAATTACTATCATCCTGATCCTCTGTCCATTCTAATTATCTATGTCCTGTTTCAGTCAATTACTATCATCCTGATCCTCTGAACATTCTAATTATCTATGTCCTGTTTCAGTCAATTACTATCATCCTGATCCTCTGAACATTCTAATTATCTGTGTCCAGTTTCAGTCAATTACTATCATCCTGATCCTCTGAACATTCTAATTATCTATGTCCTGTTTCAGTCAATTACTATCATCCTGATCCTCTGAACATTCTAATTATCTATGTCCTGTTCCAGTCAATTACTATCATCCTGATCCTCGGATCATTCTAATTATCTATGTCCTGTTTCAGTCAATTACTATCATCCTGATCCTCTGAACATTCTAATTATCTATGTACTGTTTCAGTCAATTAATATCATCCTGACCCTCTGTCTATTCTAATTATCTATGTCCTGCTTCAGTCAATTACTATCATCCTGATCCTCTGAACATTCTAATTATCTATGCACTGTTTCAGTCAATTACTATCATCCTGATTGTCTGTCTATTGTAATTATCTATGTCCTGTTTCAGTCAATTACAATCATCCTGATCCTCTGTCCATTCTAATTATCTATGTCCTGTTTCCGTCAATTACTATCATCCTGATCCTCTGAACATTCTAATGATCTATGTCCTGTTTCAGTCAATTACTATCATCCTGATCCTCTGAACATTCTAATTATCTATGTCCTGTTTCAGTCAATTACTATCATCCTGATCTTCGGATCATTCTAATTATCTATGTCCTGTTTCAGTCAAATACTATCATCCTGATCCTCTGAACATTCTAATTATCTATGTCCTGTTTCATTCAATTACTATCATCCTGATCCTCGGAACATTCTAATCATCTATGTCCTGTTTCAGTCAATTATTATCATCCTGATCCTCTGAACATTCTAATTATCTATGTCCTGTTTCAGTCAATTACTATCATCCTGATCCTCTGAACATTCTAATTATCTATGTCCTGTTTCAGTCAATTACTATCATCCTGATCCTCTGAACATTTAATTATCTATGTCCTGTTTCAGTCAATTGCTATCATCCTGATCATCTGAACATTCTAATTATCTATGTCCTGTTTCAGTCAATTACTATCATCCTGACACTCTGTCTATTCTAATTATCTATGTCCTGCTTCAGTCAATTACTATCATCCTGATCCTCTGAACATTCTAATTATCTATGCACTTTTTCAGTCAATTACTATCATCCTGATTGTCTGTCTATTGTAATTATCTATGTCCTGTTTCAGTCAATTACAATCATCCTGATCCTCTGTCCATTCTAATTATCTATGTCCTGTTTCAGTCAATTACTATAATCCTGATCCTCTGTCTATTCTAATTATCAATGTCCTGTTTCAGTCAAATACTATCATCCTGATCCTCTGAACATTCTAATTATCTATGTCCTGTTTCAGTCAATTGCCATGATCCTGATCCTCTGAACATTCTAATTATCTATGTCCTGTTTCAGTCAATTACTATCATCCTGATCCTCGGAACATTCTAATAATCTATGTCCTGTTTCAGTCAATTACTATCATACTGATCCTCTGAACATTCTAATTATCTATGTCCTGTTTCAGTCAATTACTATCATGCTGATCCTCTGAACATTCTAATTATCTATGTCCTGTTTCAGTCAATTACTATCATCCTGATCCTCTGAACATTCTAATTATCTATGTCCTGTTTCAGTCAATTACTATCATCCTGATCCTCTGAACATTCTAATTATCTATGTCCTGTTTCAGTCAATTACTATCATCCTAATCCTCTGTCCATTCTAATTATCTATGTCCTGTTTCAGTCAATTACTATCATCCTGATCCTCTGAACAATCTAATTATCTATGTCCTGTTTCAGTCAATTACTATCATCCTGATTGTCTGTCTATTGTAATTATCTATGTCCTGTTTCAGTCAATTACTATCATCCTGATCCTCTGTCCATTCTAATTATCTATGTCCTGTTTCAGTCAATTACTATAATCCTGATCCTCTGTCGATTCTAATCATCTATGTCCTGTTTCAGTCAATTACTATCATCCTGATCCTCTGAACATTCTAATTATCTATGTCCTGTTTCAGTCAATGACTATCATCCTGATCCTCGGAACATTCTAATCATCTATGTCCTGTTTCAGTCAATTACTATCATCCTGATCCTCGGAACATTCCAATCATCTATGTCCTGTTTCAGTCAATTACTATCATCCTGATCCTCTGAACATTCTAATTATCTATGTCCTGTTTCAGTCAATTACTATCATCCTGATCCTCTGAACATTCTAATTATCTATGTCCTGTTTCAGTCAATTAATATAATCCTGATCCTCTGTCTATTCTAATTATCTATGTCCTGTTTCAGTCAAATACTATCATCCTGATCCTCTGAACATTCTAATTATCTATGTCCTGTTTCAGTCAATTGCTATCATCCTGATCCTCTGAACATTCTAATTATCTATGTCCTGTTTCAGTCAATTACTATCATCCTGATCCTCGGAACATTCTAATCATCTATGTCCTGTTTCAGTCAATTACTATCATCCTGATCCTCTGAACATTCTAATTATCTATGTCCTGTTTCAGTCAATTACTATCATCCTGATCCTCTGAACATTCTAATTATCTATGTCCTGTTTCAGTCAATTACTATCATCCTGATCCTCTGAACATTCTAATTATCTATGTCCTGTTTCAGTCAATTACTATCATCCTGATCCTCTGAACATTCTAATTATCTATGTCCTGTTTCTGTCAATTACTATCATCCTTATCCTCGGATCATTCTAATTATCTATGTCCTGTTTCAGTCAATTACTATCATCCTGACCTTCTGTCTATTCTAATTATCTATGTCCTGCTTCAGTCAATTACTATCATCCTGATTCTCTGAACATTCTAATTATCTATGTACTGTTTCAGTCAATTACTATCATCCTGATCCTCTGTCTATTCGAATTATCTATGTCCTGTTTCAGTCAATTACTATCATCCTGATCCTCGGAACATTCTAATTATCTATGTCCTGTTTCAGTCAATTACTATCATCCTGATCCTCTGAACATTCTAATTATCTATGTCCTGTTTCAGTCAATTACTATCATCCTGATCCTCTGAACATTCTAATTATCTATGTCCTGTTTCAGTCAATTACTATCATCCTGATCCTCTGAACGTTCTAATTATCTATGTCCTGTTTCAGTCAATTACAATCACCTGATCCTCGGATCATTCTAATTATCTATGTCCTGTTTCAGTCAATTACTATCATCCTGATCCTCTGAACATTCTAATTATCTATGTCCTGTTTCAGTCAATTACTATCATCCTGATCATCTGAACATTCTAATTATCTATGTCCTGTTTCAGTCAATTACTATCATCCTGATCCTCTGAACATTCTAATTATCTGTGTCCTGTTTCAGTCAATTACTATCATCCCAATCCTCTGTCCATTCTAATTATCTATGTCCTGTTTCAGTCAATTACTATCATCCTGATCCTCTGAACAATCTAATTATCTATGTCCTGTTTCAGTCAATTACTATCATCCTGAATGTCTGTCTATTGTAATTATCTATGTCCTGTTTCAGTCAATTACTATCATCCTGATCCTCTGTCTATTCTAATTATCTATGTCCTGTTTCAGTCAATTACTATAATCCTGATCCTCTGTCTATTCTAATTATCTATGTCCTGTTTCAGTCAATTACTATCATCCTGATCCTCGGAACATTCTAATTATCTATGTCCTGTTTCAGTCAATTGCTATCATCCTGATCCTCTGTCTATTCTAATTATCTATGTCCTGTTTCAGTCAATTACTATCATCCTGATCCTCGGAACATTCTAATTATCTATGTCCTGTTTCAGTCAATTACTATCATCCTGATCCTCGGAACATTCTAATCATCTATGTCCTGTTTCAGTCAATTACTATCATCCTGATCCTCGGAACATTCCAATCATCTATGTCCTGTTTCAGTCAATTACTATCATCCTGATCCTCTGAACATTCTAATTATCTATGTCCTGTTTCAGTCAATTACTATCATCCTGATCCTCTGAACATTCTAATTATCTATGTCCTGTTTCAGTCAATTACTATCATCCTGATCCTCTGAACATTCCAATTATCTATGTCCTGTTTCAGTCAATTACTATCATCCTGATCCTCTTAACATTCTAATTATCTATGTCCTGTTTCAGTCAATTACTATCATCCTGATCCTCTGAACATTTTAATTATCTATGTCCTGTTTCAGTCAATTACTATCATCCTGATCCTCGGATCATTCTTATTATCTATGTCCTGTTTCAGTCAATTACTATCATCCTGATCCTCTGTCCATTCTAATTATCTATGTCCTGTTTCAGTCAATTACTATCATCCTGACCCTCTGTCTATTCTAATTATCTATGTCCTGTTTCAGTCAATTACTATCATCCTGATCCTCTGAACATTCTAATTATCTATGTACTGTTTCAGTCAATTACTATCATCCTGATTGTCTGTCGATTGTAATTATCTATGTCCTGTTTCAGTCAATTACAATCATCCTGATCCTCTGTCCATTCTAATTATCTCTGTCCTGTTTCAGTCAATTACTATAATCCTGATCCTCTGTCTATTCTAATCATCTATGTCCTGTTTCATCAATTACTATCATCCTGATCCTCTGAACATTCTAATTATCTATGTCCTGTTTCAGTCAATTACTATCATCCTGATCCTCGGAACATTCTAATTATCTATGTCCTGTTTCAGTCAATTACTATCATCCTGATCCTCTGAACATTCTAATTATCTATGTCCTGTTTCAGTCAATTACTATCATCCTGATCCTCTGAACATTCCAATTATCTATGTCCTGTTTCAGTCAATTACTATCATCCTGATCCTCTGAACATTCTAATTATCTATGTCCTGTTTCAGTCAATTACT
Organism: Heterodontus francisci; assembly: GCF_036365525.1. NCBI lineage: Eukaryota > Metazoa > Chordata > Chondrichthyes > Heterodontiformes > Heterodontidae > Heterodontus > Heterodontus francisci. The sequence continues at coordinate 1,921,688 of NW_027141274.1, forward strand.
ATCATCCTGATCCTCTGAACATTCTAATTATCTATGTCCTGTTTCAGTCAATTACTATCATCCTGATCCTCGGATCATTCTTATTATCTATGTCCTGTTTCAGTCAATTACTATCATCCTGATCCTCTGTCCATTCTAATTATCTATGTCCTGTTTCAGTCAATTACTATCATCCTGACCCTCTGTCTATTCTAATTATCTATGTCCTGTTTCAGTCAATTACTATCATCCTGATCCTCTGAACATTCTAATTATCTATGTACTGTTTCAGTCAATTACTATCATCCTGATTGTCTGTCGATTGTAATTATCTATGTCCTGTTTCAGTCAATTACAATCATCCTGATCCTCTGTCCATTCTAATTATCTCTGTCCTGTTTCAGTCAATTACTATAATCCTGATCCTCTGTCTATTCTAATTATCTATGTCCTGTTTCATCAATTACTATCATCCTGATCCTCTGAACATTCTAATTATCTATGTCCTGTTTCAGTCAATTACTATCATCCTGATCCTCGGAACATTCTAATTATCTATGTCCTGTTTCAGTCAATTACTATCATCCTGATCCTCTGAACATTCTAATTATCTATGTCCTGTTTCAGTCAATTACTATCATCCTGAACCTCGGAACATTCTAATTATCTATGTCCTGTTTCAGTCAATTACTATCATCCTGATCCTCTGAACATTCTAATTATCTATGTCCTGTTTCAGTCAATTACTATCATCCTGATCCTCGGATCATTCTAATTATCTATGTCCTGTTTCAGTCAATTACTATCATCCTGATCCTCTGAACATTCTAATTATCTATGTACTGTTTCAGCCAATTACTATCATCCTGATCCTCTGTCCATTCTAATTATCTATGTCCTGTTTCAGTCAATTACTATAATCCTGATCCTCTGTCTATTCTAATTATCTATGTCCTGTTTCAGTCAATTACTGTCATCCTGATCCTCTGAACATTCTAATTATCTATGTCCTGTTTCAGTCAATTACTATCATCCTGATCCTCGGAACATTCTAATCATCTATGTCCTGTTTCAGTCAATTACTATCATCCTGATCCTCTTAACATTCTAATTATCTATGTCCTGTTTCAGTCAATTACTATCATCCTGATCCTCTGAACATTCTAATTATCTATGTCCTGTTTCAGTCAATTACTATCATCCTGATCCTCGGATCATTCTAATTATCTATGTCCTGTTTCAGTCAATTACTATCATCCTGATCCTCTGAACATTCTAATTATCTATGTACTGTTTCAGCCAATTACTATCATACTGATCCTCTGTCCATTCTAATTATCTATGTCCTGTTTCAGTCAATTACTATCATCCTGACCCTCTGTCTATTCTAATTATCTATGTCCTGCTTCCGTCAATTACTATCATCCTGATCCTCTGAACATTCTAATTATCTATGTCCTGTTTCAGTCAATTACTATCATCCTGATCCTCTGAACGTTCTAATTATCTATGTCCTGTTTCAGTCAATTACAATCACCTGATCCTCGGATCATTCTAATTATCTATGTCCTGTTTCAGTCAATTACTATCATCCTGATCCTCTGAACATTCTAATTATCTATGTCCTGTTTCAGTCAATTACTATCATCCTGATCATCTGAACATTCTAATTATCTATGTCCTGTTTCAGTCAATTACTATCATCCTGATCCTCTGAACATTCTAATTATCTATGTACTGTTTCAGTCAATTACTATCATCCTGATCCTCTGAACATTCTAATTATCTGTGTCCTGTTTCAGTCAATTACTATCATCCCAATCCTCTGTCCATTCTAATTATCTATGTCCTGTTTCAGTCAATTACTATCATCCTGATCCTCTGAACAATCTAATTATCTATGTCCTGTTTCAGTCAATTACTATCATCCTGAATGTCTGTCTATTGTAATTATCTATGTCCTGTTTCAGTCAATTACTATCATCCTGATCCTCTGTCCATTCTAATTATCTATGTCCTGTTTCAGTCAATTACTATAATCCTGATCCTCTGTCTATTCTAATTATCTATGTCCTGTTTCAGTCAATTACTATCATCCTGATCCTCGGAACATTCTAATTATCTATGTCCTGTTTCAGTCAATTGCTATCATCCTGATCCTCTGTCTATTCTAATTATCTATGTCCTGTTTCAGTCAATTACTATCATCCTGATCCTCGGAACATTCTAATTATCTATGTCCTGTTTCAGTCAATTACTATCATCCTGATCCTCGGAACATTCTAATCATCTATGTCCTGTTTCAGTCAATTACTATCATCCTGATCCTCGGAACATTCCAATCATCTATGTCCTGTTTCAGTCAATTACTATCATCCTGATCCTCTGAACATTCTAATTATCTATGTCCTGTTTCAGTCAATTACTATCATCCTGATCCTCTGAACATTCCAATTATCTATGTCCTGTTTCAGTCAATTACTATCATCCTGATCCTCTGAACATTCTAATTATCTATGTCCTGTTTCAGTCAATTACTATCATCCTGATCCTCTGAACATTCCAATTATCTATGTCCTGTTTCAGTCAATTACTATCATCCTGATCCTCTGAACATTCTAATTATCTATGTCCTGTTTCAGTCAATTACTATCATCCTGATCCTCTGAACATTCTAATTATCTATGTCCTGTTTCAGTCAATTACTATCATCCTGATCCTCGGATCATTCTTATTATCTATGTCCTGTTTCAGTCAATTACTATCATCCTGATCCTCTGTCCATTCTAATTATCTATGCCCTGTTTCAGTCAATTACTATCATCCTGACCCTCTGTCTATTCTAATTATCTATGTCCTGTTTCAGTCAATTACTATCATCCTGATCCTCTGAACATTCTAATTATCTATGTGCTGTTTCAGTCAATTACTATCATCCTGATTGTCTGTCGATTGTAATTATCTATGTCCTGTTTCAGTCAATTACAATCATCCTGATCCTCTGTCCATTCTAATTATCTCTGTCCTGTTTCAGTCAATTACTATAATCCTGATCCTCTGTCTATTCTAATTATCTCTGTCCTGTTTCAGTCAATTACTATCATCCTGACCCTCTGTCTATTCTAATTATCTATGTCCTGCTTCCGTCAATTACTATCATCCTGATCCTCTGAACATTCTAATTATCTATGTCCTGTTTCAGTCAATTACTATCATCCTGATCCTCTGAACGTTCTAATTATCTATGTCCTGTTTCAGTCAATTACAATCACCTGATCCTCGGATCATTCTAATTATCTATGTCCTGTTTCAGTCAATTACTATCATCCTGATCCTCTGAACATTCTAATTATCTATGTCCTGTTTCAGTCAATTACTATCATCCTGATCATCTGAACATTCTAATTATCTATGTCCTGTTTCAGTCAATTACTATCATCCTGATCCTCTGAACATTCTAATTATCTATGTACTGTTTCAGTCAATTACTATCATCCTGATCCTCTGAACATTCTAATTATCTGTGTCCTGTTTCAGTCAATTACTATCATCCCAATCCTCTGTCCATTCTAATTATCTATGTCCTGTTTCAGTCAATTACTATCATCCTGATCCTCTGAACAATCTAATTATCTATGTCCTGTTTCAGTCAATTACTATCATCCTGAATGTCTGTCTATTGTAATTATCTATGTCCTGTTTCAGTCAATTACTATCATCCTGATCCTCTGTCCATTCTAATTATCTATGTCCTGTTTCAGTCAATTACTATAATCCTGATCCTCTGTCTATTCTAATTATCTATGTCCTGTTTCAGTCAATTACTATCATCCTGATCCTCGGAACATTCTAATTATCTATGTCCTGTTTCAGTCAATTGCTATCATCCTGATCCTCTGTCTATTCTAATTATCTATGTCCTGTTTCAGTCAATTACTATCATCCTGATCCTCGGAACATTCTAATTATCTATGTCCTGTTTCAGTCAATTACTATCATCCTGATCCTCGGAACATTCTAATCATCTATGTCCTGTTTCAGTCAATTACTATCATCCTGATCCTCGGAACATTCCAATCATCTATGTCCTGTTTCAGTCAATTACTATCATCCTGATCCTCTGAACATTCTAATTATCTATGTCCTGTTTCAGTCAATTACTATCATCCTGATCCTCTGAACATTCTAATTATCTATGTCCTGTTTCAGTCAATTACTATCATCCTGATCCTCTGAACATTCCAATTATCTATGTCCTGTTTCAGTCAATTACTATCATCCTGATCCTCTGAACATTCTAATTATCTATGTCCTGTTTCAGTCAATTACTATCATCCTGATCCTCTGAACATTCTAATTATCTATGTCCTGTTTCAGTCAATTACTATCATCCTGATCCTCGGATCATTCTTATTATCTATGTCCTGTTTCAGTCAATTACTATCATCCTGATCCTCTGTCCATTCTAATTATCTATGCCCTGTTTCAGTCAATTACTATCATCCTGACCCTCTGTCTATTCTAATTATCTATGTCCTGTTTCAGTCAATTACTATCATCCTGATCCTCTGAACATTCTAATTATCTATGTGCTGTTTCAGTCAATTACTATCATCCTGATTGTCTGTCGATTGTAATTATCTATGTCCTGTTTCAGTCAATTACAATCATCCTGATCCTCTGTCCATTCTAATTATCTCTGTCCTGTTTCAGTCAATTACTATAATCCTGATCCTCTGTCTATTCTAATTATCTATGTCCTGTTTCATCAATTACTATCATCCTGATCCTCTGAACATTCTAATTATCTATGTCCTGTTTCAGTCAATTACTATCATCCTGATCCTCGGAACATTCTAATTATCTATGTCCTGTTTCAGTCAATTACTATCATCCTGATCCTCTGAACATTCTAATTATCTATGTCCTGTTTCAGTCAATTACTATCATCCTGATCCTCTGAACATTCCAATTATCTATGTCCTGTTTCAGTCAATTACTATCATCCTGATCCTCTGAACATTCTAATTATCTATGTCCTGTTTCAGTCAATTACTATCATCCTGATCCTCTGAACATTCTAATTATCTATGTCCTGTTTCAGTCAATTACTATCATCCTGATCCTCGGATCATTCTTATTATCTATGTCCTGTTTCAGTCAATTACTATCATCCTGATCCTCTGTCCATTCTAATTATCTATGTCCTGTTTCAGTCAATTACTATCATCCTGACCCTCTGTCTATTCTAATTATCTATGTCCTGTTTCAGTCAATTACTATCATCCTGATCCTCTGAACATTCTAATTATCTATGTACTGTTTCAGTCAATTACTATCATCCTGATTGTCTGTCGATTGTAATTATCTATGTCCTGTTTCAGTCAATTACAATCATCCTGATCCTCTGTCCATTCTAATTATCTCTGTCCTGTTTCAGTCAATTACTATAATCCTGATCCTCTGTCTATTCTAATTATCTATGTCCTGTTTCATCAATTACTATCATCCTGATCCTCTGAACATTCTAATTATCTATGTCCTGTTTCAGTCAATTACTATCATCCTGATCCTCGGAACATTCTAATTATCTATGTCCTGTTTCAGTCAATTACTATCATCCTGATCCTCTGAACATTCTAATTATCTATGTCCTGTTTCAGTCAATTACTATCATCCTGATCCTCGGATCATTCTAATTATCTATGTCCTGTTTCAGTCAATTACTATCATCCTGACCCTCTGTCTATTCTAATTATCTATGTCCTGTTTCAGTCAATTACTATCATCCTGATCCTCTGAACATTCTAATTATCTATGTACTGTTTCAGTCAATTACTATCATCCTGATTGTCTGTCGATTGTAATTATCTATGTCCTGTTTCAGTCAATTACAATCATCCTGATCCTCTGTCCATTCTAATTATCTCTGTCCTGTTTCAGTCAATTACTATAATCCTGATCCTCTGTCTATTCTAATCATCTATGTCCTGTTTCATCAATTACTATCATCCTGATCCTCTGAACATTCTAATTATCTATGTCCTGTTTCAGTCAATTACTATCATCCTGATCCTCGGAACATTCTAATTATCTATGTCCTGTTTCAGTCAATTACAATCATCCTGATCCTCTGAACATTCTAATTATCTATGTCCTGTTTCAGTCAATTACTATCATCCTGATCCTCTGAACATTCCAATTATCTATGTCCTGTTTCAGTCAATTACTATCATCCTGATCCTCTGAACATTCTAATTATCTATGTCCTGTTTCAGTCAATTACTATCATCCTGATCCTCTGAACATTCTAATTATCTATGTCCTGTTTCAGTCAATTACTATCATCCTGATCCTCGGATCATTCTTATTATCTATGTCCTGTTTCAGTCAATTACTATCATCCTGATCCTCTGTCCATTCTAATTATCTATGTCCTGTTTCAGTCAATTACTATCATCCTGACCCTCTGTCTATTCTAATTATCTATGTCCTGTTTCAGTCAATTACTATCATCCTGATCCTCTGAACATTCTAATTATCTATGTACTGTTTCAGTCAATTACTATCATCCTGATTGTCTGTCGATTGTAATTATCTATGTCCTGTTTCAGTCAATTACAATCATCCTGATCCTCTGTCCATTCTAATTATCTCTGTCCTGTTTCAGTCAATTACTATAATCCTGATCCTCTGTCTATTCTAATTATCTATGTCCTGTTTCATCAATTACTATCATCCTGATCCTCTGAACATTCTAATTATCTATGTCCTGTTTCAGTCAATTACTATCATCCTGATCCTCGGAACATTCTAATTATCTATGTCCTGTTTCAGTCAATTACTATCATCCTGATCCTCTGAACATTCTAATTATCTATGTCCTGTTTCAGTCAATTACTATCATCCTGAACCTCGGAACATTCTAATTATCTATGTCCTGTTTCAGTCAATTACTATCATCCTGATCCTCTGAACATTCTAATTATCTATGTCCTGTTTCAGTCAATTACTATCATCCTGATCCTCGGATCATTCTAATTATCTATGTCCTGTTTCAGTCAATTACTATCATCCTGATCCTCTGAACATTCTAATTATCTATGTACTGTTTCAGCCAATTACTATCATCCTGATCCTCTGTCCATTCTAATTATCTATGTCCTGTTTCAGTCAATTACTATAATCCTGATCCTCTGTCTATTCTAATTATCTATGTCCTGTTTCAGTCAATTACTGTCATCCTGATCCTCTGAACATTCTAATTATCTATGTCCTGTTTCAGTCAATTACTATCATCCTGATCCTCGGAACATTCTAATCATCTATGTCCTGTTTCAGTCAATTACTATCATCCTGATCCTCTTAACATTCTAATTATCTATGTCCTGTTTCAGTCAATTACTATCATCCTGATCCTCTGAACATTCTAATTATCTATGTCCTGTTTCAGTCAATTACTATCATCCTGATCCTCGGATCATTCTAATTATCTATGTCCTGTTTCAGTCAATTACTATCATCCTGATCCTCTGAACATTCTAATTATCTATGTACTGTTTCAGCCAATTACTATCATACTGATCCTCTGTCCATTCTAATTATCTATGTCCTGTTTCAGTCAATTACTATCATCCTGACCCTCTGTCTATTCTAATTATCTATGTCCTGCTTCCGTCAATTACTATCATCCTGATCCTCTGAACATTCTAATTATCTATGTCCTGTTTCAGTCAATTACTATCATCCTGATCCTCTGAACGTTCTAATTATCTATGTCCTGTTTCAGTCAATTACAATCACCTGATCCTCGGATCATTCTAATTATCTATGTCCTGTTTCAGTCAATTACTATCATCCTGATCCTCTGAACATTCTAATTATCTATGTCCTGTTTCAGTCAATTACTATCATCCTGATCATCTGAACATTCTAATTATCTATGTCCTGTTTCAGTCAATTACTATCATCCTGATCCTCTGAACATTCTAATTATCTATGTACTGTTTCAGTCAATTACTATCATCCTGATCCTCTGAACATTCTAATTATCTGTGTCCTGTTTCAGTCAATTACTATCATCCCAATCCTCTGTCCATTCTAATTATCTATGTCCTGTTTCAGTCAATTACTATCATCCTGATCCTCTGAACAATCTAATTATCTATGTCCTGTTTCAGTCAATTACTATCATCCTGAATGTCTGTCTATTGTAATTATCTATGTCCTGTTTCAGTCAATTACTATCATCCTGATCCTCTGTCCATTCTAATTATCTATGTCCTGTTTCAGTCAATTACTATAATCCTGATCCTCTGTCTATTCTAATTATCTATGTCCTGTTTCAGTCAATTACTATCATCCTGATCCTCGGAACATTCTAATTATCTATGTCCTGTTTCAGTCAATTGCTATCATCCTGATCCTCTGTCTATTCTAATTATCTATGTCCTGTTTCAGTCAATTACTATCATCCTGATCCTCGGAACATTCTAATTATCTATGTCCTGTTTCAGTCAATTACTATCATCCTGATCCTCGGAACATTCTAATCATCTATGTCCTGTTTCAGTCAATTACTATCATCCTGATCCTCGGAACATTCCAATCATCTATGTCCTGTTTCAGTCAATTACTATCATCCTGATCCTCTGAACATTCTAATTATCTATGTCCTGTTTCAGTCAATTACTATCATCCTGATCCTCTGAACATTCCAATTATCTATGTCCTGTTTCAGTCAATTACTATCATCCTGATCCTCTGAACATTCTAATTATCTATGTCCTGTTTCAGTCAATTACTATCATCCTGATCCTCTGAACATTCCAATTATCTATGTCCTGTTTCAGTCAATTACTATCATCCTGATCCTCTGAACATTCTAATTATCTATGTCCTGTTTCAGTCAATTACTATCATCCTGATCCTCTGAACATTCTAATTATCTATGTCCTGTTTCAGTCAATTACTATCATCCTGATCCTCGGATCATTCTTATTATCTATGTCCTGTTTCAGTCAATTACTATCATCCTGATCCTCTGTCCATTCTAATTATCTATGCCCTGTTTCAGTCAATTACTATCATCCTGACCCTCTGTCTATTCTAATTATCTATGTCCTGTTTCAGTCAATTACTATCATCCTGATCCTCTGAACATTCTAATTATCTATGTGCTGTTTCAGTCAATTACTATCATCCTGATTGTCTGTCGATTGTAATTATCTATGTCCTGTTTCAGTCAATTACAATCATCCTGATCCTCTGTCCATTCTAATTATCTCTGTCCTGTTTCAGTCAATTACTATAATCCTGATCCTCTGTCTATTCTAATTATCTCTGTCCTGTTTCAGTCAATTACTATCATCCTGACCCTCTGTCTATTCTAATTATCTATGTCCTGCTTCCGTCAATTACTATCATCCTGATCCTCTGAACATTCTAATTATCTATGTCCTGTTTCAGTCAATTACTATCATCCTGATCCTCTGAACGTTCTAATTATCTATGTCCTGTTTCAGTCAATTACAATCACCTGATCCTCGGATCATTCTAATTATCTATGTCCTGTTTCAGTCAATTACTATCATCCTGATCCTCTGAACATTCTAATTATCTATGTCCTGTTTCAGTCAATTACTATCATCCTGATCATCTGAACATTCTAATTATCTATGTCCTGTTTCAGTCAATTACTATCATCCTGATCCTCTGAACATTCTAATTATCTATGTACTGTTTCAGTCAATTACTATCATCCTGATCCTCTGAACATTCTAATTATCTGTGTCCTGTTTCAGTCAATTACTATCATCCCAATCCTCTGTCCATTCTAATTATCTATGTCCTGTTTCAGTCAATTACTATCATCCTGATCCTCTGAACAATCTAATTATCTATGTCCTGTTTCAGTCAATTACTATCATCCTGAATGTCTGTCTATTGTAATTATCTATGTCCTGTTTCAGTCAATTACTATCATCCTGATCCTCTGTCCATTCTAATTATCTATGTCCTGTTTCAGTCAATTACTATAATCCTGATCCTCTGTCTATTCTAATTATCTATGTCCTGTTTCAGTCAATTACTATCATCCTGATCCTCGGAACATTCTAATTATCTATGTCCTGTTTCAGTCAATTGCTATCATCCTGATCCTCTGTCTATTCTAATTATCTATGTCCTGTTTCAGTCAATTACTATCATCCTGATCCTCGGAACATTCTAATTATCTATGTCCTGTTTCAGTCAATTACTATCATCCTGATCCTCGGAACATTCTAATCATCTATGTCCTGTTTCAGTCAATTACTATCATCCTGATCCTCGGAACATTCCAATCATCTATGTCCTGTTTCAGTCAATTACTATCATCCTGATCCTCTGAACATTCTAATTATCTATGTCCTGTTTCAGTCAATTACTATCATCCTGATCCTCTGAACATTCTAATTATCTATGTCCTGTTTCAGTCAATTACTATCATCCTGATCCTCTGAACATTCCAATTATCTATGTCCTGTTTCAGTCAATTACTATCATCCTGATCCTCTGAACATTCTAATTATCTATGTCCTGTTTCAGTCAATTACTATCATCCTGATCCTCTGAACATTCTAATTATCTATGTCCTGTTTCAGTCAATTACTATCATCCTGATCCTCGGATCATTCTTATTATCTATGTCCTGTTTCAGTCAATTACTATCATCCTGATCCTCTGTCCATTCTAATTATCTATGCCCTGTTTCAGTCAATTACTATCATCCTGACCCTCTGTCTATTCTAATTATCTATGTCCTGTTTCAGTCAATTACTATCATCCTGATCCTCTGAACATTCTAATTATCTATGTGCTGTTTCAGTCAATTACTATCATCCTGATTGTCTGTCGATTGTAATTATCTATGTCCTGTTTCAGTCAATTACAATCATCCTGATCCTCTGTCCATTCTAATTATCTCTGTCCTGTTTCAGTCAATTACTATAATCCTGATCCTCTGTCTATTCTAATTATCTATGTCCTGTTTCATCAATTACTATCATCCTGATCCTCTGAACATTCTAATTATCTATGTCCTGTTTCAGTCAATTACTATCATCCTGATCCTCGGAACATTCTAATTATCTATGTCCTGTTTCAGTCAATTACTATCATCCTGATCCTCTGAACATTCTAATTATCTATGTCCTGTTTCAGTCAATTACTATCATCCTGATCCTCTGAACATTCCAATTATCTATGTCCTGTTTCAGTCAATTACTATCATCCTGATCCTCTGAACATTCTAATTATCTATGTCCTGTTTCAGTCAATTACTATCATCCTGATCCTCTGAACATTCTAATTATCTATGTCCTGTTTCAGTCAATTACTATCATCCTGATCCTCGGATCATTCTTATTATCTATGTCCTGTTTCAGTCAATTACTATCATCCTGATCCTCTGTCCATTCTAATTATCTATGTCCTGTTTCAGTCAATTACTATCATCCTGACCCTCTGTCTATTCTAATTATCTATGTCCTGTTTCAGTCAATTACTATCATCCTGATCCTCTGAACATTCTAATTATCTATGTACTGTTTCAGTCAATTACTATCATCCTGATTGTCTGTCGATTGTAATTATCTATGTCCTGTTTCAGTCAATTACAATCATCCTGATCCTCTGTCCATTCTAATTATCTCTGTCCTGTTTCAGTCAATTACTATAATCCTGATCCTCTGTCTATTCTAATTATCTATGTCCTGTTTCATCAATTACTATCATCCTGATCCTCTGAACATTCTAATTATCTATGTCCTGTTTCAGTCAATTACTATCATCCTGATCCTCGGAACATTCTAATTATCTATGTCCTGTTTCAGTCAATTACTATCATCCTGATCCTCTGAACATTCTAATTATCTATGTCCTGTTTCAGTCAATTACTATCATCCTGATCCTCGGAACATTCTAATTATCTATGTCCTGTTTCAGTCAATTACTATCATCCTGATCCTCTGAACATTCTAATTATCTATGTCCTGTTTCAGTCAATTACTATCATCCTGATCCTCGGATCATTCTAATTATCTATGTCCTGTTTCAGTCAATTACTATCATCCTGATCCTCTGAACATTCTAATTATCTATGTACTGTTTCAGCCAATTACTATCATCCTGATCCTCTGTCCATTCTAATTATCTATGTCCTGTTTCAGTCAATTACTATAATCCTGATCCTCTGTCTATTCTAATTATCTATGTCCTGTTTCAGTCAATTACTGTCATCCTGATCCTCTGAACATTCTAATTATCTATGTCCTGTTTCAGTCAATTACTATCATCCTGATCCTCGGAACATTCTAATCATCTATGTCCTGTTTCAGTCAATTACTATCATCCTGATCCTCTTAACATTCTAATTATCTATGTCCTGTTTCAGTCAATTACTATCATCCTGATCCTCTGAACATTCTAATTATCTATGTCCTGTTTCAGTCAATTACTATCATCCTGATCCTCGGATCATTCTAATTATCTATGTCCTGTTTCAGTCAATTACTATCATCCTGATCCTCTGAACATTCTAATTATCTATGTACTGTTTCAGCCAATTACTATCATCCTGATCCTCTGTCCATTCTAATTATCTATGTCCTGTTTCAGTCAATTACTATAATCCTGATCCTCTGTCTATTCTAATTATCTATGTCCTGTTTCAGTCAATTACTGTCATCCTGATCCTCTGAACATTCTAATTATCTATGTCCTGTTTCAGTCAATTACTATCATCCTGATCCTCGGAACATTCTAATCATCTATGTCCTGTTTCAGTCAATTACTATCATCCTGATCCTCTTAACATTCTAATTATCTATGTCCTGTTTCAGTCAATTACTATCATCCTGATCCTCTGAACATTCTAATTATCTATGTCCTGTTTCAGTCAATTACTATCATCCTGATCCTCGGATCATTCTAATTATCTATGTCCTGTTTCAGTCAATTACTATCATCCTGATCCTCTGTCTATTCGAATTATCTATGTCCTGTTTCAGTCAATTACTGTCATCCTGATCCTCGGAACATTCTAATTATCTATGTCCTGTTTCAGTCAATTACTATCATCCTGATCCTCTGTCTATTCTAATTATCTATGTCCTGTTTCAGTCAATTACTATCATCCTGATCCTCTGAACATTCTAATTATCTATGTACTGTTTCAGTCAATTACTATCATCCTGATCCTCTGTCTATTCGAATTATCTATGTCCTGTTTCAGTCAATTACTATCATCCTGATCCTCTGAACATTCTAATTATCTATGTCCTGTTTCAGTCAATTACTATCATCCTGATCCTCTGAACATTCTAATTATCTATGTCCTGTTTCAGTCAATTACTATCATCCTGATCCTCTGAACATTCTAATTATCTATGTCCTGTTTCAGTCAATTACTATCATCCTGACCCTCTGTCTAATCTAATTATCTATGTCCTGTTTCAGTCAATTACTATCATCCTTATCCTCTGAACATTCTAATTATCTATGTACTGTTTCAGTCAATTATTATCATCCTGATCCTCTGTCTATTCGAATAATCTATGTCCTGTTTCAGTCAATTACTATCATCCTGATCCTCTGAACATTCTAATTATCTATGTACTGTTTCAGTCAATTACTATCATCCTGATCCTCGGAACATTCTAATTATCTATGTCCTGTTTCAGTCAATTACTATCATCCTGATCCTCTGAACATTCTAATTATCTATGTCCTGTTTCAGTCAATTACTATCATCCTGATCCTCTGTCTATTCTAATTATCTATGTCCTGTTTCAGTCAATTACTATCATCCTGATCCTCTGAACATTCTAATTATCTATGTCCTGTTTCAGTCAATTACTATCATCCTGATCCTCTGAACATTCCAATTATCTATGTCCTGTTTCAGTCAATTACTATCATCCTGATCCTCTGTCCATTCTAATTATCTATGTCCTGTTTCAGTCAATTACTATCATCTTGATCCTCTGTCTATTCTAATTATCTCTGTCCTGTTTCAGTCAATTACTGTCATCCTGATCCTCTGTCCATTCGAATAATCTATGTCCTGTTTCAGTCAATTACTATCATCCTGATCCTCTGCCTATTCTAATTATCTATGTCCAGTTTCAGTCAATTACTATCATCCCGATTCTCTGTCTATTCTTATTATCTATGTCCTGTTTCAGTCAATTACTATCATCCTGATCCTCTGAACATTCTAATTATCTATGTCCTGTTTCAGTCAATTAATATCATCCTGATCCTCTGTCTATTCTAATTATCCATGTCCTGTTTCAGTCAATTACTATCATCCTGATCCTCTGAACATTCTAATTATCTATGTCCTGTTTCAGTCAATTACTATCATCCTGATCCTCTGAACATTCTAATTATCTATGTCCTGTTTCAGTCAATTACTATCATCCTGATCCACTCTCCATTCTAATTATCTATGTACTGTTTCAGTAAATTACTATCATCCTGATCCTCTGAACATTCTAATTATCTATGTCCTGTTTCAGTCAATTACTATCATCCTGATCCTCTGAACATTCTAATTATCTATGTCTTGTTTCAGTCAATTACTATCATCCTGATCCTCTGTCTATTCTAATTATCTATGTCCTGTTTCAGTCAATTACTATCATCCTGATCCTCTGAACATTCTAATTATCTATGTACTGTTTCAGTCAATTACTATCATCCTGATCCTCTGCCTATTCGAATTATCCATGTCCTGTTTCAGTCAATTACTATCATCCTGATCCTCTGAACATTCTAATTATCTATGTCCTGTTTCAGTCAATTACTATCATCCTGATCCTCGGAACATTCTAATTATCTATGTCCTGTTTCAGTCAATTACTATCATCCTGATCCTCTGTCTAATCTAATTATCTCTGTCCTGTTTCAGTCAATTACTATCATCCTGATCCTCTGAACATTCTAATTATCTATGTACTCTTTCAGTCAATTATTATCATCCTGATCCTCTGTCTATTCGAATAATCTATGTCCTGTTTCAGTCAATTACTATCATCCTGATCCTCTGAACATTCTAATTATCTATGTCCTGTTTCAGTCAATTACTATCATCCTGATCCTCTGTCCATTCTAATTATCTATGTCCTGTTTCAGTCAATTACTATCATCCTGATCCTCGGAACATTCTAATTATCTATGTCCTGTTTCAGTCAATTACTATCATCCTGATCCTCTGAACATTCTAATTATCTATGTCATGTTTCAGTCAATTACTATCATCCTGATCCTCTGAACATTCTAATTATCTATGTACTGTTTCAGTCAATTACTATCATCCTGATCCTCTGTCTATTCGAATTATCTGTGTCCTATTTCAGTCAATTACTATTATCCTGATCCTCTGTCTTTTCTAATTATCTATGTCCTGTTTCAGTCAATTACTATCATACTGATCCTCGGAACATTCTAATTATCTATGTCCTGTTTCAGTCAATTACTATCATCCTGATCCTTGAACATTCTAATTATCTATGTCCTGTTTCAGTCAATTACTATCATCCTGATCCTCTGAACATTCTAATTATCTATGTCCTGTTTCAGTCAATTACTATCATCCTGATCCTCGGAACATTCTAATTATCCATGTCCTGTTTCAGTCAATTACTATCATCCTGATCCTCTGAACATTCTAATTATCTATGTCTGTTTCAGTCAATTACTATCATCCTGATCCTCTGTGCATTCTAATTATCTATGTCCTGTTTCAGTCAATTACTATCATCCTGATCCTCTGTCCATTCTAATTATCTATGTCCTGTTACAGTCAATTACTATCATCCTGATCCTCTGTCCATTCTAATTATCTATGTCCTGTTTCAGTCAATTACTACCATCCTGATCCTCTGTCAATTCTAATTATCTATGTCCTGTTTCAGTCAATTACTATCATGCTGATCCTCTGAACATTATAATTATCTATGTCCTGTTTCAGTCAATTACTATCATCCTGATCCTCTGTCTATTCGAATTATCTATGTCCTGTTTCAGTCAATTACTATCATCCTGATCCTCTGAACATTCCAATTATCTATGTCCTGTTTCAGTCAATTACTATCATCCTGACCCTCTGTCTAATCTAATTATCTATGTCCTGTTTCATTCAATTACTATCATCCTGATCCTCTGAACATTCTAATTATCTATGTAGTGTTTCAGTCAATTATTATCATCCTGATCCTCTGTCTATTCTAATTATCTATGTCCTGTTTCAGTCAATTACAATCATCCTGATCCTCTGACCATTCTAATTATCTATGTCCTGTTTCAGTCAATTACTATCATCCTGATCATCTGTCTATTCTAATTATCTATGTCCTGTTTCAGTCAATTACTAACATCCTGATCCTCTGAACATTCTAATTATCTGTGTCCTGTTTCAGTCAATTACTATCATCCTGATCCTCTGTCCATTCTAATTATCTCTGTCCTGTTTCAGTCAATAAATATCATCCTGATCCTCTGTCTATTCTAATTATCTATGTCCTGTTTCAGTCAATTACTATCATCCTGATCCTCTGAACATTCTAATTATCTATGTACTGTTTCAGTCAATTACTATCATCCTGATCCTCTGAACATTCTTATTATCTATGTCCTGTTACAGTCAATTACTATCATCCTGATCCTCTGTCCATTCTAATTATCTATGTCCTGTTTCAGTCAATTACTATCATCCTGATCCTCTGTCCATTCTAATTATCTATGTCCTGTTACAGTCAATTACTATCATCCTGATCCTCTGTCCATTCTAATTATCTATGTCCTGTTTCAGTCAATTACTACCATCCTGATCCTCTGTCTATTCTAATTATCTATGTCCTGTTTCAGTCAATTACTATCATGCTGATCCTCTGAACATTCTAATTATCTATGACCTGTTTCAGTCAATTACTATCATCCTGATCCTCGGAACATTCCAATCATCTATGTCCTGTTTCAGTCAATTACTATCATCCTGATCCTCTGAACATTCTAATTATCTATGTCCTGTTTCAGTCAATTACTATCATCCTGATCCTCTGAACATTCTAATTATCTATGTCCTGTTTCTGTCAATTACTATCATCCTGATCCTCTGAACATTCCAATTATCTATGTCCTGTTTCAGTCAATTACTATCATCCTGATCCTCTGAACATTCTAATTATCTATGTCCTGTTTCAGTCAATTACTATCATCCTGATCCTCTGAACATTCTAATTATCTATGTCCTGTTTCAGTCAATTATTATCATCCTGATCCTCGGATCATTCTTATTATCTATGTCCTGTTTCAGTCAATTACTATCATCCTGATCCTCTGTCCATTCTAATTATCTATGTCCTGTTTCAGTCAATTACTATCATCCTGACCCTCTGTCTATTCTAATTATCTATGTCCTGTTTCAGTCAATTACTATCATCCTGATCCTCTGAGCATTCTAATTATCTATGTACTGTTTCAGTCAATTACTATCATCCTGATTGTCTGTCTATTGTAATTATCTATGTCCTGTTTCAGTCAATTACAATCATCCTGATCCTCTGTCCATTCTAATTATCTCTGTCCTGTTTCAGTCAATTACTATAATCCTGATCCTCTGTCTATTCTAATTATCTATGTCCTGTTTCATCAATTACTATCATCCTGATCCTCTGAACATTCTAATTATCTATGTCCTGTTTCAGTCAATTACTATCATCCTGATCCTCGGAACATTCTAATTATCTATGTCCTGTTTCAGTCAATTACTATCATCCTGATCCTCTGAACATTCTAATTATCTATGTCCTGTTTCAGTCAATTACTATCATCCTGATCCTCTGAACATTCTAATTATCTATGTCCTGTTTCAGTCAATTACAATCATCCTGATCCTCGGATCATTCTAATTATCTATGTCCTGTTTCAGTCAATTACTATCATCCTGATCCACTCTCCATTCTAATTATCTATGTACTGTTTCAGTCAATTACTATCATCCTGATCCTCTGTCCATTCTAATTATCTATGTCCTGTTTCAGTCAATTACTAACATCCTGATCCTCTGAACATTCTAATTATCTGTGTCCTGTTTCAGTCAATTACTATCATCCTGATCCTCTGTCCATTCTAATTATCTCTGTCCTGTTTCAGTCAATAAATATCATCCTGATCCTCTGTCTATTCTAATTATCTATGTCCTGTTTCAGTCAATTGCTATCATCCTGATCCTCTGAACATTCTAATTATCTATGTCCTGTTTCAGTCAATTACTATCATCCTGATCCTCGGAACATTCTAATCATCTATGTCCTGTTTCAGTCAATTACTATCATCCTGATCCTCTGAACATTCTAATTATCTATGTCCTGTTTCAGTCAATTACTATCATCCTGATCCTCTGAACATTCTAATTATCTATGTCCTGTTTCAGTCAATTACTATCATCCTGATCCTCTGAACATTCTAATTATCTCTGTCCTGTTTCAGTCAATTACTATCATCCTGATCCTCGGATCATTCTAATTATCTATGTCCTGTTTCAGTCAATTACTATCATCCTGATACTCTGAACATTCCAATTATCTATGTACTGTTTCAGTCAATTACTATCATCCTGATCTTCTGAACATTCTAATTATCTATGTCCTATTTCAGTCAATTACTATCATCCTGATCCTCTGAACATTCTAAATATCTATGTCCTGTTTCAGTCAATTACTATCATCCTGATCCTCTGTCCATTCTAATTATCTATGTCCTGTTTCAGTCAATTACTATCATCCTGATCCTCTGTCCATTCTAATTATCTATGTCCTGTTACAGTCAATTACTATCATCCTGATCCTCTGTCCATTCTAATTATCTATGTCCTGTTTCAGTCAATTACTACCATCCTGATCCTCTGTCTATTCTAATTATCTATGTCCTGTTTCAGTCAATTACTATCATGCTGATCCTCTGAACATTCTAATTATCTATGTCCTGTTTCAGTCAATTACTATCATCCTGATCCTCGGAACATTCCAATCATCTATGTCCTGTTTCAGTCAATTACTATCATCCTGATCCTCTGAACATTCTAATTATCTATGTCCTGTTTCAGTCAATTACTATCATCCTGATCCTCTGAACATTCTAATTATCTATGTCCTGTTTCAGTCAATTACTATCATCCTGATCCTCTGAACATTCCAATTATCTATGTCCTGTTTCAGTCAATTACTATCATCCTGATCCTCTGAACATTCTAATTATCTATGTCCTGTTTCAGTCAATTACTATCATCCTGATCCTCTGAACATTCTAATTATCTATGTCCTGTTTCAGTCAATTACTATCATCCTGATCCTCGGATCATTCTTATTATCTATGTCCTGTTTCAGTCAATTACTATCATCCTGATCCTCTGTCCATTCTAATTATCTATGTCCTGTTTCAGTCAATTACTATCATCCTCACCCTCTGTCTATTCTAATTATCTATGTCCTGTTTCACTCAATTACTATCATCCTGATCCTCTGAGCATTCTAATTATCTATGTACTGTTTCATTCAATTACTATGATCCTGATTGTCTGTCTATTGTAATTATCTATGTCCTGTTTCAGTCAATTACAATCATCCTGATCCTCTGTCCATTCTAATTATCTCTGTCCTGTTTCAGTCAATTACTATAATCCTGATCCTCTGTCTATTCTAATTATCTATGTCCTGTTTCATCAATTACTATCATCCTGATCCTCTGAACATTCTAATTATCTATGTCCTGTTTCAGTCAATTACTATCATCCTGATCCTCGGAACATTCTAATTATCTATGTCCTGTTTCAGTCAATTACTATCATCCTGATCCACTGAACATTCTAATTATCTATGTCCTGTTTCAGTCAATTACTATCATCCTGATCCTCTGAACATTCTAATTATCTATGTCCTGTTTCAGTCAATTACAATCATCCTGATCCTCGGATCATTCTAATTATCTATGTCCTGTTTCAGTCAATTACTATCATCCTGATCCACTCTCCATTCTAATTATCTATGTACTGTTTCAGTCAATTACTATCATCCTGATCCTCTGTCCATTCTAATTATCTATGTCCTGTTTCAGTCAATTACTAACATCCTGATCCTCTGAACATTCTAATTATCTGTGTCCTGTTTCAGTCAATTACTATCATCCTGATCCTCTGTCCATTCTAATTATCTCTGTCCTGTTTCAGTCAATAAATATCATCCTGATCCTCTGTCTATTCTAATTATCTATGTCCTGTTTCAGTCAATTGCTATCATCCTGATCCTCTGAACATTCTAATTATCTATGTCCTGTTTCAGTCAATTACTATCATCCTGATCCTCGGAACATTCTAATCATCTATGTCCTGTTTCAGTCAATTACTATCATCCTGATCCTCTGAACATTCTAATTATCTATGTCCTGTTTCAGTCAATTACTATCATCCTGATCCTCTGAACATTCTAATTATCTATGTCCTGTTTCAGTCAATTACTATCATCCTGATCCTCTGAACATTCTAATTATCTCTGTCCTGTTTCAGTCAATTACTATCATCCTGATCCTCGGATCATTCTAATTATCTATGTCCTGTTTCAGTCAATTACTATCATCCTGATACTCTGAACATTCCAATTATCTATGTACTGTTTCAGTCAATTACTATCATCCTGATCTTCTGAACATTCTAATTATCTATGTCCTATTTCAGTCAATTACTATCATCCTGATCCTCTGAACATTCTAAATATCTATGTCCTGTTTCAGTCAATTACTATCATCCTGATCCTCTGTCCATTCTAATTATCTATGTCCTGTTTCAGTCAATTACTATCATCCTGATCCTCTGTCCATTCTAATTATCTATGTCCTGTTACAGTCAATTACTATCATCCTGATCCTCTGTCCATTCTAATTATCTATGTCCTGTTTCAGTCAATTACTACCATCCTGATCCTCTGTCTATTCTAATTATCTATGTCCTGTTTCAGTCAATTACTATCATGCTGATCCTCTGAACATTCTAATTATCTATGTCCTGTTTCAGTCAATTACTATCATCCTGATCCTCGGAACATTCCAATCATCTATGTCCTGTTTCAGTCAATTACTATCATCCTGATCCTCTGAACATTCTAATTATCTATGTCCTGTTTCAGTCAATTACTATCATCCTGATCCTCTGAACATTCTAATTATCTATGTCCTGTTTCAGTCAATTACTATCATCCTGATCCTCTGAACATTCCAATTATCTATGTCCTGTTTCAGTCAATTACTATCATCCTGATCCTCTGAACATTCTAATTATCTATGTCCTGTTTCAGTCAATTACTATCATCCTGATCCTCTGAACATTCTAATTATCTATGTCCTGTTTCAGTCAATTACTATCATCCTGATCCTCGGATCATTCTTATTATCTATGTCCTGTTTCAGTCAATTACTATCATCCTGATCCTCTGTCCATTCTAATTATCTATGTCCTGTTTCAGTCAATTACTATCATCCTCACCCTCTGTCTATTCTAATTATCTATGTCCTGTTTCACTCAATTACTATCATCCTGATCCTCTGAGCATTCTAATTATCTATGTACTGTTTCATTCAATTACTATCATCCTGATTGTCTGTCTATTGTAATTATCTATGTCCTGTTTCAGTCAATTACAATCATCCTGATCCTCTGTCCATTCTAATTATCTCTGTCCTGTTTCAGTCAATTACTATAATCCTGATCCTCTGTCTATTCTAATTATCTATGTCCTGTTTCATCAATTACTATCATCCTGATCCTCTGAACATTCTAATTATCTATGTCCTGTTTCAGTCAATTACTATCATCCTGATCCTCGGAACATTCTAATTATCTATGTCCTGTTTCAGTCAATTACTATCATCCTGATCCTCTGAACATTCTAATTATCTATGTCCTGTTTCAGTCAATTACTATCATCCTGATCCTCTGAACATTCTAATTATCTATGTCCTGTTTCAGTCAATTACAATCATCCTGATCCTCGGATCATTCTAATTATCTATGTCCTGTTTCAGTCAATTACTATCATCCTGATCCACTCTCCATTCTAATTATCTATGTACTGTTTCAGTCAATTACTATCATCCTGATCCTCTGTCCATTCTAATTATCTATGTCCTGTTTCAGTCAATTACTAACATCCTGATCCTCTGAACATTCTAATTATCTGTGACCTGTTTCAGTCAATTACTATCATCCTGATCCTCTGTCCATTCTAATTATCTCTGTCCTGTTTCAGTCAATAAATATCATCCTGATCCTCTGTCTATTCTAATTATCTATGTCCTGTTTCAGTCAATTGCTATCATCCTGATCCTCTGAACATTCTAATTATCTATGTCCTGTTTCAGTCAATTACTATCATCCTGATCCTCGGAACATTCTAATCATCTATGTCCTGTTTCAGTCAATTACTATCATCCTGATCCTCTGAACATTCTAATTATCTATGTCCTGTTTCAGTCAATTACTATCATCCTGATCCTCTGAACATTCTAATTATCTATGTCCTGTTTCAGTCAATTACTATCATCCTGATCCTCTGAACATTCTAATTATCTATGTCCTGTTTCAGTCAATTACTATCATCCTGATCCTCTGAACATTCTAATTATCTATGTCCTGTTTCTGTCAATTACTATCATCCTGATCCTCGGATCATTCTAATTATCTATGTCCTGTTTTAGTCAATTACTATCATCCTGATCCTCTGAACATTCTAATTATCTATGTACTGTTTCAGTCAATTACTATCATCCTGATCCTCTGTCCATTCTAATTATCTATGTGCTGTTTCAGTCAATTACTATCATCCTGACCTTCTGTCTATTCTAATTATCTATGTCCTGCTTCAGTCAATTACTATCATCCTGATCCTCTGAACATTCTAATTATCTATGTACTGTTTCAGTCAATTACTATCATCCTGATCCTCTGTCTATTCGAATTATCTATGTCCTGTTTCAGTCAATTACTATCATCCTGATCCTCTGAACATTCTAATTATCTATGTCCTGTTTCAGTCAATTACTATCATCCTGATCCTCTGTCCATTCTAATTATCTATGTCCTGTTTCAGTCAATTACTATCATCCTGATCCTCTGAACGTTCTAATTATCTATGTCCTGTTTCAGTCAATTACAATCACCTGATCCTCGGATCATTCTAATTATCTATGTCCTGTTTCAGTCAATTACTATCATCCTGATCCTCTGAACATTCTAATTATCTATGTCCTGTTTCAGTCAATTACTATCATCCTGATCCTCTGAACATTCTAATTATCTATGTCCTGTTTCAGTCAATTACTATCATCCTGATCCTCTGAACATTCTAATTATCTATGTACTGTTTCAGTCAATTACTATCATCCTGATCCTCTGAACATTCTAATTATCTGTGCCTGTTTCAGTCAATTACTATCATCCCAATCCTCTGTCCATTCTAATTATTTATGTCCTGTTTCAGTCAATTACTATCATCCTGATCCTCTGAACAATCTAATTATCTATGTCCTGTTTCAGTCAATTACTATCATCCTGAATGTCTGTCTATTGTAATTATCTATGTCCTGTTTCAGTCAATTACTATCATCCTGATCCTCTGTCCATTCTAATTATCTATGTCCTGTTTCAGTCAATTACTATAATCCTGATCCTCTGTCTATTCTAATTATCTATGTCCTGTTTCAGTCAATTACTATCATCCTGATCCTCGGAACATTCTAATTATCTATGTCCTGTTTCAGTCAATTACTATCATCCTGATCCTCTGAACATTCTAATCATCTATGTCCTGTTTCAGTCAATTACTATCATCCTGATCCTCGGAACATTCCAATCATCTATGTCCTGTTTCAGTCAATTACTATCATCCTGATCCTCTGAACATTCTAATTATCTATGTCCTGTTTCAGTCAATTACTATCATCCTGATCCTCTGAACATTGTAATTATCTATGTCCTGTTTCAGTCAATTACTATCATCCTGATCCTCTGAACATTCCAATTATCTATGTCCTGTTTCAGTCACTTACTATCATCCTGATCCTCTGAACATTCTAATTATCTATGTCCTGTTTCAGTCAATTACTATCATCCTGATCCTCTGAACATTCTAATTATCTATGTCCTGTTTCAGTCAATTACTATCATCCTGATCCTCGGATCATTCTTATTATCTATGTCCTGTTTCAGTCAATTACTATCATCCTGATCCTCTGTCCATTCTAATTATCTATGTCCTGTTTCAGTCAATTACTATCATCCTGACCCTCTGTCTATTCTAATTATCTATGTCCTGTTTCAGTCAATTACTATCATCCTGATCCTCTGAACATTCCAATTATCTATGTACTGTTTCAGTCAATTACTATCATCCTGATTGTCTGTCGATTGTAATTATCTATGTCCTGTTTCAGTCAATTACAATCATCCTGATCCTCTGTCCATTCTAATTATCTATGTCCTGTTTCATCAATTACTCTCATCCTGATCCTCTGAACATTCTAATTATCTATGTCCTGTTTCAGTCAATTACTATCATCCTGATCCTCGGAACATTCTAATTATCTATGTCCTGTTTCAGTCAATTACTATCATCCTGATCCTCTGAACATTCTAATTATCTATGTCCTGTTTCAGTCAATTACTATCATCCTGATCCTCTGAACATTCTAATTATCTATGTCCTGTTTCAGTCAATTACTATCATCCTGATCCTCGGATCATTCTAATTATCTATGTCCTGTTTCAGTCAATTACTATCATCCTGATCCTCTGAACATTCTAATTATCTATGTACTGTTTCAGCCAATTACCATCATCCTGATCCTCTGTCCATTCTAATTATCTATGTCCTGTTTCAGTCAATTACTATAATCCTGATCCTCTGTCTATTCTAATTATCTATGTCCTGTTTCAGTCAATTGCTATCATCCTGATCCTCTGAACATTCTAATTATCTATGTCCTGTTTCAGTCAATTACTATCATCCTGATCCTCGGAACATTCTAATCATCAATGTCCTGTTTCAGTCAATTACTATCATCCTGATCCTCTTAACATTCTAATTATCTATGTCCTGTTTCAGTCAATTACTATCATCCTGATCCTCTGAACATTCTAATTATCTATGTCCTGTTTCAGTCAATTACTATCATCCTGATCCTCGGATCATTCTAATTATCTATGTCCTGTTTCAGTCAATTACTATCATCCTGATCCTCTGAACATTCTCATTATCTATGTACTGTTTCAGCCAATTACTATCATACTGATCCTCTGTCCATTCTAATTATCTATGTCCTGTTTCAGTCAATTACTATCATCCTGACCCTCTGTCTATTCTAATTATCTATGTCCTGCTTCCGTCAATTACTATCATCCTGATCCTCTGAACATTCTAATTATCTATGTACTGTTTCAGTCAATTACTATCATCCTGATCCTCTGTCTATTCGAATTATCTATGTCCTGTTTCAGTCAATTACTATCATCCTGATCCTCGGAACATTCTAATTATCTATGTCCTGTTTCAGTCAATTACTATCATCCTGATCCTCTGTCTATTCGAATTATCTATGTCCTGTTTCAGTCAATTACTATCATCCTGATCCTCTGAACATTCTAATTATCTATGTCCTGTTTCAGTCAATTACTATCATCCTGATCCTCTGAACATTCTAATTATCTATGTCCTGTTTCAGTCAATTACTATCATCCTGATCCTCTGAACATTCTAATTATCTATGTCCTGTTTCAGTCAATTACTATCATCCTGACCCTCTGTCTAATCTAATTATCTATGTCCTGTTTCAGTCAATTACTATCATCCTTATCCTCTGAACATTCTAATTATCTATGTACTGTTTCAGTCAATTATTATCATCCTGATCCTCTGTCTATTCGAATAATCTATGTCCTGTTTCAGTCAATTACTATCATCCTGATCCTCTGAACATTCTAATTATCTATGTACTGTTTCAGTCAATTACTATCATCCTGATCCTCGGAACATTCTAATTATCTATGTCCTGTTTCAGTCAATTACTATCATCCTGATCCTCTGAACATTCTAATTATCTATGTCCTGTTTCAGTCAATTACTATCATCCTGATCCTCTGTCTATTCTAATTATCTATGTCCTGTTTCAGTCAATTACTATCATCCTGATCCTCTGAACATTCTAATTATCTATGTCCTGTTTCAGTCAATTACTATCATCCTGATCCTCTGAACATTCTAATTATCTATGTCCTGTTTCAGTCAATTACTATCATCCTGATCCTCTGTCCATTCTAATTATCTATGTCCTGTTTCAGTCAATTACTATCATCTTGATCCTCTGTCTATTCTAATTATCTATGTCCAGTTTCAGTCAATTACTGTCATCCTGATCCTCTGTCCATTCGAATAATCTATGTCCTGTTTCAGTCAATTACTATCATCCTGATCCTCTGCCTATTCTAATTATCTATGTCCAGTTTCAGTCAATTACTATCATCCCGATTATCTGTCTATTCTTATTATCTATGTCCTGTTTCAGTCAATTACTATCATCCTGATCCTCGGAACATTCTAATTATCTATGTCCTGTTTCAGTCAATTAATATCATCCTGATCCTTTGTCTATTCTAATTATCTATGTCCTGTTTCAGTCAATTACAATCATCCTGATCCTCTGAACATTCTAATTATCTATGTCCTGTTTCAGTCAATTACTATCATCCTGATCCTCTGAACATTCTAATTATCTATGTCCTGTTTCAGTCAATTACTATCATCCTGATCCACTCTCCATTCTAATTATCTATGTACTGTTTCAGTCAATTACTATCATCCTGATCCTCTGAACATTCTAATTATCTATGTCCTGTTTCAGTCAATTACTATCATCCTGATCCTCTGAACATTCTAATTATCTATGTCTTGTTTCAGTCAATTACTATCATCCTGATCCTCTGAACATTCTAATTATCTATGTCCTGTTTCAGTCAATTACTATCATCCTGATCCTCTGAACATTCTAATTATCTATGTCCTGTTTCAGTCAATTACTATCATCCTGATCCTCTGTCCATTCTAATTATCTATGTCCTGTTTCAGTCAATTACTATCATCTTGATCCTCTGTCTATTCTAATTATCTATGTCCAGTTTCAGTCAATTACTGTCATCCTGATCCTCTGTCCATTCGAATAATCTATGTCCTGTTTCAGTCAATTACTATCATCCTGATCCTCTGAACATTCTAATTATCTATGTCCTGTTTCAGTCAATTACTATCATCCTGATCCTCTGAACATTCCAATTATCTATGTCCTGTTTCAGTCAATTACTATCATCCTGATCCTCTGAACATTCTAATTATCTATGTCCTGTTTCAGTCAATTACTATCATCCTGATCCTCTGAACATTCTAATTATCTATGTCCTGTTTCAGTCAATTACTATCATCCTGATCCTCGGATCATTCTTATTATCTATGTCCTGTTTCAGTCAATTACTATCATCCTGATCCTCTGTCCATTCTAATTATCTATGTCCTGTTTCAGTCAATTACTATCATCCTGACCCTCTGTCTATTCTAATTATCTATGTCCTGTTTCAGTCAATTACTATCATCCTGATCCTCTGAACATTCCAATTATCTATGTACTGTTTCAGTCAATTACTATCATCCTGATTGTCTGTCGATTGTAATTATCTAT
Organism: Heterodontus francisci; assembly: GCF_036365525.1. Taxonomy (NCBI): domain Eukaryota; kingdom Metazoa; phylum Chordata; class Chondrichthyes; order Heterodontiformes; family Heterodontidae; genus Heterodontus; species Heterodontus francisci. Next base: position 1,949,480 of record NW_027141274.1, read on the forward strand.
GTCCTGTTTCAGTCAATTACAATCATCCTGATCCTCTGTCCATTCTAATTATCTCTGTCCTGTTTCAGTCAATTACTATCATCTTGATCCTCTGTCTATTCTAATTATCTATGTCCAGTTTCAGTCAATTACTGTCATCCTGATCCTCTGTCCATTCGAATAATCTATGTCCTGTTTCAGTCAATTACTATCATCCTGATCCTCTGCCTATTCTAATTATCTATGTCCAGTTTCAGTCAATTACTATCATCCCGATTATCTGTCTATTCTTATTATCTATGTCCTGTTTCAGTCAATTACTATCATCCTGATCCTCGGAACATTCTAATTATCTATGTCCTGTTTCAGTCAATTAATATCATCCTGATCCTTTGTCTATTCTAATTATCTATGTCCTGTTTCAGTCAATTACAATCATCCTGATCCTCTGAACATTCTAATTATCTATGTCCTGTTTCAGTCAATTACTATCATCCTGATCCTCTGAACATTCTAATTATCTATGTCCTGTTTCAGTCAATTACTATCATCCTGATCCACTCTCCATTCTAATTATCTATGTACTGTTTCAGTCAATTACTATCATCCTGATCCTCTGAACATTCTAATTATCTATGTCCTGTTTCAGTCAATTACTATCATCCTGATCCTCTGAACATTCTAATTATCTATGTCTTGTTTCAGTCAATTACTATCATCCTGATCCTCTGAACATTCTAATTATCTATGTCCTGTTTCAGTCAATTACTATCATCCTGATCCTCTGAACATTCTAATTATCTATGTCCTGTTTCAGTCAATTACTATCATCCTGATCCTCTGTCCATTCTAATTATCTATGTCCTGTTTCAGTCAATTACTATCATCTTGATCCTCTGTCTATTCTAATTATCTATGTCCAGTTTCAGTCAATTACTGTCATCCTGATCCTCTGTCCATTCGAATAATCTATGTCCTGTTTCAGTCAATTACTATCATCCTGATCCTCTGAACATTCTAATTATCTATGTCCTGTTTCAGTCAATTACTATCATCCTGATCCTCTGAACATTCCAATTATCTATGTCCTGTTTCAGTCAATTACTATCATCCTGATCCTCTGAACATTCTAATTATCTATGTCCTGTTTCAGTCAATTACTATCATCCTGATCCTCTGAACATTCTAATTATCTATGTCCTGTTTCAGTCAATTACTATCATCCTGATCCTCGGATCATTCTTATTATCTATGTCCTGTTTCAGTCAATTACTATCATCCTGATCCTCTGTCCATTCTAATTATCTATGTCCTGTTTCAGTCAATTACTATCATCCTGACCCTCTGTCTATTCTAATTATCTATGTCCTGTTTCAGTCAATTACTATCATCCTGATCCTCTGAACATTCCAATTATCTATGTACTGTTTCAGTCAATTACTATCATCCTGATTGTCTGTCGATTGTAATTATCTATGTCCTGTTTCAGTCAATTACAATCATCCTGATCCTCTGTCCATTCTAATTATCTCTGTCCTGTTTCAGTCAATTACTATAATCCTGATCCTCTGTCTATTCTAATTATCTATGTCCTGTTTCATCAATTACTATCATCCTGATCCTCTGAACATTCTAATTATCTATGTCCTGTTTCAGTCAATTACTATCATCCTGATCCTCGGAACATTCTAATTATCTATGTCCTGTTTCAGTCAATTACTATCATCCTGATCCTCTGAACATTCTAATTATCTATGTCCTGTTTCAGTCAATTACTATCATCCTGATCCTCTGAACATTCTAATTATCTATGTCCTGTTTCAGTCAATTACTATCATCCTGATCCTCGGATCATTCTAATTATCTATGTCCTGTTTCAGTCAATTACTATCATCCTGATCCTCTGAACATTCTAATTATCTATGTACTGTTTCAGCCAATTACTATCATCCTGATCCTCTGTCCATTCTAATTATCTATGTCCTGTTTCAGTCAATTACTATAATCCTGATCCTCTGTCTATTCTAATTATCTATGTCCTGTTTCAGTCAATTACTATCATCCTGATCCTCTGAACATTCTAATTATCTATGTCCTGTTTCAGTCAATTACTATCATCCTGATCCTCGGAACATTCTAATCATCTATGTCCTGTTTCAGTCAATTACTATCATCCTGATCCTCTTAACATTCTAATTATCTATGTCCTGTTTCAGTCAATTACTATCATCCTGATCCTCTGAACATTCTAATTATCTATGTCCTGTTTCAGTCAATTACTATCATCCTGATCCTCGGATCATTCTAATTATCTATGTCCTGTTTCAGTCAATTACTATCATCCTGATCCTCTGAACATTCTCATTATCTATGTACTGTTTCAGCCAATTACTATCATACTGATCCTCTGTCCATTCTAATTATCTATGTCCTGTTTCAGTCAATTACTATCATCCTGACCCTCTGTCTATTCTAATTATCTATGTCCTGCTTCCGTCAATTACTATCATCCTGATCCTCTGAACATTCTAATTATCTATGTACTGTTTCAGTCAATTACTATCATCCTGATCCTCTGTCTATTCGAATTATCTATGTCCTGTTTCAGTCAATTACTATCATCCTGATCCTCGGAACATTCTAATTATCTATGTCCTGTTTCAGTCAATTACTATCATCCTGATCCTCTGTCTATTCTAATTATCTATGTCCTGTTTCAGTCAATTACTATCATCCTGATCCTCTGAACATTCTAATTATCTATGTACTGTTTCAGTCAATTACTATCATCCTGATCCTCTGTCTATTCGAATTATCTATGTCCTGTTTCAGTCAATTACTATCATCCTGATCCTCTGAACATTCTAATTATCTATGTCCTGTTTCAGTCAATTACTATCATCCTGATCCTCTGAACATTCTAATTATCTATGTCCTGTTTCAGTCAATTACTATCATCCTGATCCTCTGAACATTCTAATTATCTATGTCCTGTTTCAGTCAATTACTATCATCCTGACCCTCTGTCTAATCTAATTATCTATGTCCTGTTTCAGTCAATTACTATCATCCTTATCCTCTGAACATTCTAATTATCTATGTACTGTTTCAGTCAATTATTATCATCCTGATCCTCTGTCTATTCGAATAATCTATGTCCTGTTTCAGTCAATTACTATCATCCTGATCCTCTGAACATTCTAATTATCTATGTACTGTTTCAGTCAATTACTATCATCCTGATCCTCGGAACATTCTAATTATCTATGTCCTGTTTCAGTCAATTACTATCATCCTGATCCTCTGAACATTCTAATTATCTATGTCCTGTTTCAGTCAATTACTATCATCCTGATCCTCTGTCTATTCTAATTATCTATGTCCTGTTTCAGTCAATTACTATCATCCTGATCCTCTGAACATTCTAATTATCTATGTCCTGTTACAGTCAATTACTATCATCCTGATCCTCTGAACATTCTAATTATCTATGTCCTGTTTCAGTCAATTACTATCATCCTGATCCTCTGTCCATTCTAATTATCTATGTCCTGTTTCAGTCAATTACTATCATCTTGATCCTCTGTCTATTCTAATTATCTATGTCCAGTTTCAGTCAATTACTGTCATCCTGATCCTCTGTCCATTCGAATAATCTATGTCCTGTTTCAGTCAATTACTATCATCCTGATCCTCTGCCTATTCTAATTATCTATGTCCAGTTTCAGTCAATTACTATCATCCCGATTCTCTGTCTATTCTTATTATCTATGTCCTGTTTCAGTCAATTACTATCATCCTGATCCTCGGAACATTCTAATTATCTATGTCCTGTTTCAGTCAATTAATATCATCCTGATCCTTTGTCTATTCTAATTATCTATGTCCTGTTTCAGTCAATTACAATCATCCTGATCCTCTGAACATTCTAATTATCTATGTCCTGTTTCAGTCAATTACTATCATCCTGATCCTCTGAACATTCTAATTATCTATGTCCTGTTTCAGTCAATTACTATCAGCCTGATCCACTCTCCATTCTAATTATCTATGTACTGTTTCAGTCAATTACTATCATCCTGATCCTCTGAACATTCTAATTATCTATGTCCTGTTTCAGTCAATTACTATCATCCTGATCCTCTGAACATTCTAATTATCTATGTCTTGTTTCAGTCAATTACTATCATCCTGATTTTCTGTCTATTCTAATTATCTATGTCCTGTTTCAGTCAATTACTATCATCCTGATCCTCTGAACATTCTAATTATCTATGTACTGTTTCAGTCAATTACTATCATCCTGATCCTCTGTCTATTCGAATTATCCATGTCCTGTTTCAGTCAATTACTATCATCCTGATCCTCTGAACATTCTAATTATCTATGTCCTGTTTCAGTCAATTACTATCATCCTGATCCTCGGAACATTCTAATTATCTATGTCCTGTTTCAGTCAATTACTATCATCCTGATCCTCTGTCTAATCTAATTATCTCTGTCCTGTTTCAGTCAATTACTATCATCCTGATCCTCTGAACATTCTAATTATCTATGTACTGTTTCAGTCAATTATTATCATCCTGATCCTCTGTCTATTCGAATAATCTATGTCCTGTTTCAGTCAATTACTATCATCCTGATCCTCTGAACATTCTAATTATCTATGTCCTGTTTCAGTCAATTACTATCATCCTGATCCTCTGTCCATTCTAATTATCTATGTCCTGTTTCAGTCAATTACTATCATCCTGATCCTCGGAACATTCTAATTATCTATGTCCTGTTTCAGTCAATTACTATCATCCTGATCCTCTGAACATTCTAATTATCTATGTCATGTTTCAGTCAATTACTATCATCCTGATCCTCTGAACATTCTAATTATCTATGTACTGTTTCAGTCAATTACTATCATCCTGATCCTCTGTCTATTCGAATTATCTGTGTCCTATTTCAGTCAATTACTATTATCCTGATCCTCTGTCTTTTCTAATTATCTATGTCCTGTTTCAGTCAATTACTATCATACTGATCCTCGGAACATTCTAATTATCTATGTCCTGTTTCAGTCAATTACTATCATCCTGATCCTTGAACATTCTAATTATCTATGTCCTGTTTCAGTCAATTACTATCAAACTGATCCTCGGAACATTCTAATTATCCATGTCCTGTTTCAGTCAATTACTATCATACTGATCCTCGGAACATTCTAATTATCTATGTCCTGTTTCAGTCAATTACTATCATCCAGATCCTCTGAACATTCTAATTATCTATGTCCTGTTTCAGTCAATTACTATCAAACTGATCCTCGGAACATTCTAATTATCCATGTCCTGTTTCAGTCAATTACTATCATCCTGATCCTCTGAACATTCTAATTATCTATGTCTGTTTCAGTCAATTACTATCATCCTGATCCTCTGTCCATTCTAATTATCTATGTCCTGTTTCAGTCAATTACTATCATCCTGATCCTCTGTCCATTCTAATTATCTATGTCCTGTTACAGTCAATTACTATCATCCTGATCCTCTGTCCATTCTAATTATCTATGTCCTGTTTCAGTCAATTACTACCATCCTGATCCTCTGTCAATTCTAATTATCTATGTCCTGTTTCAGTCAATTACTATCATGCTGATCCTCTGAACATTATAATTATCTATGTCCTGTTTCAGTCAATTACTATCATCCTGATCCTCTGTCTATTCGAATTATCTATGTCCTGTTTCAGTCAATTACTATCATCCTGATCCTCTGAACATTCCAATTATCTATGTCCTGTTTCAGTCAATTACTATCATCCTGACCCTCTGTCTAATCTAATTATCTATGTCCTGTTTCATTCAATTACTATCATCCTGATCCTCTGAACATTATAATTATCTATGTAATGTTTCAGTCAATTATTATCATCCTGATCCTCTGTCTATTCTAATTATCTATGTCCTGTTTCAGTCAATTACAATCATCCTGATCCTCTGACCATTCTAATTATCTATGTCCTGTTTCAGTCAATTACTATCATCCTGATCATCTGTCTATTCTAATTATCTATGTCCTGTTTCAGTCAATTACTAACATCCTGATCCTCTGAACATTCTAATTATCTGTGTCCTGTTTCAGTCAATTACTATCATCCTGATCCTCTGTCCATTCTAATTATCTCTGTCCTGTTTCAGTCAATAAATATCATCCTGATCCTCTGTCTATTCTAATTATCTATGTCCTGTTTCAGTCAATTACTATCATCCTGATCCTCTGAACATTCTAATTATCTATGTACTGTTTCAGTCAATTACTATCATCCTGATCCTCTGAACATTCTTATTATCTATGTCCTGTTACAGTCAATTACTATCATCCTGATCCTCTGTCCATTCTAATTATCTATGTCCTGTTTCAGTCAATTACTATCATCCTGATCCTCTGTCCATTCTAATTATCTATGTCCTGTTACAGTCAATTACTATCATCCTGATCCTCTGTCCATTCTAATTATCTATGTTCTGTTTCAGTCAATTACTACCATCCTGATCCTCTGTCTATTCTAATTATCTATGTCCTGTTTCAGTCAATTACTATCATGCTGATCCTCTGAACATTCTAATTATCTATGTCCTGTTTCAGTCAATTACTATCATCCTGATCCTCGGAACATTCCAATCATCTATGTCCTGTTTCAGTCAATTACTATCATCCTGATCCTCTGAACATTCTAATTATCTATGTCCTGTTTCAGTCAATTACTATCATCCTGATCCTCTGAACATTCTAATTATCTATGTCCTGTTTCAGTCAATTACTATCATCCTGATCCTCTGAACATTCCAATTATCTATGTCCTGTTTCAGTCAATTACTATCATCCTGATCCTCTGAACATTCTAATTATCTATGTCCTGTTTCAGTCAATTACTATCATCCTGATCCTCTGAACATTCTAATTATCTATGTCCTGTTTCAGTCAATTACTATCATCCTGATCCTCGGATCATTCTTATTATCTATGTCCTGTTTCAGTCAATTACTATCATCCTGATCCTCTGTCCATTCTAATTATCTATGTCCTGTTTCAGTCAATTACTATCATCCTGACCCTCTGTCTATTCTAATTATCTATGTCCTGTTTCAGTCAATTACTATCATCCTGATCCTCTGAGCATTCTAATTATCTATGTACTGTTTCAGTCAATTACTATCATCCTGATTGTCTGTCTATTGTAATTATCTATGTCCTGTTTCAGTCAATTACAATCATCCTGATCCTCTGTCCATTCTAATTATCTCTGTCCTGTTTCAGTCAATTACTATAATCCTGATCCTCTGTCTATTCTAATTATCTATGTCCTGTTTCATCAATTACTATCATCCTGATCCTCTGAACATTCTAATTATCTATGTCCTGTTTCAGTCAATTACTATCATCCTGATCCTCGGAACATTCTAATTATCTATGTCCTGTTTCAGTCAATTACTATCATCCTGATCCTCTGAACATTCTAATTATCTATGTCCTGTTTCAGTCAATTACTATCATCCTGATCCTCTGAACATTCTAATTATCTATGTCCTGTTTCAGTCAATTACAATCATCCTGATCCTCGGATCATTCTAATTATCTATGTCCTGTTTCAGTCAATTACTATCATCCTGATCCTCTGAACATTCTAATTATCTATGTACTGTTTCAGCCAATTACTATCATCCTGATCCTCTGTCCATTCTAATTATCTATGTCCTGTTTCAGTCAATTACTATAATCCTGATCCTCTGTCTATTCTAATTATCTATGTCCTGTTTCAGTCAATTACTATCATCCTGATCCTCTGAACATTCTAATTATCTATGTCCTGTTTCAGTCAATTACTATCATCCTGATCCTCGGAACATTCTAATCATCTATGTCCTGTTTCAGTCAATTACTATCATCCTGATCCTCTTAACATTCTAATTATCTATGTCCTGTTTCAGTCAATTACTATCATCCTGATCCTCTGAACATTCTAATTATCTATGTCCTGTTTCAGTCAATTACTATCATCCTGATCCTCGGATCATTCTAATTATCTATGTCCTGTTTCAGTCAATTACTATCATCCTGATCCTCTGAACATTCTAATTATCTATGTACTGTTTCAGCCAATTACTATCATACTGATGCTCTGTCCATTCTAATTATCTATGTCCTGTTTCAGTCAATTACTATCATCCTGACCCTCTGTCTATTCTAATTATCTATGTCCTGCTTCCGTCAATTACTATCATCCTGATCCTCTGAACATTCTAATTATCTATGTACTGTTTCAGTCAATTACTATCATCCTGATCCTCTGTCTATTCGAATTATCTATGTCCTGTTTCAGTCAATTACTATCATCCTGATCCTCGGAACATTCTAATTATCTATGTCCTGTTTCAGTCAATTACTATCATCCTGATCCTCTGTCTATTCTAATTATCTATGTCCTGTTTCAGTCAATTACTATCATCCTGATCCTCTGAACATTCTAATTATCTATGTACTGTTTCAGTCAATTACTATCATCCTGATCCTCTGTCTATTCGAATTATCTATGTCCTGTTTCAGTCAATTACTATCATCCTGATCCTCTGAACATTCTAATTATCTATGTCCTGTTTCAGTCAATTACTATCATCCTGATCCTCTGAACATTCTAATTATCTATGTCCTGTTTCAGTCAATTACTATCATCCTGATCCTCTGAACATTCTAATTATCTATGTCCTGTTTCAGTCAATTACTATCATCCTGACCCTCTGTCTAATCTAAATATCTATGTCCTGTTTCAGTCAATTACTATCATCCTTATCCTCTGAACATTCTAATTATCTATGTACTGTTTCAGTCAATTATAATCATCCTGATCCTCTGTCTATTCGAATAATCTATGTCCTGTTTCAGTCAATTACTATCATCCTGATCCTCTGAACATTCTAATTATCTATGTACTGTTTCAGTCAATTACTATCATCCTGATCCTCTGAACATTCTAATTATCTATGTCCTGTTTCAGTCAATTACTATCATCCTGATCCTCTGAACATTCTAATTATCTATGTCCTGTTTCAGTCAATTACTATCATCCTGATCCTCTGTCTATTCTAATTATCTATGTCCTGTTTCAGTCAATTACTATCATCCTGATCCTCTGAACATTCTAATTATCTATGTCCTGTTTCAGTCAATTACTATCATCCTGATCCTCTGAACATTCTAATTATCTATGTCCTGTTTCAGTCAATTACTATCATCCTGATCCTCTGTCCATTCTAATTATCTATGTCCTGTTTCAGTCAATTACTATCATCTTGAGCCTCTGTCTATTCTAATTATCTATGTCCAGTTCCAGTCAATTACTGTCATCCTGATCCTCTGTCCATTCGAATAATCTATGTCCTGTTTCAGTCAATTACTATCATCCTGATCCTCTGCCTATTCTAATTATCTATGTCCAGTTTCAGTCAATTACTATCATCCCGATTCTCTGTCTATTCTTATTATCTATGTCCTGTTTCAGTCAATTACTATCATCCTGATCCTCTGAGCATTCTAATTATCTATGTCCTGTTTCAGTCAATTACTATCATCCTGATCCTCTGATCATTCTAATTATCTATGTCCTGTTTCAGTCAATTAATATCATCCTGATCCTCTGTCTATTCTAATTATCTATGTCCTGTTTCAGTCAATTACTATCATCCTGATCCTCTGAACATTCTAATTATCTATGTCCTGTTTCAGTCAATTACTATCATCCTGATCCTCTCTCCATTCTAATTATCTATGTACTGTTTCAGTCAATTACTATCATCCTGATCCTCTGAACATTCTAATTATCTATGTCCTGTTTCAGTCAATTACTATCATCCTGATCCTCTGAACATTCTAATTATCTATGTTTTGTTTCAGTCAATTACTATCATCCTGATCCTCTGTCTATTCTAATTATCTATGTCCTGTTTCAGTCAATTACTATCATCCTGATCCTCTGAACATTCTAATTATCTATGTACTGTTTCAGTCAATTATTATCATCCTGATCCTCTGTCTATTCGAATAATCTATGTCCTGTTTCAGTCAATTACTATCATCCTGATCCTCTGAACATTCTAATTATCTATGTCCTGTTTCAGTCAATTACTATCATCCTGATCCTCTGTCCATTCTAATTATCTATGTCCTGTTTCAGTCAATTACTATCATCCTGATCCTCGGAACATTCTAATTATCTATGTCCTGTTTCAGTCAATTACTATCATCCTGATCCTCTGAACATTCTAATTATCTATGTCCAGTTCCAGTCAATTACTGTCATCCTGATCCTCTGTCCATTCGAATAATCTATGTCCTGTTTCAGTCAATTACTATCATCCTGATCCTCTGCCTATTCTAATTATCTATGTCCAGTTTCAGTCAATTACTATCATCCCGATTCTCTGTCTATTCTTATTATCTATGTCCTGTTTCAGTCAATTACTATCATCCTGATCCTCTGAACATTCTAATTATCTATGTCCTGTTTCAGTCAATTACTATCATCCTGATCCTCTGATCATTCTAATTATCTATGTCCTGTTTCAGTCAATTAATATCATCCTGATCCTCTGTCTATTCTAATTATCTATGTCCTGTTTCAGTCAATTACTATCATCCTGATCCTCTGAACATTCTAATTATCTATGTCCTGTTTCAGTCAATTACTATCATCCTGATCCTCTCTCCATTCTAATTATCTATGTACTGTTTCAGTCAATTACTATCATCCTGATCCTCTGAACATTCTAATTATCTATGTCCTGTTTCAGTCAATTACTATCATCCTGATCCTCTGAACATTCTAATTATCTATGTTTTGTTTCAGTCAATTACTATCATCCTGATCCTCTGTCTATTCTAATTATCTATGTCCTGTTTCAGTCAATTACTATCATCCTGATCCTCTGAACATTCTAATTATCTATGTACTGTTTCAGTCAATTATTATCATCCTGATCCTCTGTCTATTCGAATAATCTATGTCCTGTTTCAGTCAATTACTATCATCCTGATCCTCTGAACATTCTAATTATCTATGTCCTGTTTCAGTCAATTACTATCATCCTGATCCTCTGTCCATTCTTATTATCTATGTCCTGTTTCAGTCAATTACTATCATCCTGATCCTCGGAACATTCTAATTATCTATGTCCTGTTTCAGTCAATTACTATCATCCTGATCCTCTGAACATTCTAATTATCTATGTCATGTTTCAGTCAATTACTATCATCCTGATCCTCTGAACATTCTAATTATCTATGTACTGTTTCAGTCAATTACTATCATCCTGATCCTCTGTCTATTCGAATTATCTATGTCCTATTTCAGTCAATTACTATTATCCTGATCCTCTGTCTTTTCTAATTATCTATGTCCTGTTTCAGTCAATTACTATCATACTGATCCTCGGAACATTCTAATTATCTATGTCCTGTTTCAGTCAATTACTATCATCCTGATCCTTGAACATTCTAATTATCTATGTCCTGTTTCAGTCAATTACTATCATCCTGATCCTCTGAACATTCTAATTATCTATGTCCTGTTTCAGTCAATTACTATCATCCTGATCCTCGGAACATTCTAATTATCCATGTCCTGTTTCAGTCAATTACTATCATCCTGATCCTCTGTCCATTCTAATTATCTATGTCCTGTTTCAGTCAATTACTATCATCCTGATCCTCTGAACATTCTAATTATCTATGTCCTGTTTCAGTCAATTACTATCATCCTGATCCTCGGAACATTCTAATTATCCATGTCCTGTTTCAGTCAATTACTATCATCCTGATCCTCGGAACATTCTAATTATCCATGTCCTGTTTCAGTCAATTACTATCATCCTGATCCTCTCTCCATTCTAATTATCTATGTACTGTTTCAGTCAATTACTATCATCCTGATCCTCTGAACATTCTAATTATCTATGTCCTGTTTCAGTCAATTACTATCATCCTGATCCTCTGAACATTCTAATTATCTATGTCCTGTTTCAGTCAATTACTATCATCCTGATCCTCGGAACATTCTAATTATCCATGTCCTGTTTCAGTCAATTACTATCATCCTGATCCTCTTAACATTCTAATTATCTATGTCCTGTTTCAGTCAATTACTATCATCCTGATCCTCTGAACATTCTAATTATCTATGTCCTGTTTCAGTCAATTACTATCATCCTGATCCTCGGAACATTCTAATTATCCATGTCCTGTTTCAGTCAATTACTATCATCCTGATCCTCGGAACATTCTAATTATCCATGTCCTGTTTCAGTCAATTACTATCATCCTGATCCTCTCTCCATTCTAATTATCTATGTACTGTTTCAGTCAATTACTATCATCCTGATCCTCTGAACATTCTAATTATCTATGTCCTGTTTCAGTCAATTACTATCATCCTGATCCTCTAAACATTCTAATTATCTATGTCTGTTTCAGTCAATTACTATCATCCTGATCCTCTGTCCATTCTAATTATCTATGTCCTGTTTCAGTCAATTACTATCATCCTGATCCTCTGTCCATTCTAATTATCTATGTCCTGTTACAGTCAATTACTATCATCCTGATCCTCTGTCCATTCTAATTATCTATGTCCTGTTTCAGTCAATTACTACCATCCTGATCCTCTGTCAATTCTAATTATCTATGTCCTGTTTCAGTCAATTACTATCATGCTGATCCTCTGAACATTCTAATTATCGATGTCCTGTTTCAGTCAATTACTATCATCCTGATCCTCTGTCTATTCGAGTTATCTATGTCCTGTTTCAGTCAATTACTATCATCCTGATCCTCTGAACATTCTAATTATCTTTGTCCTGTTTCAGTCAATTACTATCATCCTGACCCTCTGTCTAATCTAATTATCTATGTCCTGTTTCAGTCAATTACTATCATCCTGATCCTCTGAACATTCTAATTATCTATGTAGTGTTTCAGTCAATTATTATCATCCTGATCCTCTGTCTATTCTAATTATCTATGTCCTGTTTCAGTCAATTACAATCATCCTGATCCTCTGACCATTCTAATTATCTATGTCCTGTTTCAGTCAATTACTATCATCCTGATCCTCTGTCTATTCTAATTATCTATGTCCTGTTTCAGTCAATTACTAACATCCTGATCCTCTGAACATTCTAATTATCTGTGTCCTGTTTCAGTCAATTACTATCATCCTGATCCTCTGTCCATTCTAATTATCTCTGTCCTGTTTCAGTCAATAAATATCATCCTGATCCTCTGTCTATTCTAATTATCTATGTCCTGTTTCAGTCAATTACTATCATCCTGATCCTCTGAACATTCTAATTATCTATGTACTGTTTCAGTCAATTACTATCATCCTGAACATCTGAACATTCTTATTATCTATGTCCTGTTACAGTCAATTACTATCATCCTGATCCTCTGTCCATTCTAATTATCTATGTCCTGTTTCAGTCAATTACTATCATCCTGATCCTCTGTCCATTCTAATTATCTATGTCCTGTTACAGTCAATTACTATCATCCTGATCCTCTGTCCATTCTAATTATCTATGTCCTGTTTCAGTCAACTACTACCATCCTGATCCTCTGTCTATTCTAATTATCTATGTCCTGTTTCAGTCAATTACTATCATGCTGATCCTCTGAACATTCTAATTATCTATGTACTGTTTCAGTCAATTACTATCATCCTGATCCTCTGTCTATTCGAATTATCTATGTCCTGTTTCAGTCAATTACTATCATCCTGATCCTCTGAACATTCTAATTATCTATGTCCTGTTTCAGTCAATTAATATCATCCTGACCCTCTGTCTAATCTAATTATCTATGTCCTGTTTCAGTCAATTACTATCATCCTGATCCTCTGAACATTCTAATTATCTATGTAGCGTTTCAGTCAATTATTATCATCCTGATCTCTGTCTATTCTAATTATCTATGTCCTGTTTCAGTCAATTACAATCATCCTGATCCTCTGTCCATTCTAATTATCTATGTCCTGTTTCAGTCAATTACTATCATCCTGATCCTCTGTCTATTCTAATTATCTATGTCCTGTTTCAGTCAATTACTAACATCCTGATCCTCTGAACATTCTAATTATCTATGTCCTGTTTCAGTCAATTACTATCATCCTGATCCTCTGTCCATTCTAATTATCTCTGTCCTGTTTCAGTCAATAAATATCATCCTGATCCTCTGTCTATTCTAATTATCTATGTCCTGTTTCAGTCAATTACTATCATCCTGATTCTCTGAACATTCTAATTATCTATGTACTGTTTCAGTCAATTGCTATCATCCTGATCCTCTGAAAATTCTTATTATCTATGTCCTGTTTCAGTCAATTACAATCATCCTGATCCTCTGTCCATTCTAATTATCTATGTCCTGTTTCAGTCAATTACTATCATCCTGATCCTCTGTCTATTCTAATTATCTATGTCCTGTTTCAGTCAATTACTATCATCCTGATCCTCAGAACATTCTAATTATCTATGTACTGTTTCAGTCAATTACTATCATCCTGATCCTCTGTCTACTCGAATTATCTATGTCCTGTTTCAGTCAATTACTATCATCCTGATCCTCTGAACATTCTAATTATCTATGTCCTGTTTCAGTCAATTACTATCCTGATCCTCTGAACATTCTAATTATCTATGTCCTGTTTCAGTCAATAAATATCATCCTGATCCTCTGTCTATTCTAATTATCTATGTCCTGTTTCAGTCAATTACTATCATCCTGATCCTCTGAACATTCTAATTATCTATGTCCTGTTTCAGTCAATTACTATCATCCTGACCCTCTGTCTAATCTAATTATCTATGTCCTGTTTCAGTCAATTACTATCATCCTGATCCTCTGAACATTCTAATTATCTATGTAGTGTTTCAGTCAATTATTATCATCCTGATCCTCTGTCTATTCTAATTATCTATGTCCTGTTTCAGTCAATTACTATCATCCTGATCCTCAGAACATTCTAATTATCTATGTACTGTTTCAGTCAATTACTATCATCCTGATCCTCTGTCTACTCGAATTATCTATGTCCTGTTTCAGTCAATTACTATCATCCTGATCCTCTGAACATTCTAATTATCTATGTCCTGTTTCAGTCAATTACTATCATCCTGATCCTCTGTCCATTCTAATTATCTATGTCCTGTTTCAGTCAATTACTATCATCCTGATCCTCTGTCCATTCTAATTATCTATGTCCTGTTTCAGTCAATTACTATCATCCTGATCCTCTGAACATTCTAATTATCTATGTACTGTTTCAGTCAATTACTATCATCCTGATCCTCTGTCTATTCTAATTATCTATGTCCTGTTTCAGTCAATTACTATCATCCTGATCCTCTGAACATTCTAATTATCTATGCCCTGTTTCAGTCAATGACTATCTGATCCTCTGAACATTCTAATTATCTATGTCCTGTTTCAGTCAATTACTATCCTGATCCTCTGAACATTCTAATTATCTATGTCCTGTTTCAGTCAATAAATATCATCCTGATCCTCTGTCTATTCTAATTATCTATGTCCTGTTTCAGTCAATTACTATCATCCTGATCCTCTGAACATTCTAATTATCTATGTCCTGTTTCAGTCAATTACTATCATCCTGACCCTCTGAACATTCTAATTATCTATGTAGCGTTTCAGTCAATTATTATCATCCTGATCTCTGTCTAATCTAATTATCTATGTCCTGTTTCAGTCAATTACTATCATCCTGATCCTCTGAACATTCTAATTATCTATGTAGCGTTTCAGTCAATTATTATCATCCTGATCTCTGTCTATTCTAATTATCTATGTCCTGTTTCAGTCAATTACAATCATCCTGATCCTCTGTCCATTCTAATTATCTATGTCCTGTTTCATTCAATTACTAACATCCTGATCCTCTGAACATTCTAATTATCTATGTCCTGTTTCAGTCAATTACTATCATCCTGATCCTCTGTCCATTCTAATTATCTCTGTCCTGTTTCAGTCAATAAATATCATCCTGATCCTCTGTCTATTCTAATTATCTATGTCCTGTTTCAGTCAATTACTATCATCCTGATTCTCTGAACATTCTAATTATCTATGTACTGTTTCAGTCAATTGCTATCATCCTGATCCTCTGAAAATTCTTATTATCTATGTCCTGTTTCAGTCAATTACAATCATCCTGATCCTCTGTCCATTCTAATTATCTATGTCCTGTTTCAGTCAATTACTATCATCCTGATCCTCTGTCTATTCTAATTATCTATGTCCTGTTTCAGTCAATTACTATCATCCTGATCCTCAGAACATTCTAATTATCTATGTACTGTTTCAGTCAATTACTATCATCCTGATCCTCTGTCTACTCGAATTATCTATGTCCTGTTTCAGTCAATTACTATCATCCTGATCCTCTGAACATTCTAATTATCTATGTCCTGTTTCAGTCAATTACTATCCTGATCCTCTGAACATTCTAATTATCTATGTCCTGTTTCAGTCAATAAATATCATCCTGATCCTCTGTCTATTCTAATTATCTATGTCCTGTTTCAGTCAATTACTATCATCCTGATCCTCTGAACATTCTAATTATCTATGTCCTGTTTCAGTCAATTACTATCATCCTGACCCTCTGTCTAATCTAATTATCTATGTCCTGTTTCAGTCAATTACTATCATCCTGATCCTCTGAACATTCTAATTATCTATGTAGTGTTTCAGTCAATTATTATCATCCTGATCCTCTGTCTATTCTAATTATCTATGTCCTGTTTCAGTCAATTACTATCATCCTGATCCTCAGAACATTCTAATTATCTATGTACTGTTTCAGTCAATTACTATCATCCTGATCCTCTGTCTACTCGAATTATCTATGTCCTGTTTCAGTCAATTACTATCATCCTGATCCTCTGAACATTCTAATTATCTATGTCCTGTTTCAGTCAATTACTATCATCCTGATCCTCTGTCCATTCTAATTATCTATGTCCTGTTTCAGTCAATTACTATCATCCTGATCCTCTGTCCATTCTAATTATCTATGTCCTGTTTCAGTCAATTACTATCATCCTGATCCTCTGAACATTCTAATTATCTATGTACTGTTTCAGTCAATTACTATCATCCTGATCCTCTGTCTATTCTAATTATCTATGCCCTGTTTCAGTCAATTACTATCATCCTGATCCTCTGAACATTCTAATTATCTATGCCCTGTTTCAGTCAATGACTATCTGATCCTCTGAACATTCTAATTATCTATGTCCTGTTTCAGTCAATTACTATCCTGATCCTCTGAACATTCTAATTATCTATGTCCTGTTTCAGTCAATAAATATCATCCTGATCCTCTGTCTATTCTAATTATCTATGTCCTGTTTCAGTCAATTACTATCATCCTGATCCTCTGAACATTCTAATTATCTATGTCCTGTTTCAGTCAATTACTATCATCCTGACCCTCTGTCTAATCTAATTATCTATGTCCTGTTTCAGTCAATTACTATCATCCTGATCCTCTGAACATTCTAATTATCTATGTAGTGTTTCAGTCAATTATTATCATCCTGATCCTCTGTCTATTCTAATTATCTATGTCCTGTTTCAGTCAATTACTATCATCCTGATCCTCTCTCCATTCTAATTATCTATGTCCTGTTTCAGTCAATTACTAACATCCTGTTCCTCTGAACATTCTAATTATCTGTGTCCTGTTTCAGTCAATTACTATCATCCTGATCCTCTGAACATTCTAATTATCTATGCACTGTTTCAGTCAATTACTATCATCCTGATCCTCTGAACATTCTAATTATCTATGCACTGTTTCAGTCAATTACTATCATCCTGATCCTCAGTCCATTCTAATTATCTCTGTGCTGTTTCAGTCAATAAATATCATCCTGATCCTTTGTCTATTCTAATTATCTCTGTCCTGTTTCAGTCAATTACTATCATCCTGATCCTTTGTCTATTCTAATTATCTATGTCCTGTTTCAGTCAATTACTATCATCCTGTTCCTCTGAACATTCTAATTATCTGTGTCCTGTTTCAGTCAATTACTATCATCCTGATCCTCTGAACATTCTAATTATCTATGCACTGTTTCAGTCAATTACTATCATCCTGATCCTCTGTCCATTCTTATTATCTATGTCCTGTTCCAGTCAATTACTATCATCCTGATCCTCTGTCCATTCTAATTATCTATGTCCTGTTTCAGTCAATTACTATCATCCTGATCCTCTGTCCATTCTAATTATCTATGTCCTGTTTCAGTCAATTACAATCATCCTGATCCTCTGAACATTCTAATTATCTGTGTCCTGTTTCAGTCAATTACTATCAACCTGATCCTCTGTCCATTCTAATTATCTCTGTCCGGTTTCAGTCAATAAATAGCATCCTGATCCTCTGTCTATTCTAATTATCTATGTCCTGTTTCAGTCAATTACTATCATCCTGATCCTCTGAACATTCTAATTATCTATGTACTGTTTCAGTCAATTACTATCATCCTGATCCTCTGTCCATTCTAATTATCTATGTCCTGTTTCAGTCAATTACTATCATCCTGATCCTCTGTCCATTCTAATTATCTATGTCCTGTTACAGTCAATTACTATCATCCTGATCCTCTGTCCATTCTAATTATCTATGTCCTGTTTCAGTCAATTACTACCATCCTGATCCTCTGTCTATTCTAATTATCTATGTCCTGTTTCAGTCAATTACTATCATCCTGATCCTCTGAACATTTTAATTATCTATGTACTGTTTCAGTCAATTACTATCATCCTGATCCTCTGTCTA
Organism: Heterodontus francisci; assembly: GCF_036365525.1. Taxonomy (NCBI): domain Eukaryota; kingdom Metazoa; phylum Chordata; class Chondrichthyes; order Heterodontiformes; family Heterodontidae; genus Heterodontus; species Heterodontus francisci. The sequence continues at coordinate 1,968,365 of NW_027141274.1, forward strand.
TTCGAATTATCTATGTCCTGTTTCAGTCAATTACTATCATCCTGATCCTCTGAACATTCTAATTATCTATGTCCTGTTTCAGTCAATTACTATCATCCTGACCCTCTGTCTAATCTAATTATCTATGTCCTGTTTCAGTCAATTACTATCATCCTGATCCTCTGAACATTCTAATTATCTATGTAGAGTTTCAGTCAATTATTATCATCCTGATCCTCTGTCTATTCTAATTATCTATGTCCTGTTTCAGTCAATTACAATCATCCTGATCCTCTGTCCATTCTAATTATCTATGTCCTGTTTCAGTCAATTACTATCATCCTGATCCTCTGTCTATTCTAATTATCTATGTCCTGTTTCAGTCAATTACTAACATCCTGATCCTCTGAACATTCTAATTATCTATGTCCTGTTTCAGTCAATTACTATCATCCTGATCCTCTGTCCATTCTAATTATCTCTGTCCTGTTTCAGTCAATAAATATCATCCTGAACCTCTGTCTATTCCAATTATCTATGTCCTGTTTCAGTCAATTACTATCATCCTGATTCTCTGAACATTCTAATTATCTATGTACTGTTTCAGTCAATTACTATCATCCTGATCCTCTGAACATTCTTATTATCTATGTCCTGTTTCAGTCAATTACAATCATCCTGATCCTCTGTCCATTCTAATTATCTATGTCCTGTTTCAGTCAATTACTATCATCCTGATCCTCTGTCTATTCTAATTATCTATGTCCTGTTTCAGTCAATTACTATCATCCTGATCCTCAGAACATTCTAATTATCTATGTACTGTTTCAGTCAATTACTATCATCCTGATCCTCTGTCTACTCGAATTATCTATGTCCTGTTTCAGTCAATTACTATCATCCTGATCCTCTGAACATTCTAATTATCTATGTCCTGTTTCAGTCAATTACTATCATCCTGATCCTCTGTCCATTCTAATTATCTATGTCCTGTTTCAGTCAATTACTATCATCCTGATCCTCTGTCCATTCAAATTATCTATGTCCTGTTTCAGTCAATTACTATCATCCTGATCCTCTGAACATTCTAATTATCTATGTACTGTTTCAGTCAATTACTATCATCCTGATCCTCTGTCTATTCGAATTATCTATGTCCTGTTTCAGTCAATTACTATCATCCTGATCCTCTGTCCATTCTAATTATCTATGTCCTGTTTCAGTCAATTACTATCATCCTGATCCTCTGAACATTCTAATTATCTATGTCCTGTTTCAGTCAATTACTATCATCCTGATCCTCTGTCTATTCGAATTATCTATGTGCTGTTTCAGTCAATTACTATCATCCTGATCCTCTGAACATTCTAATTATCTATGCCCTGTTTCAGTCAATGACTATCTGATCCTCTGAACATTCTAATTATCTATGTCCTGTTTCAGTCAATTACTATCCTGATCCTCTGAACATTCTAATTATCTCTGTCCTGTTTCAGTCAATAAATATCATCCTGATCCTCTGTCTATTCTAATTATCTATGTCCTGTTTCAGTCAATTACTATCATCCTGATCCTCTGTCCATTCTAATTATCTATGTCCTGTTTCAGTCAATTACTACCATCCTGATCCTCTGTCTATTCTAATTATCTATGTCCTGTTTCAGTCAATTACTATCATGCTGATCCTCTGAACATTCTAATTATCTATATACTGTTTCAGTCAATTACTATCATCCTGATCCTCTGTCTATTCGAATTATCTATGTCCTGTTTCAGTCAATTACTATCATCCTGATCCTCTGAACATTCTAATTATCTATGTCCTGTTTCAGTCAATTACTATCATCCTGACCCTCTGTCTAATCTAATTATCTATGTCCTGTTTCAGTCAATTACTATCATCCTGATCCTCTGAACATTCTAATTATCTATGTAGTGTTTCAGTCAATTATTATCATCCTGATCCTCTGTCTATTCTAATTATCCATGTCCTGTTTCAGTCAATTACAATCATCCTGATCCTCTGTCCATTCTAATTATCTATGTCCTGTTTCAGTCAATTACTATCATCCTGATCCTCTGTCTATTCTAATTATCTATGTCCTGTTTCAGTCAATTACTAACTTCCTGATCCTCTGAACATTCTAATTATCTATGTCCTGTTTCAGTCAATTACTATCATCCTGATCCTCTGTCCATTCTAATTATCTCTGTCCTGTTTCAGTCAATAAATATCATCCTGATCCTCTGTCTATTCTAATTATCTATGTCCTGTTTCAGTCAATTACTATCATCCTGATTCTCTGAACATTCTAATTATCTATGTACTGTTTCAGTCAATTACTATCATCCTGATCCTCTGAACATTCTTATTATCTATGTCCTGTTTCAGTCAATTACTATCATCCTGATCCTCTGTCTATTCTAATTATCTATGTCCTGTTTCAGTCAATTACTATCATCCTGATCCTCAGAACATTCTAATTATCTATGTACTGTTTCAGTCAATTACTGTCATCCTGATCCTCTGTCTACTCGAATTATCTATGTCCTGTTTCAGTCAATTACTATCATCCTGATCCTCTGAACATTCTAATTATCTATGTCCTGTTTCAGTCAATTACTATCATCCTGATCCTCTGTCCATTCTAATTATCTATGTCCTGTTTCAGTCAATTACTATCATCCGGATCCTCTGTCCATTATAATTATCTATGTCCTGTTTCAGTCAATTACTATCATCCTGATCCTCTGAACATTCTAATTATCTATGTCCTGTTTCAGTCAATTACTATCATGCTGATCCTCTGTCAATTCTAATTATCTATGTCCTGTTTCAGTCAATTACTATCATCCTGATCATCTGTCCATTCTAATTATCTATGTCCTGTTTCAGTCAATTACTATCATCCTGATCCTCTGTCTATTCGAATAATCTATGTCCTGTTTCAGTCAATTACTATCATCCTGATCCTCTGAACATTCTAATTATCTATGTAGTGTTTCAGTCAATTATTATCATCCTGATCCTCTGTCTATTCTAATTATCCATGTCCTGTTTCAGTCAATTACAATCATCCTGATCCTCTGTCCATTCTAATTATCTATGTCCTGTTTCAGTCAATTACTAACATCCTGATCCTCTGAACATTCTAATTATCTATGTCCTGTTTCAGTCAATTACTATCATCCTGATCCTCTGTCCATTCTAATTATCTCTGTCCTGTTTCAGTCAATAAATATCATCCTGATCCTCTGTCTATTCTAATTATCTATGTCCTGTTTCAGTCAATTACTATCATCCTGATTCTCTGAACATTCTAATTATCTATGTACTGTTTCAGTCAATTACTATCACCCTGATCCTCTGAACATTCTTATTATCTATGTCCTGTTTCAGTCAATTACAATCATCCTGATCCGCTGTCCATTCTAATTATCTATGTCCTGTTTCAGTCAATTACTATCATCCTGATCCTCTGTCTATTCTAATTATCTATGTCCTGTTTCAGTCAATTACTATCATCCTGATCCTCAGAACATTCTAATTATCTATGTACTGTTTCAGTCAATTACTGTCATCCTGATCCTCTGTCTACTCGAATTATCTATGTCCTGTTTCAGTCAATTACTATCATCCTGATCCTCTGAACATTCTAATTATCTATGTCCTGTTTCAGTCAATTACTATCATCCTGATCCTCTGTCCATTCTAATTATCTATGTCCTGTTTCAGTCAATTACTATCATCCTGATCCTCTGTCCATTCTAATTATCTATGTCCTGTTTCAGTCAATTACTATCATCCTGATCCTCTGAACATTCTAATTATCTATGTAGTGTTTCAGTCAATTATTATCATCCTGATCCTCTGTCTATTCTAATTATCTATGTCCTGTTTCAGTCAATTACAATCATCCTGATCCTCTGTCCATTCTAATTATCTATGTCCTGTTTCAGTCAATTACTATCATCCTGATCCTCTGTCTATTCTAATTATCTATGTCCTGTTTCAGTCAATTACTAACATCCTGATCCTCTGAACATTCTAATTATCTGTGTCCTGTTTCAGTCAATTACTATCATCCTGATCCTCTGTCCATTCTAATTATCTCTGTCCTGTTTCAGTCAATAAATATCATCCTGATCCTCTGTCTATTCTAATTATCTATGTCCTGTTTCAGTCAATTACTATCATCCTGATCCTCTGAACATTCTAATTATCTATGTACTGTTTCAGTCAATTACTATCATCCTGATCCTCTGAACATTCTTATTATCTATGTCCTGTTACAGTCAATTACTATCATCCTGATCCTCTGTCCATTCTAATTATCTATGTCCTGTTTCAGTCAATTACTATCATCCTGATCCTCTGTCCATTCTAATTATCTATGTCCTGTTACAGTCAATTACTATCATCCTGATCCTCTGTCTATTCGAATTATCTATGTCCTGTTTCAGTCAATTACTATCATCCTGATCCTCTGAACATTCTAATTATCTATGTCCTGTTTCAGTCAATTACTATCATCCTGACCCTCTGTCTAATCTAATTATCTATGTCCTGTTTCAGTCAATTACTATCATCCTGATCCTCTGAACATTCTAATTATCTATGTAGTGTTTCAGTCAATTATTATCATCCTGATCCTCTGTCTATTCTAATTATCCATGTCCTGTTTCAGTCAATTACAATCATCCTGATCCTCTGTCCATTCTAATTATCTATGTCCTGTTTCAGTCAATTACTATCATCCTGATCCTCTGTCTATTCTAATTATCTATGTCCTGTTTCAGTCAATTACTAACTTCCTGATCCTCTGAACATTCTAATTATCTATGTCCTGTTTCAGTCAATTACTATCATCCTGATCCTCTGTCCATTCTAATTATCTCTGTCCTGTTTCAGTCAATAAATATCATCCTGATCCTCTGTCTATTCTAATTATCTATGTCCTGTTTCAGTCAATTACTATCATCCTGATTCTCTGAACATTCTAATTATCTATGTACTGTTTCAGTCAATTACTATCATCCTGATCCTCTGAACATTCTTATTATCTATGTCCTGTTTCAGTCAATTACTATCATCCTGATCCTCTGTCTATTCTAATTATCTATGTCCTGTTTCAGTCAATTACTATCATCCTGATCCTCAGAACATTCTAATTATCTATGTACTGTTTCAGTCAATTACTGTCATCCTGATCCTCTGTCTACTCGAATTATCTATGTCCTGTTTCAGTCAATTACTATCATCCTGATCCTCTGAACATTCTAATTATCTATGTCCTGTTTCAGTCAATTACTATCATCCTGATCCTCTGTCCATTCTAATTATCTATGTCCTGTTTCAGTCAATTACTATCATCCTGATCCTCGGAACATTCTAATTATCTATGTCCTGTTTCAGTCAATTACTATCATCCTGATCCTCGGAACATTCTAATTATCTATGTCCTGTTTCAGTCAATTACTATCATGCTGATCCTCTGTCAATTCTAATTATCTATGTCCTGTTTCAGTCAATTACTATCATCCTGATCCTCTGTCCATTCTAATTATCTATGTCCTGTTTCAGTCAATTACTATCATCCTGATCCTCTGTCTATTCGAATAATCTATGTCCTGTTTCAGTCAATTACTATCATCCTGATCCTCTGAACATTCTAATTATCTATGTAGTGTTTCAGTCAATTATTATCATCCTGATCCTCTGTCTATTCTAATTATCCATGTCCTGTTTCAGTCAATTACAATCATCCTGATCCTCAGAACATTCTAATTATCTATGTCCTGTTTCAGTCAATTACTAACATCCTGATCCTCTGAACATTCTAATTATCTATGTCCTGTTTCAGTCAATTACTATCATCCTGATCCTCTGAACATTCTAATTATCTATGTCCTGTTTCAGTCAATTACTAACATCCTGATCCTCTGAACATTCTAATTATCTATGTCCTGTTTCAGTCAATTACTATCATCCTGATCCTCTGAACATTCTAATTATCTATGTCCTGTTTCAGTCAATTACTAACATCCTGATCCTCTGAACATTCTAATTATCTATGTCCTGTTTCAGTCAATTACTATCATCCTGATCCTCTGAACATTCTAATTATCTATGTCCTGTTTCAGTCAATTACTAACATCCTGATCCTCTGAACATTCTAATTATCTATGTCCTGTTTCAGTCAATTACTATCATCCTGATCCTCTGAACATTCTAATTATCTATGTCCTGTTTCAGTCAATTACTATCATCCTGATCCTCTGAACATTCTAATTATCTATGTCCTGTTTCAGTCAATTACAATCATCCTGATCCTCTGTCCATTCTAATTATCTATGTCCTGTTTCAGTCAATTACTAACATCCTGATCCTCTGAACATTCTAATTATCTATGTCCTGTTTCAGTCAATTACTATCATCCTGATCCTCTGAACATTCTAATTATCTATGTCCTGTTTCAGTCAATTACTATCATCCTGATCCTCTGTCCATTCTAATTATCTCTGTCCTGTTTCAGTCAATAAATATCATCCTGATCCTCTGTCTATTCTAATTATCTATGTCCTGTTTCAGTCAATTACTATCATCCTGATTCTCTGAACATTCTAATTATCTATGTACTGTTTCAGTCAATTACTATCACCCTGATCCTCTGAACATTCTTATTATCTATGTCCTGTTTCAGTCAATTACAATCATCCTGATCCGCTGTCCATTCTAATTATCTATGTCCTGTTTCAGTCAATTACTATCATCCTGATCCTCTGTCTATTCTAATTATCTATGTCCTGTTTCAGTCAATTACTATCATCCTGATCCTCAGAACATTCTAATTATCTATGTACTGTTTCAGTCAATTACTGTCATCCTGATCCTCTGTCTACTCGAATTATCTATGTCCTGTTTCAGTCAATTACTATCATCCTGATCCTCTGAACATTCTAATTATCTATGTCCTGTTTCAGTCAATTACTATCATCCTGATCCTCTGTCCATTCTAATTATCTATGTCCTGTTTCAGTCAATTACTATCATCCTGATCCTCTGTCCATTCTAATTATCTATGTCCTGTTTCAGTCAATTACTATCATCCTGATCCTCTGAACATTCTAATTATCTATGTAGTGTTTCAGTCAATTATTATCATCCTGATCCTCTGTCTATTCTAATTATCTATTTCCTGTTTCAGTCAATTACAATCATCCTGATCCTCTGTCCATTCTAATTATCTATGTCCTGTTTCAGTCAATTACTATCATCCTGATCCTCTGTCTATTCTAATTATCTATGTCCTGTTTCAGTCAATTACTAACATCCTGATCCTCTGAACATTCTAATTATCTGTGTCCTGTTTCAGTCAATTACTATCATCCTGATCCTCTGTCCATTCTAATTATCTCTGTCCTGTTTCAGTCAATAAATATCATCCTGATCCTCTGTCTATTCTAATTATCTATGTCCTGTTTCAGTCAATTACTATCATCCTGATCCTCTGAACATTCTAATTATCTATGTACTGTTTCAGTCAATTACTATCATCCTGATCCTCTGAACATTCTTATTATCTATGTCCTGTTACAGTCAATTACTATCATCCTGATCCTCTGTCCATTCTAATTATCTATGTCCTGTTTCAGTCAATTACTATCATCCTGATCCTCTGTCCATTCTAATTATCTATGTCCTGTTACAGTCAATTACTATCATCCTGATCCTCTGTCTATTCGAATTATCTATGTCCTGTTTCAGTCAATTACTATCATCCTGATCCTCTGAACATTCTAATTATCTATGTCCTGTTTCTGTCAATTTCTATCATCCTGACCCTCTGTCTAATCTAATTATCTATGTCCTGTTTCAGTCAATTACTATCATCCTGATCCTCTGAACATTCTAATTATCTATGTAGTGTTTCAGTCAATTATTATCATCCTGATCCTCTGTCTATTCTAATTATCTATGTCCTGTTTCAGTCAATTACTATCATCCTGATCCTCTGTCTATTCTAATTATCTATGTCCTGTTTCAGTCAATTACTAACATCCTGATCCTCTGAACATTCTAATTATCTATGTCCTGTTTCAGTCAATTACTATCATCCTGATCCTCTGAACATTCTAATTATCTATGTCCTGTTTCAGTCAATTACTATCATCCTGACCCTCTGTCTAATCTAATTATCTATGTCCTGTTTCAGTCAATTACAATCATCCTGATCCTCTGTCCATTCTAATTATCTATGTCCTGTTTCAGTCAATTACTATCATCCTGATCCTCTGTCTATTCTAATTATCTATGTCCTGTTTAGTCAATTACTAACATCCTGATCCTCTGAACATTCTAATTATCTATGTCCTGTTTCAGTCAATTACTATCATCCTGATCCTCTGTCCATTCTAATTATCTCTGTCCTGTTTCAGTCAATAAATATCATCCTGATCCTCTGTCTATTCTAATTATCGATGTCCTGTTTCAGTCAATTACTATCATCCTGATTCCCTGAACATTCTAATTATCTATGTACTGTTTCAGTCAATTACTATCATCCTGATCCTCTGAACATTCTTATTATCTATGTCCTGTTTCAGTCAATTACAATCATCCTGATCCTCTGTCCATTCTAATTATCTATGTCCTGTTTCAGTCAATTACTATCATCCTGATCCTCTGTCTACTCGAATTATCTATGTCCTGTTTCAGTCAATTACTATCATCCTGATCCTCAGAACATTCTAATTATCTATGTACTGTTTCAGTCAATTACTATCATCCTGATCCTCTGTCTACTCGAATTATCTATGTCCTGTTTCAGTCAATTACTATCATCCTGATCCTCTGAACCATCTAATTATCTATGTCCTGTTTCAGTCAATTACTATCATCCTGATCCTCTGTCCATTCTAATTATCTCTGTCCTGTTTCAGTCAATAAATATCATCCTGATCCTCTGTCTATTCTAATTATCTATGTCCTATTTCAGTCAATTACTATCATCCTGATCCTCTGAACATTCTAATTATCTATGTACTGTTTCAGTCAATTACTATCATCCTGATCCTCTGAACATTCTTATTATCTATGTGCTGTTACAGTCAATTACTATCATCCTGATCCTCTGTCCATTCTAATTATCTATGTCCTGTTTCAGTCAATTACTATCGTCCTGATCCTCTGTCCATTCTAATTATCTATGTCCTGTTACAGTCAATTACTATCATCCTGATCCTCTGTCCATTCTAATTATCTATGTCCTGTTTCAGTCAATTACTATCATCCTGACCCTCTGTCTAATCTAATTATCTATGTCCTGTTTCAGTCAATTACTATCATCCTGATCCTCTGAACATTCTAATTATCTATGTAGTGTTTCAGTCAATTATTATCATCCTGATCCTCTGTCTATTCTAATTATCTATGTCCTGTTTCAGTCAATTACAATCATCCTGATCCTCTGTCCATTCTAATTATCTATGTCCTATTTCAGTCAATTACTATCATCCTGATCCTCTGTCTATTCTAATAATCTATGTACTGTTTCAGTCAATTACTAACATCCTGATCCTCTGAACATTCTAATTATCTATGTCCTGTTTCAGTCAATTACTATCATCCTGATCCTCTGTCCAATCTAATTATCTCTGTCCTGTTTCAGTCAATAAGTATCATCCTGATCCTCTGTCTATTCTAATTATCTATGTCCTGTTTCAGTCAATTACTATCATCCTGATTCTCTGAACATTCTAATTATCTATGTACTGTTTCACTCAATTACTATCATCCTGATCCTCTGAACATTCTTATTATCTATGTCCTGCTTCAGTCAATTACAATCATCCTGATCCTCTGTCCATTCTAATTATCTATGTCCTGTTTCAGTCAATTACTATCATCCTGATCCTCTGTCTATTCTAATTATCTATGTCCTGTTTCAGTCAATTACTATCATCCTGATCCTCAGAACATTCTAATTATCTATGTACTGTTTCAGTCAATTGCTATCATCCTGATCCTCTGTCTACTCGAATTATCTATGTCCTGTTTCAGTCAATTACTATCATCCTGATCCTCTGAACATTCTAATTATCTATGTCCTGTTTCAGTCAATTACTATCATCCTGATCCTCTGTCCATTCTAATTGTCTATGTCCTGTTTCAGTCAATTACTATCATCCTGATCCTCTGTCCATTCTAATTATCTATGTCCCGCTTCAGTCAATTACTATCATCCTGATCCTCTGAACATTCTAATTATCTATGTACTGTTTCAGTCAATTACTATCATCCTGATCCTCTGTCTATTCGAATTATCTATGTCCTGTTTCAGTCAATTAGTTTCATCCTGATCCTCTGTCCATTCTAATTATCTATGTCCTGTTTCAGTCAATTACTATCATCCTCATCCTCTGAACATTCTAATTATCTATGTCCTGTTTCAGTCAATTACTATCATCCTGATCCTCTGTCTATTCGAATTATCTATGTCCTGTTTCAGTCAATTACTATCATCCTGATCATCTGAACATTCTAATTATCTATGCCCTGTTTCAGTCAATGACTATTTGATCCTCTGAACATTCTAATTATCTATGTCCTGTTTCAGTCAATTACTATCCTGATACTCTGAACATTCTAATTATCTATGTCCTGTTTCAGTCAATAAATATCATCCTGATCCTCTGTCTATTCTAATTATCTATGTCCTGTTTCAGTCAATTACTATCATCCTGATCCTCTGAACATTCTAATTATCTATGTACTGTTTCAGTCAATTACTATCATCCTGATCCTCTGAACATTCTTATTATCTATGTCCTGTTACAGTCAATTACTATCATCCTGATCCTCTGTCCATTCTAATTATCTATGTCCTGTTTCAGTCAATTACTATCATCCTGATCCTCTGTCCATTCTAATTATCTATGTCCTGTTACAGTCAATTACTATCATCCTGATCCTCTGTCCATTCTAATTATCTATGTCCTGTTTCAGTCAATTACTACCATCCTGATCCTCTGTCTATTCTAATTATCTATGTCCTGTTTCAGTCAATTACTATCATGCTGATCCTCTGAACATTCTAATTATCTATGTACTGTTTCAGTCAATTACTATCATCCTGATCCGTTGTCTATTCGAATTATCTATGTCCTGTTTCCGTCAATTACTATCATCCTGATCCTCTGAACATTCTAATTATCTATGTCCTGTTTCAGTCAATTACTATCCTGATCCTCTGAACATTCTAATTATCTATGTCCTGTTTCAGTCAATAAATATCATCCTGATCCTCTGTCTATTCTAATTATCTATGTCCTGTTTCAGTCAATTACTATCATCCTGATCCTCTGAACATTCTAATTATCTATGTCCTGTTTCAGTCAATTAGTATCATCCTGACCCTCTGTCTAATCTAATTATCTATGTCCTGTTTCAGTCAATTACTATCATCCTGATCCTCTGAACATTCTAATTATCTATGTAGTGTTTCAGTCAATTATTATCATCCTGATCCTCTATCTATTCTAATTATCTATGTCCTGTTTCAGTCAATTACAATCATCCTGATCCTCTGTCCATTCTAATTATCTATGTCCTGTTTCAGTCAATTACTATCAGCCTGATCCTCTGTCCATTCTAATTATCTATGTCCTGTTTCAGTCAATTACCATCATCCTGATCCTCTGAACATTCCAATTATCTATGTCCTGTTTCAGTCAATTACTATCATCCTGATCCTCTGTCTATTCGAATTATCTATGTCCTGTTTCAGTCAATTACTATCATCCTGATCCTCTGTCCATTCTAATTATCTATGTCCTGTTTCAGTCAATTACTATCATCCTCATCCTCTGAACATTCTAATTATCTATGTCCTGTTTCAGTCAATTACTATCATCCTGATCCTCTGTCTATTCGAATTATCTATGTCCTGTTTCAGTCAATTACTATCATCCTGATCCTCTGAACATTCTAATTATCTATGCCCTGTTTCAGTCAATGACTATCTGATCCACTGAACATTCTAATTATCTATGTCCTGTTTCAGTCAATTACTATCCTGATCCTCTGAACATTCTAATTATCTATGTCCTGTTTCAGTCAATAAATATCATCCTGATCCTCTGTCTATTCTAATTATCTATGTACTGTTTCAGTCAATTACTATCATCCTGATCCTCTGAACATTCTAATTATCTATGTACTGTTTCAGTCAATTACTATCATCCTGATCCTCTGAACATTCTTATTATCTATGTCCTGTTACAGTCAATTACTATCATCCTGATCCTCTGTCCATTCTAATTATCTATGTACTGTTTCAGTCAATTACTATCATCCTGATCCTCTGTCCATTCTAATTATCTATGTCCTGTTACAGTCAATTACTATCATCCTGATCCTCTGTCCATTCTAATTATCTATGTCCTGTTTCAGTCAATTACTACCATCCTGATCCTCTGTCTATTCTAATTATCTATGTCCTGTTTCAGTCAATTACTATCACGCTGATCCTCTGAACATTCTAATTATCTATGTCCTGTTTCAGTCAATTACTATCATCCTGATCCTCTGTCTATTCGAATTATCTATGTCCTGTTTCAGTCAATTACTATCATCCTGATCCTCTGAACATTCTAATTATCTATGTCCTGTTTCAGTCAATTACTATCATCCTGACCCTCTGTCTAATCTAATTATCTATGTCCTGTTTCAGTCAATTACTATCATCCTGATCCTCTGAACATTCTAATTATCTATGTAGTGTTTCAGTCAATTATTATCATCCTGATCCTCTGTCTATTCTAATTATCTATGTCCTGTTTCAGTCAATTACAATCATCCTGATCCTCTGTCCATTCTAATTATCTATGTCCTGTTTCAGTCAATTACTATCATCCTGATCCTCTGTCTATTCTAATTATCTATGTCCTGTTTCAGTCAATTACTAACATCCTGATCCTCTGAACATTCTAATTATCTATGTCCTGTTTCAGTCAATTACTATCATCCTGATCCTCAGAACATTCTAATTAGCTATGTACTGTTTCAGTCAATTAATATCATCCTGATCCTCTGTCTACTCGAATTATCTATGTCCTGTTTCAGTCAATTACTATCATCCTGATCCTCTGAACATTCTAATTATCTATGTCCTGTTTCAGTCAATTACTATCATCCTGATCCTCTGTCCATTCTAATTATCTATGTCCTGTTTCAGTCAATTACTATCATCCTGATCCTCTGTCCATTCTAATTATCTATGTCCTGTTTCAGTCAATTACTATCATCCTGATCCTCTGAACATTCTAATTATCTATGTAATGTTTCAGTCAATTACTATCATCCTGATCCTCTGTCTATTCGAATTATCTATGTCCTGTTTCAGTCAATTACTATCATCCTGATCCTCTGTCCATTCTAATTATCTATGTCCTGTTTCAGTCAATTACTATCATCCTGATCCTCTGAACATTCTAATTATCTATGTCCTGTTTCAGTCAATTACTATCAACCTGATCCTCTGTCTATTCGAATTATCTATGTCCTGTTTCAGTCAATTACTATCATCCTGATCCTCTGAACATTCTAATTATCTATGCCCTGTTTCAGTCAATGACTATCTGATCCTCTGAACATTCTAATTATCTATGTTCTGTTTCAGTCAATTACTATCCTGATCCTCTGAACATTCTAATTATCTATGTCCTGTTTCAGTCAATTACTATAATCCTGATCCTCTGAAAATTCTAATTATCTATGTACTGTTTCAGTCAGTTACTATCATCCTGATCCTCTGAAAATTCTAATTATCTATGTACTGTTTCAGTCAGTTACTATCATCCTGATCCTCTGAACATTCTTATTATCTATGTCCTGTTACAGTCAATTACTATCATCCTGATCCTCTGTCCATTCTAATTATCTATGTCCTGTTTCAGTCAATTACTATCATCCTGATCCTCTGTCCATTCTAATTATCTATGTCCTGTTACAGTCAATTACTATCATCCTGATCCTCTGTCCATTCTAATTATCTATGTCCTGTTTCAGTCAATTACTACCATCCTGATCCTCTGTCTATTCTAATTATCTATGTCCTGTTTCAGTCAATTACTATCATGCTGATCCTCTGAACATTCTAATTATCTATGTACTGTTTCAGTCAATTACTATCATCCTGATCCTCTGTCTATTCGAATTATCTATGTCCTGTTTCAGTCAATTACTATCATCCTGATCCTCTGAACATTCTAATTATCTATGTCCTGTTTCAGTCAATTACTATCATCCTGACCCTCTGTCTAATCTAATTATCTATGTCCTGTTTCAGTCAATTACTATCATCCTGATCCTCTGAACATTCTAATTATCTATGTAGTGTTTCAGTCAATTATTAACATCCTGATCCTCTGTCTATTCTAATTATCTATGTCCTGTTTCAGTCAATTACAATCATCCTGATCCTCTGTCCATTCTAATTATCTATGTCCTGTTTCAGTCAATTACTATCATCCTGATCCTCTGTCTATTCTAATTATCTATGTCCTGTTTCACTCAATTACTAACATCCTGATCCTCTGAACATTCTAATTATCTATGTCCTGTTTCAGTCAATTACTATCATCCTGATCCTCTGTCCATTCTAATTATCTCTGTCCTGTTTCAGTCAATAAATATCATTCTGATCCTCTGTATATTCTAATTATCTATGTCCTGTTTCATTCAATTACTATCATCCTGATTCTCTGAACATTCTAATTATCTATGTCCTGTTTCAGTCAATTACAATCATCCTGATCCTCTGTCCATTCTAATTATCTATGTCCTGTTTCAGTCAATTACTATCATCCTGATCCTCTGTCTATTCTAATTATCTATGTCCTGTTTCAGTCAATTACTATCATCCTGATCCTCAGAACATTCTAATTATCTATGTACTGTTTCAGACAATTAATATCATCCTGATCCTCTGTCTACTCGAATTATCTATGTCCTGTTTCAGTCAATTACTATCATCCTGATCCTCTGAACATTCTAATTATCTATGTCCTGTTTCAGTCAATTACTGTCATCCTGATCCTCTGTCCATTCTAATTATCTATGTCCTGTTTCAGTCAATTACTATCATCCTGATCCTCTGTCCATTCTAATTATCTATGTCCTGTTTCAGTCAATTACTATCATCCTGATCCTCTGAACATTCTAATTATCTATGTACTGTTTCAGTCAATTACTATCATCCTGATCCTCTGTCTATTCGAATTATCTATGTCCTGCTTCAGTCAATTACTATCATCCTGATCCTCTGTCCATTCTAATTATCTATGTCCTGTTTCAGTCAATTACTATCATCCTGATCCTCTGAACATTCTAATTATCTATGTCCTGTTTCAGTCAATTACTATCATCCTGATCCTCTGTCTATTCGAATTATCTATGTCCTGTTTCAGTCAATTACTATCATCCTGATCCTCTGAACATTCTAATTATCTATGCCCTGTTTCAGTCAATGACTATCTGATCCTCTGAACATTCTAATTATCTATGTCCTGTTTCAGTCAATTACTATCCTGATCCTCTGAACATTCTAATTATCTATGTCCTGTTTCAGTCAATTACTATCATCCTGATCCTCTGAACATTCTAATTATCTATGTAGTGTTTCAGTCAATTATTATCATCCTGATCCTCTATCTATTCTAATTATCTATGTCCTGTTTCAGTCAATTACAATCATCCTGATCCTCTGTCCATTCTAATTATCTATGTCCTGTTTCAGTCAATTACTATCAGCCTGATCCTCTGTCCATTCTAATTATCTATGTCCTGTTTCAGTCAATTACTATCATCCTGATCCTCTGAACATTCGAATTATCTATGTCCTGTTTCAGTCAATTACTATCATCCTGATCCTCTGTCTATTCGAATTATCTATGTCCTGTTTCAGTCAATTACTATCATCCTGATCCTCTGTCCATTCTAATTATCTATGTCCTGTTTCAGTCAATTACTATCATCCTCATCCTCTGAACATTCTAATTATCTATGTCCTGTTTCAGTCAATTACTATCATCCTGATCCTCTGTCTATTCGAATTATCTATGTCCTGTTTCAGTCAATTACTATCATCCTGATCCTCTGAACATTCTAATTATCTATGCCCTGTTTCAGTCAATGACTATCTGATCCACTGAACATTCTAATTATCTATGTCCTGTTTCAGTCAATTACTATCCTGATCCTCTGAACATTCTAATTATCTATGTCCTGTTTCAGTCAATAAATATCATCCTGATCCTCTGTCTATTCTAATTATCTATGTCCTGTTTCAGTCAATTACTATCATCCTGATCCTCTGAACATTCTAATTATCTATGTACTGTTTCAGTCAATTACTATCATCCTGATCCTCTGAACATTCTTATTATCTATGTCCTGTTACAGTCAATTACTATCATCCTGATCCTCTGTCCATTCTAATTATCTATGTCCTGTTTCAGTCAATTACTATCATCCTGATCCTCTGTCCATTCTAATTATCTATGTCCTGTTACAGTCAATTACAATCATCCTGATCCTCTGTCCATTCTAATTATCTATGTCCTGTTTCAGTCAATTACTACCATCCTGATCCTCTGTCTATTCTAATTATCTATGTCCTGTTTCAGTCAATTACTATCACGCTGATCCTCTGAACATTCTAATTATCTATGTACTGTTTCAGTCAATTACTATCATCCTGATCCTCTGTCTATTCGAATTATCTATGTCCTGTTTCAGTCAATTACTATCATCCTGATCCTCTGAACATTCTAATTATCTATGTCCTGTTTCAGTCAATTACTATCATCCTGACCCTCTGTCTAATCTAATTATCTATGTCCTGTTTCAGTCAATTACTATCATCCTGATCCTCTGAACATTCTAATTATCTATGTAGTGTTTCAGTCAATTATTATCATCCTGATCCTCTGTCTATTCTAATTATCTATGTCCTGTTTCAGTCAATTACAATCATCCTGATCCTCTGTCCATTCTAATTATCTATGTCCTGTTTTAGTCAATTACTATCATCCTGATCCTCTGTCTATTCTAATTATCTATGTCCTGTTTCAGTCAATTACTAACATCCTGATCCTCTGAACATTCTAATTATCTATGTCCTGTTTCAGTCAATTACTATCATCCTGATCCTCAGAACATTCTAATTAGCTATGTACTGTTTCAGTCAATTAATATCATCCTGATCCTCTGTCTACTCGAATTATCTATGTCCTGTTTCAGTCAATTACTATCATCCTGATCCTCTGAACATTCTAATTATCTATGTCCTGTTTCAGTCAATTACTATCATCCTGATCCTCTGTCCATTCTAATTATCTATGTCCTGTTTCAGTCAATTACTATCATCCTGATCCTCTGTCCATTCTAATTATCTATGTCCTGTTTCAGTCAATTACTATCATCCTGATCCTCTGAACATTCTAATTATCTATGTAATGTTTCAGTCAATTACTATCATCCTGATCCTCTGTCTATTCGAATTATCTATGTCCTGTTTCAGTCAATTACTATCATCCTGATCCTCTGTCCATTCTAATTATCTATGTCCTGTTTCAGTCAATTACTATCATCCTGATCCTCTGAACATTCTAATTATCTATGTCCTGTTTCAGTCAATTACTATCAACCTGATCCTCTGTCTATTCGAATTATCTATGTCCTGTTTCAGTCAATTACTATCATCCTGATCCTCTGAACATTCTAATTATCTATGCCCTGTTTCAGTCAATGACTATCTGATCCTCTGAACATTCTAATTATCTATGTTCTGTTTCAGTCAATTACTATCCTGATCCTCTGAACATTCTAATTATCTATGTCCTGTTTCAGTCAATTACTATAATCCTGATCCTCTGAAAATTCTAATTATCTATGTACTGTTTCAGTCAGTTACTATCATCCTGATCCTCTGAAAATTCTAATTATCTATGTACTGTTTCAGTCAGTTACTATCATCCTGATCCTCTGAACATTCTTATTATCTATGTCCTGTTACAGTCAATTACTATCATCCTGATCCTCTGTCCATTCTAATTATCTATGTCCTGTTTCAGTCAATTACTATCATCCTGATCCTCTGTCCATTCTAATTATCTATGTCCTGTTACAGTCAATTACTATCATCCTGATCCTCTGTCCATTCTAATTATCTATGTCCTGTTTCAGTCAATTACTACCATCCTGATCCTCTGTCTATTCTAATTATCTATGTCCTGTTTCAGTCAATTACTATCATGCTGATCCTCTGAACATTCTAATTATCTATGTACTGTTTCAGTCAATTACTATCATCCTGATCCTCTGTCTATTCGAATTATCTATGTCCTGTTTCAGTCAATTACTATCATCCTGATCCTCTGAACATTCTAATTATCTATGTCCTGTTTCAGTCAATTACTATCATCCTGACCCTCTGTCTAATCTAATTATCTATGTCCTGTTTCAGTCAATTACTATCATCCTGATCCTCTGAACATTCTAATTATCTATGTAGTGTTTCAGTCAATTATTAACATCCTGATCCTCTGTCTATTCTAATTATCTATGTCCTGTTTCAGTCAATTACAATCATCCTGATCCTCTGTCCATTCTAATTATCTATGTCCTGTTTCAGTCAATTACTATCATCCTGATCCTCTGTCTATTCTAATTATCTATGTCCTGTTTCACTCAATTACTAACATCCTGATCCTCTGAACATTCTAATTATCTATGTCCTGTTTCAGTCAATTACTATCATCCTGATCCTCTGTCCATTCTAATTATCTCTGTCCTGTTTCAGTCAATAAATATCATTCTGATCCTCTGTCTATTCTAATTATCTATGTCCTGTTTCATTCAATTACTATCATCCTGATTCTCTGAACATTCTAATTATCTATGTCCTGTTTCAGTCAATTACAATCATCCTGATCCTCTGTCCATTCTAATTATCTATGTCCTGTTTCAGTCAATTACTATCATCCTGATCCTCTGTCTATTCTAATTATCTATGTCCTGTTTCAGTCAATTACTATCATCCTGATCCTCAGAACATTCTAATTATCTATGTACTGTTTCAGACAATTAATATCATCCTGATCCTCTGTCTACTCGAATTATCTATGTCCTGTTTCAGTCAATTACTATCATCCTGATCCTCTGAACATTCTAATTATCTATGTCCTGTTTCAGTCAATTACTGTCATCCTGATCCTCTGTCCATTCTAATTATCTATGTCCTGTTTCAGTCAATTACTATCATCCTGATCCTCTGTCCATTCTAATTATCTATGTCCTGTTTCAGTCAATTACTATCATCCTGATCCTCTGAACATTCTAATTATCTATGTACTGTTTCAGTCAATTACTATCATCCTGATCCTCTGTCTATTCGAATTATCTATGTCCTGCTTCAGTCAATTACTATCATCCTGATCCTCTGTCCATTCTAATTATCTATGTCCTGTTTCAGTCAATTACTATCATCCTGATCCTCTGAACATTCTAATTATCTATGTCCTGTTTCAGTCAATTACTATCATCCTGATCCTCTGTCTATTCGAATTATCTATGTCCTGTTTCAGTCAATTACTATCATCCTGATCCTCTGAACATTCTAATTATCTATGCCCTGTTTCAGTCAATGACTATCTGATCCTCTGAACATTCTAATTATCTATGTCCTGTTTCAGTCAATTACTATCCTGATCCTCTGAACATTCTAATTATCTATGTCCTGTTTCAGTCAATTACTATCATCCTGACCCTCAGTCTAATCTAATTATCTATGTCCTGTTTCAGTCAATTACTATCATCCTGATCCTCTGAACATTCTAATTATCTATGTACTGTTTCAGTCACTTATTATCATCCTGATCCACTGTCTATTCGAATAATCTATGTACTGTTTCAGTCAATTACTATCATCCTGATCCTCGGAACATTCTAATTATCTATGTCCTGTTTCTGTCAATTACTATGATCCTGATCCTCTGAACATTCTAATTATCTATGTCCTGCTTCAGTCAATTACTATCATCCTGACCCTCTGTCTATTCTAATTATCTATGCCCTGTTTCAGTCAATTACTATCATCCTGATCCTCTGAACATTCTAATTATCTATGTACTGTTTCAGTCAATTACTATCATCCTGATCCTCTGTCTATTCGAATTATCTATGTCCTGTTTCAGTCAATTACTATCATCGTGATCCTCTGTCTATTCTAATTATCTATGTCCTGTTTCAGTCAATTACTATCATCCTTATCCTCGGAACATTCTAATTATCTATGTCCTGTTTCAGTCAATTACTATCATCCTGATCCTCTGTCTATTCTAATTATCTGTGTCCTGTTTCAGTCAATTACTATCATCCTGATCCGCTGAACATTCTAATTATCTATGTCCTGTTTCAGTCAATTACTATCATCCTGATCCTCTGAACATTCTAATTATCAATGTCCTGTTTCAGTCAATTACTGTCATCCTTATCCTCGGAACATTCTAATTATCTATGTCCTGTTTCAGTCAATTACTATCATCCTGATAGTCTGTCTATTCTAATTATCTATGTCCTGTTTCAGTCAATTACTATCATCCTTATCCTCGGAACATTCTAATTATCTATGTCCTGTTTCAGTCAATTACTATCATCCTGATCCTCTGTCTATTCTAATTATCTGTGTCCTGTTTCAGTCAATTACTATCATCCTGATCCGCTGAACATTCTAATTATCTATGTCCTGTTTCAGTCAATTACTATCATCCTGATCCTCTGAACATTCTAATTATCTATGTCCTGTTTCAGTCAATTACTGTCATCCTGATCCTCTGAACATTCTAATTATCTATGTACTGTTTCAGTCAATTACTATCATCCTGATCCTCTGTCCATTCTAATTATCTATGTCCTGTTTCAGTCAATTACTATCATCCTGATCCTCTGTCCATTCTAATTCTCTATGTCCTGTTACAGTCAATTGCTATCATCCTGATCCTCTGTCCATTCTAATTATCTATGTCCTGTTTCAGTCAATTACTATCATCCTGATCCTCTGAACATTCTAATTATCTATGTCCTGTTTCATTCAATTACTATCATTCTGATCCTCGGAACATTCTAATTATCTATGTCCTGTTTCAGTCAATTACTATCATCCTGATCCTCTGAACATTCTAATTATTTATGTCCTGTTTCAGTCAATTATATTCATCCTGATCTTCTGTCCTTTCTAATTATCTATGTCCTATTTCAGTCAATTACTATCATCCTGATCCTCTGTCCTTTCTAATTATCTATGTCCTGTTTCAGTCAATTACTATCATCCTGATCTTCTGTCCATTCAAACTACATATGTCCTGTTTCAGTCAATTACTATCATCCTGATCCTCTGAACATTCTAATTATCTATGTACTGTTTCAGTCAATTACTATCATCCTGATCCTCTGTCTATTCGAATTATCTATGTCCTGTTTCTGTCAATTACTATCATCCTGATCCTCTGTCTATTCTAATTATCTATGTCCTGTTTCAGTCAATTACTATCATCCTGATCCTCGGAACATTCTAATTACCTATGTCCTGTTTCAGTCAATTACTATCATCCTGATCCTCTGTCTATTCTAATTATCTCTGTCCTGTTTCAGTCAATTACTATCATCCTGATCCTCTGAACATTCTAATTATCTATGTACTGTTTCAGTCAATTACTATCATCCTGATCCTCTGTCTATTCGAATTATCTATGTCCTGTTTCAGTCAATTACTATCATCGTGATCCTCTGTCTATTCTAATTATCTATGTCCTGTTTCAGTCAATTACTATCATCCTTATCCTCGGAACATTCTAATTATCTATGTCCTGTTTCAGTCAATTACTATCATCCTGATCCTCTGTCTATTCTAATTATCTGTGTCCTGTTTCAGTCAATTACTATCATCCTGATCCGCTGAACATTCTAATTATCTATGTCCTGTTTCAGTCAATTACTATCATCCTGATCCTCTGAACATTCTAATTATCAATGTCCTGTTTCAGTCAATTACTATCATCCTGATCCTCTGAACATTCTAATTATCTATGTCCTGTTTCAGTCAATTACTGTCATCCTGATCCTCTGAACATTCTAATTATCTATGTACTGTTTCAGTCAATTACTATCATCCCGATCCTCTGTCCATTCTAATTATCTATGTCCTGTTTCAGTCAATTACTATCATCCTGATCCTCTGTCCATTCTAATTCTCTATGTCCTGTTACAGTCAATTGCTATCATCCTGATCCCCTGTCCATTCTAATTATCTATGTCCTGTTTCAGTCAATTACTATCATCCTGATCCTCTGAACATTCTAATTATCTATGTCCTGTTTCATTCAATTACTATCATTCTGATCCTCGGAACATTCTAATTATCTATGTCCTGTTTCAGTCAATTACTATCATCCTGATCCTCTGAACATTCTAATTATTTATGTCCTGTTTCAGTCAATTATATTCATCCTGATCTTCTGTCCTTTCTAATTATCTATGTCCTATTTCAGTCAATTACTATCATCCTGATCCTCTGTCCTTTCTAATTATCTATGTCCTGTTTCAGTCAATTACTATCATCCTGATCTTCTGTCCATTCAAACTACATATGTCCTGTTTCAGTCAATTACTATCATCCTGATCCTCTGAACATTCTAATTATCTATGTACTGTTTCAGTCAATTACTATCATCCTGATCCTCTGTCTATTCGAATTATCTATGTCCTGTTTCTGTCAATTACTATCATCCTGATCCTCTGTCTATTCTAATTATCTATGTCCTGTTTCAGTCAATTACTATCATCCTGATCCTCGGAACATTCTAATTACCTATGTCCTGTTTCAGTCAATTACTATCATCCTGATCCTCTGTCTATTCTAATTATCTCTGTCCTGTTTCAGTCAATTACTATCATCCTGATCCTCTGCCTATTCCAATTATCTATGTCCTGTTTCAGTCAATTACTATCATCCTGATCCTCGGAACATTCTAATTATCTATGTCCTGTTTCAGTCAATTACTATCATCCTGATCCTCTGTCTATTCTAATTATCTATGTCCTGTTTCAGTCAATTACTATCATCCTGATCCTCTGAACATTCTAATTATCTATGTCCTGTTTCAGTCAATTACTATCATCCTGATCTTCGGAACATTCTAATTATCTATGTCCTGTTTCAGTCAATTACTATCATCCTGATCCTCTGAACATTCTATTTATCTATGTCCTGTTTCAGTCAATTACTGTCATCCTGATCTTCTGAACATTCTAATTATCTATGTACTCTTTCAGTCAATTACTATCATCCTGATCCTCTGTCCATTCTAATTATCTATGTCCTGTTTCAGTCAATTACTATCATCCTGATCCTCTGTCCATTCTAATTATCTATGTCCTGTTACAGTCAATTGCTATCATCCTGATCCTCTGTCCATTCTAATTATCTATGTCCTGTTTCTGTCAATTACTATCATCCTGATCCTCTGAACATTCTAATTATCTATGTCCTGTTTCAGTCAATTACTATCATTCTGATCCTCGGAACATTCTAATTATCTATGTCCTGTTTCAGTCAATTACTCTCATCCTGATCCTCTGAACATTCTAATTATCTATGTCCTGTTTCAGTCAATTACTATCATCCTGATCCTCTGTCCATTCTAATTATCTATGTCCTATTTCAGTCAATTACTATCATCCTGATCCTCTGTCCTTTCTAATTATCTATGTCCTGTTTCAGTCAATTATATTCATCCTGATCTTCTGTCCTTTCTAATTATCTATGTCCTATTTCATTCAATTACTATCATCCTGATCCCCTGTCTATTCTAATTATCTATGTACTGTTTCAGTCAATTTCTATCATCCTGATCCTCTGTCTATCCTAATTATCATGTCCTGTTTCAGTCAAGTACTATCATCCTGATCCTCTGTCCATTCTAATTATCTATGTCCTGTTTCAGTCAATTACTATCATCCTGATCCTCTGTCCATTCTAATTATCTATGTCCTTTTTCAGTCAATTACTATTATCCTAATCCTCTGTCTATTCTAATTATCTATGTCCTGTTTCAGTCAATTACTATCATCCTGATCCTCTGAACATTCTAATTATCTATGTACTGTTTCAGTCAATTACTATCATCCTGATCCTCTGTCTATTCGAATTATCTATGTCCTGTTTCAGTCAATTACTATCATCCTGATCCTCGGAACATTCTAATTATCTATGTCCTGTTTCAGTCAATTATTATCATCCTGATCCACTGTCTATTCGAATAATCTATGTACTGTTTCAGTCAATTACTATCATCCTGATCCTAGGAACATTCTAATTATCTATGTCCTGTTTCAGTCAATTACTATGATCCTGATCCTCTGAACATTCTAATTATCTATGTCCTGCTTAAGTCAATTACTAATTTCCTGACCCTCTGTCTATTCTAATTATCTATGTCCTGTTTAAGTCAATTACTATCATCCTGATCCTCTGAACATTCTAATTATCTATGTACTGTTTCAGTCAATTACTATCATCCTGATCGTCTGTCTATTCGAATTATCTATGTCCTGTTTCAGTCAATTACTATCATCCTGATCCTCTGTCTATTCTAATTATCTATGTCCTGTTTCAGTCAATTACTATCATCCTGATCCTCGGAACATTCTAATTATCTATGTCCTGTTTCAGTCAATTACTATCATCCTGATCCTCTGTCTATTCTAATTATCTATGTCCTGTTTCAGTCAATTACTATCATCCTGATCCTCTGAACATTCTAATTATCTATGTCCTGTTTCAGTCAATTACTGTCATCCTGATCCTCTGAACATTCTAATTATCTATGTACTGTTTCAGTCAATTACTATCATCCTGATCCTCTGTCCATTCTAATTATCTATGTCCTGTTTCAGTCAATTACTATCATCCTGATCCTCTGTCCATTTTAATTATCTATGTCCTGTTACAGTCAATTGCTATCATCCTGATCCTCTGTCCATTCTAATTATCTATATCCTGTTTCAGTCAATTACTATCATCCTGATCCTCTGAACATTCCAATTATCTATGTCCTGTTTCAGTCAATTACTATCATCCTGATCCTCTGAACATTCTAATTATTTATGTCCTGTTTCAGTCAATTACTATCATCCTGATCCTCTCTCCATTCTAATTATCTATGTCCTATTTCAGTCAATTACTATCATCCTGATCCTCTGTCCTTTCTAATTATCTATGTCGTGTTTCAGTCAATTATATTCATCCTGATCTTCTGTCCTTTCTAATTATCTATGTCCTATTTCAGTCAATTAATATCATCTTGATCCTCTGTCTATTTTAATTATCTATGTCCTGTTTCAGTCAATTACTATCATCCTGATCTTCTGTCCATTCTAACTATCTATGTCCTGTTTCAGTCAATTACTATCATCCTGATCCTCTGAACATTCTAATTATCTATGTACTGTTTCAGTCAATTACTATCATCCTGATCCTCTGTCCATTCTAATTATCTATGTCCTTTTTCAGTCAATTACTATCATCCTAATCCTCTGTCTATTCTAATTATCTATGTCCTGTTTCAGTCAATTACTATCATCCTGATCCTCTGCACATTCTAATTATCTATGTACTGTTTCAGTCAATTACTATCATCCTGATCCTCTGTCTATTCGAATTATCTATGTCCTGTTTCAGTCAATTACTATCATCCTGATCCTCGGAACATTCTAATTATCTATGTCCTGTTTCAGTCAATTATTATCATCCTGATCCACTGTCTATTCGAATAATCTATGTACTGTTTCAGTCAATTACTATCATCCTGATCCTAGGAACATTCTAATTATCTATGCCCTTTTTCAGTCAATTACTATGATCCTGATCCTCTGAACATTCTAATTATCTATGTCCTGCTTAAGTCAATTACTAATTTCCTGACCCTCTGTCTATTCTAATTATCTATGTCCTGTTTAAGTCAATTACTATCATCCTGATCCTCTGAACATTCTAATTATCTATGTACTGTTTCAGTCAATTACTATCATCCTGATCCTCTGTCTATTCGAATTATCTATGTCCTGTTTCAGTCAATTACTATCATCCTGATCCTCTGTCTATTCTAATTATCTATGTCCTGTTTCAGTCAATTACTATCATCCTGATCCTCGGAACATTCTAATTATCTATGTCCTGTTTCAGTCAATTACTATCATCCTGATCCTCTGTCTATTCTAATTATCTATGTCCAGTTTCAGTCAATTACTATCATCCTGATCCTCTGAACATTCTAATTATCTATGTCCTGTTTCAGTCAATTACTGTCATCCTGATCCTCTGAACATTCTAATTATCTATGTACTGTTTCAGTCAATTACTATCATCCTGATCCTCTGTCCATTCTAATTATCTATGTCCTGTTTCAGTCAATTACTATCATCCTGATCCTCTGTCCATTTTAATTATCTATGTCCTGTTACAGTCAATTGCTATCATCCTGATCCTCTGTCCATTCTAATTTTCTATATCCTGTTTCAGTCAATTACTATCATCCTGATCCTCTGAACATTCCAATTATCTATGTCCTGTTTCAGTCAATTACTATCATCCTGATCCTCTGAACATTCTAATTATTTATGTCCTGTTTCAGTCAATTACTATCATCCTGATCCTCTGTCCATTCTAATTATCTATGTCCTATTTCAGTCAATTACTATCATCCTGATCCTCTGTCCTTTCTAATTATCTATGTCGTGTTTCAGTCAATTATATTCATCCTGATCTTCTGTCCTTTCTAATTATCTATGTCCTATTTCAGTCAATTAATATCATCTTGATCCTCTGTCTATTTTAATTATCTATGTCCTGTTTCAGTCAATTACTATCATCCTGATCTTCTGTCCATTCTAACTATCTATGTCCTGTTTCAGTCAATTACTATCATCCTGATCCTCTGAACATTCTAATTATCTATGTACTGTTTCAGTCAATTACTATCATCCTGATCCTCTGTCCATTCTAATTATCTATGTCCTGTTTCAGTCAATTACTATCATCCTGATCCTCTGTCTATTCTAATTATCTATGTCCTGTTTCAGTCAATTACTATCATCCTGATCCTCTGAACATTCTAATTATCTATGTCCTGTTTCAGTCAATTACTGTCATCCTGATCCTCTGTCTATTCTAATTATCTATGTCCTGTTTCAGTCAATTACTATCATCCTGATCCTCTGAACATTCTAATTATCTATGTCCTGTTTCAGTCAATTACTATCATCCTGATCTTCGGAACATTCTAATTATCTATGTCCTGTTTCAGTCAATTACTATCATCCTGATCCTCTGAACATTCTAATTATCTATGTCCTGTTTCAGTCAATTACTATCATCCTGATCCTCTGTCCATTTTAATTATCTATGTCCTGTTACAGTCAATTACTATCATCCTGATCCTCTGAACATTCTAATTATTTATGTCCTGTTTCAGTCAATTACTATCATCCTGATCCTCTGTCCATTCTAATTATCTATATCCTATTTCAGTCAATTACTATCATCCTGATCCTCTGTCCTTTCTAATTATCTATGTCCTGTTTCAGTCAATTATATTCATCCTGATCTTCTGTCCTTTCTAATTATCTATGTCCTATTTCAGTCAATTACTATCATCTTGATCCTCTGTCTATTTTAATTATCTATGTCCTGTTTCAGTCAATTACTATCATCCTGATCTTCTGTCCATTCTAACTATCTATGTCCTGTTTCAGTCAATTACTATCATCCTGATCCTCTGAACATTCTAATTATCTATGTACTGTTTCAGTCAATTACTATCATCCTGATCCTCAGTCCATTCCAATTATCTCTGTCCTGTTTCAGTCAATTACTATCATCCTGATCCTCTGTCTATTCTAATTATCTATGTCCTGTTTCATTCGATTACTATCATCCTGATCCTCTGTCTATTCTGATTATCTATGTCCTTTTTCAGTCAATTACTGTCATCCTGATCCTCTGAACATTCTAATTATCTATGTACTCTTTCAGTCAATTACTATCATCCTGATCCTCTGTCCATCCTAATTATCTATGTCGTGTTTCAGTCAATTACTATCATCCTGATCCTCTGTCCATTCTAATTATCTATGTCCAGTTACAGTCAATTGCTATCATCCTGATCCTCTGTCCATTCTAATTATCTATGTCCTGTTTCAGTCAATTACTATCATCCTGATCCTCTGAACATTCTAATTAACTATGTCCTGTTTCAGTCAATTACTATCATCCTGATCCTCTGTCCATTCTAATTATCTATGTCCTATTTCAGTCAATTACTATCATCCTGATCCTCTGTCCTTTCTAATTATCTATGTCCTGTTTCAGTCAATTATATTCATCCTGATCTTCTGTCCTTTCTAATTATCTATGTCCTATTTCAGTCAATTACTATCATCTTGATCCTCTGTCTATTCTAATTATCTATGTCCTGTTTCAGTCAATTACTATCATCCTGATCTTCTGTCCATTCTAACTATCTATGTCGTGTTTCAGTCAATTACTATCATCCTGATCCCCTGTCTATTCTAATTATCTATGCCCTGTTTCAGTCAATTTCTATCATCCTGATCCTCTGTCAATTCTAATAATCTATGTCCTGTTTCAGTCAATTACTGTCATCCTGATCCTCTGTCCATTCTAATTATCTATGTCCTGTTTCAGTCAATTACTATCATCCTGATCCTCTGTCCATTCTAATTATCTATGTCCTGTTTCAGTCAATTACTATCATCCTAATCCTCTGTCTATTCTAATTATCTTTGTCCTGTTTCAGTCAATTACTATCATCCTGATCCTCTGAACATTCTAATTATCTATGTACTGTTTCAGTCAATTACTATCATCCTGATCCTCTGTCTATTCGAATTATCTGTGTCCTGTTTCAGTCAATTACTATCATCCTGATCCTCGGAACATTCTAATTATCTATGTTCTGTTTCAGTCAATTACTATCATCCTGATCCTCTGAACATTCTAATTATCTATGTCCTGTTTCAGTCAATTACTATCATCCTGATCCTCTGTCCATTCTAATTATCTGTGTCCTGTTTCAGTCAATTACTATCATCCTGATCCTCTGTCTATTCTAATTATCTATGTTCTGTTTCAGTCAATTACTATCATCCTGATCCTCTGAACATTCTAATTATCTATGTCCTGTTTCAGTCAATTACTATCATCCTGATCCTCTGTCCATTCTAATTATCTATGTCCTGTTTCAGTCAATTACTATCATCCTGATCCTCTGTCCATTCTAATTATCTGTGTCCTGCTTCAGTCAATTACTATCATCCTGATCCTCTGTCTATTCTAATTATCTATGTTCTGTTTCAGTCAATTACTATCATCCTGATCCTCTGAACATTCTAATTATCTATGTCCTGTTTCAGTCAATTACTATCATCCTGATCCTCTGTCCATTCTAATTATCTATGTCCTGTTTCAGTCAATTACTATCATCCTGATCCTCTGTCCATTCTAATTATCTGTGTCCTGTTTCAGTCAATTACTATCATCCTGATCCTCTGAACATTCTTATAATCTATGTCCTGTTTCAGTCAATTACTATCATCCTAATCCTCTGTCTATTCTAATTATCTTTGTCCTGTTTCAGTCAATTACTATCATCCTGATCCTCTGTCCATTCTAATTATCTATGTCCTGTTTCAGTCAATTACTATCATCCTAATCCTCTGTCTATTCTAATTATCTTTGTCCTGTTTCAGTCAATTACTATCATCCTGATCCTCTGAACATTCTAATTATCTATGTACTGTTTCAGTCAATTACTATCATCCTGATCCTCTGTCTATTCGAATTATCTGTGTCCTGTTTCAGTCAATTACTATCATCCTGATCCTCGGAACATTCTAATTATCTATGTTCTGTTTCAGTCAATTACTATCATCCTGATCCTCTGAACATTCTAATTATCTATGTCCTGTTTCAGTCAATTACTATCATCCTGATACTCTGTCCATTCTAATTATCTGTGTCCTGTTTCAGTCAATTACTACCATCCTGATGCTCTGTCCATTCTAATTATCTATGTCCTGTTTCAGTCAATTACTATCATCCTGATCCTCTGAACATTCTTATTATCTATGTCCTGTTTCAGTCATTTACTATCATCCTGATCCTCTGTCTATTCTAATTATCTATGTCTTGTTTCAGTCAATTACTATCATCCTGATCCTCTGAACATTCTAATTATCTATGTCCTGTTTCAGTCAATTACTATCATCCTGATCCTCTGTCTATTCGAATTATCTATGTCTTGTTTCAGTCAATTACTATCATCCTGATCCTCTGAACATTCTAATTATCTATGTCCTGTTTCAGTCAATTACTATCATCCTGATCCTCGGAACATTCTAATTATCTATGTCCTGTTTCAGTCAATTACTATGATCCTGATCCTCTGAACATTCTAATTATCTATTTCCTGCTTCAGTCAATTAATATCATCCTGACCCTCTGTCTATTCTAATTATCTATGTCCTGTTTCAGTCAATTACTATCATCCTGATCCTCTGAACATTCTAATTATCTATGTCCTGTTTCTGTCAATTACTACCATCCTGATCCTCTGTCTATTCTAATTATCTATGTCCTGTTTCAGTCAATTACTATCATGCTGATCCTCTGAACATTCTAATTATCTATGCACTGTTTCAGTCAATTACTATCATCCTGATCCTCTGTCTATTCGAATTATCTATGTCCTGTTTCAGTCAATTACTATCATCCTGATCCTCTGAACATTCTAATTATCTATGTCCTGTTTCAGTCAATTACTATCATCCTGACCCTCTGTCTAATCTAATTATCTATGTCCTGTTTCAGTCAATTACTATCATCCTGATCCTCTGAACATTCTAACTATCTATGTAGTGTTTCAGTCAATTATTATCATCCTGATCCTCTGTCTATTCTAATTATCTATGTCCTGTTTCAGTCAATTACAATCATCCTGATCCTCTGTCCATTCTAATTATCTATGTCCTGTTTCAGTCAATTACTATCATCCTGATCCTCTGTCTATTCTAATTATCTATGTCCTGTTTCAGTCAATTACTAACATCCTGATCCTCTGAACATTCTAATTATCTATGTCCTGTTTCAGTCAATTACTATCATCCTGATCCTCAGAACATTCTAATTATCGATGTACTGTTTCAGTCAATTACTATCATCCTGATCCTCTGTCTACTCGAATTATCTATGTCCTGTTTCAGTCAATTACTATCATCCTGATCCTCTGAACATTCTAATTATCTATGTCCTGTTTCAGTCAATTACTATCATCCTGATCCTCTGTCCATTCTAATTATCTATGTCCTGTTTCAGTCAATTACTATCATCCTGATCCTCTGTCCATTCTAATTATCTATGTCCTGTTTCAGTCAATTACTATCATCCTGATCCTCTGTCTATTCGAATTATCTATGTCCTGTTTCAGTCAATTACTATCATCCTGATCCTCTGTCCATTCTAATTATCTATGTCCTGTTTCAGTCAATTACTATCATCCTGATCCTCTGAACATTCTAATTATCTATGTCCTGTTTCAGTCAATTACTATCAACCTGATCCTCTGTCTATTCGAATTATCTATGTCCTGTTTCAGTCAATTACTATCATGCTGATACTCTGAACATTCTAATTATCTATGCCCTGTTTCAGTCAATGACTATCTGATCCTCTGAACATTCTAATTATCTATGTCCTGTTTCAGTCAATTACTATCCTGATCCTCTGAACATTCTAATTATCTATGTCCTGTTTCAGTCAATAAATATCATCCTGATCCTCTGTCTATTCTAATAATCTATGTCCTGTTTCAGTCAATTACTATCATCCTGATCCTCTGAACATTCTAATTATCTATGTACTGTTTCAGTCAGTTACTATCATCCTGATCCTCTGAACATTCTTATTATCTATGTCCTGTTACAGTCAATTACTATCATCCTGATCCTCTGTCCATTCTCATTATCTATGTCCTGTTTCAGTCAATTACTATCATCCTGATCCTCTGTCCATTCTAATTATCTATGTCCTGTTACAGTCAATTACTATCATCCTGTTCCTCTGTCCATTCTAATTATCTATGTTCTGTTTCAGTCAATTACTACCATCCTGATCCTCTGTCTATTCTAATTATCTATGTCCTGTTTCAGTCAATTACTATCATGCTGATCCTCTGAACATTCTAATTATCTATGTACTGTTTCAGTCAATTACTATCATCCTGATCCTCTGTCTATTCGAATTATCTATGTCCTGTTTCAGTCAATTACTATCATCCTGATCCTCTGAACATTCTAATTATCTATGTCCTGTTTCAGTCAATTACTATCATCCTGATCCTCTGAACATTCTAATTATCTATGTCCTGTTTCAGTCAATTACTATCATCCTGATCCTCTGAACATTCTAATTATCTATGTCCTGTTTCAGTCAATTACTATCATCCTGATCCTCGGAACATTCTAATTATCTATGTCCTGTTTCAGTCAATTACTATGATCCTGATCCTCTGAACATTCTAATTATCTATTTCCTGCTTCAGTCAATTAATATCATCCTGACCCTCTGTCTATTCTAATTATCTATGTCCTGTTTCAGTCAATTACTATCATCCTGATCCTCTGAACATTCTAATTATCTATGTCCTGTTTCAGTCAATTACTACCATCCTGATCCTCTGTCTATTCTAATTATCTATGTCCTGTTTCAGTCAATTACTATCATGCTGATCCTCTGAACATTCTAATTGTCTATGCACTGTTTCAGTCAATTACTATCATCCTGATCCTCTGTCTATTCGAATTATCTATGTCCTGTTTCAGTCAATTACTATCATCCTGATCCTCTGAACATTCTAATTATCTATGTCCTGTTTCAGTCAATTACTATCATCCTGACCCTCTGTCTAATCTAATTATCTATGTCCTGTTTCAGTCAATTACTATCATCCTGATCCTCTGAACATTCTAACTATCTATGTAGTGTTTCAGTCAATTATTATCATCCTGATCCTCTGTCTATTCTAATTATCTATGTCCTGTTTCAGTCAATTACAATCATCCTGATCCTCTGTCCATTCTAATTATCTATGTCCTGTTTCAGTCAATTACTATCATCCTGATCCTCTGTCTATTCTAATTATCTATGTCCTGTTTCAGTCAATTACTAACATCCTGATCCTCTGAACATTCTAATTATCTATGTCCTGTTTCAGTCAATTACTATCATCCTGATCCTCAGAACATTCTAATTATCGATGTACTGTTTCAGTCAATTACTATCATCCTGATCCTCTGTCTACTCGAATTATCTATGTCCTGTTTCAGTCAATTACTATCATCCTGATCCTCTGAACATTCTAATTATCTATGTCCTGTTTCAGTCAATTACTATCATCCTGATCCTCTGTCCATTCTAATTATCTATGTCCTGTTTCAGTCAATTACTATCATCCTGATCCTCTGTCCATTCTAATTATCTATGTCCTGTTTCAGTCAATTACTATCATCCTGATCCTCTGTCTATTCGAATTATCTATGTCCTGTTTCAGTCAATTACTATCATCCTGATCCTCTGTCCATTCTAATTATCTATGTCCTGTTTCAGTCAATTACTATCATCCTGATCCTCTGAACATTCTAATTATCTATGTCCTGTTTCAGTCAATTACTATCAACCTGATCCTCTGTCTATTCGAATTATCTATGTCCTGTTTCAGTCAATTACTATCATCCTGATACTCTGAACATTCTAATTATCTATGCCCTGTTTCAGTCAATGACTATCTGATCCTCTGAACATTCTAATTATCTATGTCCTGTTTCAGTCAATTACTATCCTGATCCTCTGAACATTCTAATTATCTATGTCCTGTTTCAGTCAATAAATATCATCCTGATCCTCTGTCTATTCTAATAATCTATGTCCTGTTTCAGTCAATTACTATCATCCTGATCCTCTGAACATTCTAATTATCTATGTACTGTTTCAGTCAGTTACTATCATCCTGATCCTCTGAACATTCTTATTATCTATGTCCTGTTACAGTCAATTACTATCATCCTGATCCTCTGTCCATTCTCATTATCTATGTCCTGTTTCAGTCAATTACTATCATCCTGATCCTCTGTCCATTCTAATTATCTATGTCCTGTTACAGTCAATTACTATCATCCTGTTCCTCTGTCCATTCTAATTATCTATGTCCTGTTTCAGTCAATTACTACCATCCTGATCCTCTGTCTATTCTAATTATCTATGTCCTGTTTCAGTCAATTACTATCATGCTGATCCTCTGAACATTCTAATTATCTATGTACTGTTTCAGTCAATTACTATCATCCTGATCCTCTGTCTATTCGAATTATCTATGTCCTGTTTCAGTCAATTACTATCATCCTGATCCTCTGAACATTCTAATTATCTATGTCCTGTTTCAGTCAATTACTATCATCCTGATCCTCTGAACATTCTAATTATCTATGTCCTGTTTCAGTCAATTACTATCATCCTGATCCTCTGTCCATTCTAATTATCTATGTCCTGTTTCAGTCAATTACTATCATCCTGATCCTCTGTCTATTCGAATTATCTATGTCCTGTTTCAGTCAATTACTATCATCCTGATCCTCTGTCCATTCTAATTATCTATGTCCTGTTTCAGTCAATTACTATCATCCTGATCCTCTGTCTATTCGAATTATCTATGTCCTGTTTCAGTCAATTACTATCATCCTGATCCTCTGTCCATTCTAATTATCTATGTCCTGTTTCAGTCAATTACTATCATCTTGATCCTCTGAACATTCTAATTATCTATGTCCTTTTTCAGTCAATTACTATCAACCTGATCCTCTGTCTATTCGAATTATCTATGTCCTGTTTCAGTCAATTACTATCATCCTGATACTCTGAACATTCTAATTATCTATGCCCTGTTTCAGTCAATGACTATCATCCTGATCCTCTGTCTATTCGAATTATCTATGTCCTGTTTCAGTCAATTACTATCATCCTGATCCTCTGAACATTCTAATTATCTATGTCCTGTTTCAGTCAATTACTATCCTGATCCTCTGAACATTCTAATTATCTATGTCCTGTTTCAGTCAATAAATATCATCCTGATCCTCTGTCTATTCTAATAATCTATGTCCTGTTTCAGTCAATTACTATCATCCTGATCCTCTGAACATTCTAATTATCTATGTACTGTTTCAGTCAGTTACTATCATCCTGATCCTCTGAACATTCTTATTATCTATGTCCTGTTACAGTCAATTACTATCATCCTGATCCTCTGTCCATTCTCATTATCTATGTCCTGTTTCAGTCAATTACTATCATCCTGATCCTCTGTCCATTCTAATTATCTATATCCTGTTACAGTCAATTACTATCATCCTGTTCCTCTGTCCATTCTAATTATCTATGTCCTGTTTCAGTCAATTACTACCATCCTGATCCTCTGTCTATTCTAATTATCTATGTCCTGTTTCAGTCAATTACTATCATGCTGATCCTCTGAACATTCTAATTATCTATGTACTGTTTCAGTCAATTACTATCATCCTGATCCTCTGTCTATTCGAATTATCTATGTCCTGTTTCAGTCAATTACTATCATCCTGATCCTCTGAACATTCTAATTATCTATGTCCTGTTTCAGTCAATTACTATCATCCTGACCCTCTGTCTAATCTAATTATCTATGTCCTGTTTCAGTCAATTACTATCATCCTGATCCTCTGAACATTCTAATTATCTATGTAGTGTTTCAGTCAATTATTATCATCCTGATCCTCTGTCTATTCTAATTATCTATGTCCTGTTTCAGTCAATTACAATCATCCTGATCCTCTGTCCATTCTAATTATCTATGTCCTGTTTCAGTCAATTACTATCATCCTGATCCTCTGTCTATTCTAATTATCTATGTCCTGTTTCACTCAATTACTAACATCCTGATCCTCTGAACATTCTAATTATCTATGTCCTGTTTCAGTCAATTACTATCATCCTGATCCTCTGTCCATTCTAATTATCTCTGTCCTGTTTCAGTCAATAAATATCATTCTGATCCTCTGTCTATTCTAATTATCTATGTCCTGTTTCATTCAATTACTATCATCCTGATCCTCTGAACATTCTAATTATCTATGTCATGTTTCAGTCAATTACTATCATCCTGATCCTCTGTCTATTCGAATTATCTATGTCCTGTTTCAGTCAATTACAATCATCCTGATCCTCTGTCCATTCTAATTATCTATGTCCTGTTTCAGTCAATTACTATCATCCTGATCCTCTGTCTATTCTAATTATCTATGTCCTGTTTCAGTCAATTACTATCATCCTGATCCTCAGAACATTCTAATTATCTATGTTCTGTTTCAGTCAATTACTATCATCCTGATCCTCTGCCTACTCGAATTATCTATGTCCTGTTTCAGTCAATTACTATCATCCTGATCCTCTGAACATTCTAATTATCTATGTCCTGTTTCAGTCAATTACTATCATCCTGATACTCTGAACATTCTAATTATCTATGCCCTGTTTCAGTCAATGACTATCTGATCCTCTGAACATTCTAATTATCTATGTCCTGTTTCAGTCAATTACTATCCTGATCCTCTGAACATTCTAATTATCTATGTCCTGTTTCAGTCAATAAATATCATCCTGATCCTCTGTCTATTCTAATAATCTATGACCTGTTTCAGTCAATTACTATCATCCTGATCCTCTGAACATTCTAATTATCTATGTACTGTTTCAGTCAGTTACTATCATCCTGATCCTCTGAACATTCTTATTATCTATGTCCTGTTACAGTCAATTACTATCATCCTGATCCTCTGTCCATTCTAATTATCTATGTCCTGTTTCAGTCAATTACTATCATCCTGATCCTCTGTCCATTCTAATTATCTATGTCCTGTTACAGTCAATTACTATCATCCTGTTCCTCTGTCCATTCTAATTATCTATGTCCTGTTTCAGTCAATTACTACCATCCTGATCCTCTGTCTATTCTAATTATCTATGTCCTGTTTCAGTCAATTACTATCATGCTGATCCTCTGAACATTCTAATTATTTATGTACTGTTTCAGTCAATTACTATCATCCTGATCCTCTGTCTATTCGAATTATCTATGTCCTGTTTCAGTCAATTACTATCATCCTGATCCTCTGAACATTCTAATTATCTATGTCCTGTTTCAGTCAATTACTATCATCCTGACCCTCTGTCTAATCTAATTATCTGTGTCCTGTTTCAGTCAATTACTATCATCCTGATCCTCTGAACATTCTAATTATCTATGTAGTGTTTCAGTCAATTATTATCATCCTGTTCCTCTGTCTATTCTAATTATCTATGTCCTGTTTCAGTCAATTACAATCATCCTGATCCTCTGTCCATTCTAATTATCTATGTCCTGTTTCAGTCAATTACTATCATCCTGATCCTCTGTCTATTCTAATTATCTATGTCCTGTTTCAGTCAATTACTATCATCCTGATCCTCTGAACATTCTAATTATCTATGTCCTGTTTCAGTCAATTACTATCATCCTGATCCTCTGAACATTCTAATTATCTATGTCCTGTTTCAGTCAATTACTATCATCCTGATCCTCTGAACATTCTAATTATCTATGTCCTGTTTCAGTCAATTACTATCATCCTGATCCTCGGAACATTCTAATTATCTATGTCCTGTTTCAGTCAATTACTATGATCCTGATCCTCTGAACATTCTAATTATCTATTTCCTGCTTCAGTCAATTAATATCATCCTGACCCTCTGTCTATTCTAATTATCTATGTCCTGTTTCAGTCAATTACTATCATCCTGATCCTCTGAACATTCTAATTATCTATGTCCTGTTTCAGTCAATTACTACCATCCTGATCCTCTGTCTATTCTAATTATCTATGTCCTGTTTCAGTCAATTACTATCATGCTGATCCTCTGAACATTCTAATTGTCTATGCACTGTTTCAGTCAATTACTATCATCCTGATCCTCTGTCTATTCGAATTATCTATGTCCTGTTTCAGTCAATTACTATCATCCTGATCCTCTGAACATTCTAATTATCTATGTCCTGTTTCAGTCAATTACTATCATCCTGACCCTCTGTCTAATCTAATTATCTATGTCCTGTTTCAGTCAATTACTATCATCCTGATCCTCTGAACATTCTAACTATCTATGTAGTGTTTCAGTCAATTATTATCATCCTGATCCTCTGAACATTCTAATTATCTATGTCCTGTTTCAGTCAATTACAATCATCCTGATCCTCTGTCCATTCTAATTATCTATGTCCTGTTTCAGTCAATTACTATCATCCTGATCCTCTGTCTATTCTAATTATCTATGTCCTGTTTCAGTCAATTACTAACATCCTGATCCTCTGAACATTCTAATTATCTATGTCCTGTTTCAGTCAATTACTATCATCCTGATCCTCAGAACATTCTAATTATCGATGTACTGTTTCAGTCAATTACTATCATCCTGATCCTCTGTCTACTCGAATTATCTATGTCCTGTTTCAGTCAATTACTATCATCCTGATCCTCTGAACATTCTAATTATCTATGTCCTGTTTCAGTCAATTACTATCATCCTGATCCTCTGTCCATTCTAATTATCTATGTCCTGTTTCAGTCAATTACTATCATCCTGATCCTCTGTCCATTCTAATTATCTATGTCCTGTTTCAGTCAATTACTATCATCCTGATCCTCTGTCTATTCGAATTATCTATGTCCTGTTTCAGTCAATTACTGTCATCCTGATCCTCTGTCCATTCTAATTATCTATGTCCTGTTTCAGTCAATTACTATCATCCTGATCCTCTGAACATTCTAATTATCTATGTCCTGTTTCAGTCAATTACTATCAACCTGATCCTCTGTCTATTCGAATTATCTATGTCCTGTTTCAGTCAATTACTATCATCCTGATACTCTGAACATTCTAATTATCTATGCCCTGTTTCAGTCAATGACTATCTGATCCTCTGAACATTCTAATTATCTATGTCCTGTTTCAGTCAATTACTATCCTGATCCTCTGAACATTCTAATTATCTATGTCCTGTTTCAGTCAATAAATATCATCCTGATCCTCTGTCTATTCTAATAATCTATGTCCTGTTTCAGTCAATTACTATCATCCTGATCCTCTGAACATTCTAATTATCTATGTACTGTTTCAGTCAGTTACTATCATCCTGATCCTCTGAACATTCTTATTATCTATGTCCTGTTACAGTCAATTACTATCATCCTGATCCTCTGTCCATTCTCATTATCTATGTCCTGCTTCAGTCAATTACTATCATCCTGATCCTCTGTCCATTCTAATTATCTATGTCCTGTTACAGTCAATTACTATCATCCTGTTCCTCTGTCCATTCTAATTATCTATGTCCTGTTTCAGTCAATTACTACCATCCTGATCCTCTGTCTATTCTAATTATCTATGTCCTGTTTCAGTCAATTACTATCATGCTGATCCTCTGAACATTCTAATTATCTATGTACTCTTTCAGTCAATTACTATCATCCTGATCCTCTGTCTATTCGAATTATCTATGTCCTGTTTCAGTCAATTACTATCATCCTGATCCTCTGAACATTCTAATTATCTATGTCCTGTTTCAGTCAATTACTATCATCCTGATCCTCTGAACATTCTAATTATCTATGTCCTGTTTCAGTCAATTACTATCATCCTGATCCTCTGTCCATTCTAATTATCTATGTCCTGTTTCAGTCAATTACTATCATCCTGATCCTCTGTCTATTCGAATTATCTATGTCCTGTTTCAGTCAATTACTATCATCCTGATCCTCTGTCCATTCTAATTATCTATGTCCTGTTTCAGTCAATTACTATCATCCTGATCCTCTGTCTATTCGAATTATCTATGTCCTGTTTCAGTCAATTACTATCATCCTGATCCTCTGTCCATTCTAATTATCTATGTCCTGTTTCAGTCAATTACTATCATCTTGATCCTCTGAACATTCTAATTATCTATGTCCTGTTTCAGTCAATTACTATCAACCTGATCCTCTGTCTATTCGAATTATCTATGTCCTGTTTCAGTCAATTACTATCATCCTGATACTCTGAACATTCTAATTATCTATGCCCTGTTTCAGTCAATGACTATCTGATCCTCTGAACATTCTAATTATCTATGTCCTGTTTCAGTCAATTACTATCCTGATCCTCTGAACATTCTAATTATCTATGTCCTGTTTCAGTCAATAAATATCATCCTGATCCTCTGTCTATTCTAATGATCTATGTCCTGTTTCAGTCAATTACTATCATCCTGATCCTCTGAACATTCTAATTATCTATGTACTGTTTCAGTCAGTTACTATCATCCTGATCCTCTGAACATTCTTATTATCTATGTCCTGTTACAGTCAATTACTATCATCCTGATCCTCTGTCCATTCTCATTATCTATGTCCTGTTTCAGTCAATTACTATCATCCTGATCCTCTGTCCATTCTAATTATCTATGTCCTGTTACAGTCAATTACTATCATCCTGTTCCTCTGTCCATTCTAATTATCTATGTCCTGTTTCAGTCAATTACTACCATCCTGATCCTCTGTCTATTCTAATTATCTATGTCCTGTTTCAGTCAATTACTATCATGCTGATCCTCTGAACATTCTAATTATCTATGTACTGTTTCAGTCAATTACTATCATCCTGATCCTCTGTCTATTCGAATTATCTATGTCCTGTTTCAGTCAATTACTATCATCCTGATCCTCTGAACATTCTAATTATCTATGTCCTGTTTCAGTCAATTACTATCATCCTGACCCTCTGTCTAATCTAATTATCTATGTCCTGTTTCAGTCAATTACTATCATCCTGATCCTCTGAACATTCTAATTATCTATGTAGTGTTTCAGTCAATTATTATCATCCTGATCCTCTGTCTATTCTAATTATCTATGTCCTGTTTCAGTCAATTACAATCATCCTGATCCTCTGTCCATTCTAATTATCTATGTCCTGTTTCAGTCAATTACTATCATCCTGATCCTCTGTCTATTCTAATTATCTATGTCCTGTTTCACTCAATTACTAACATCCTGATCCTCTGAACATTCTAATTATCTATGTCCTGTTTCAGTCAATTACTATCATCCTGATCCTCTGTCCATTCTAATTATCTCTGTCCTGTTTCAGTCAATAAATATCATTCTGATCCTCTGTCTATTCTAATTATCTATGTCCTGTTTCATTCAATTACTATCATCCTGATCCTCTGAACATTCTAATTATCTATGTCATGTTTCAGTCAATTACTATCATCCTGATCCTCTGTCTATTCGAATTATCTATGTCCTGTTTCAGTCAATTACAATCATCCTGATCCTCTGTCCATTCTAATTATCTATGTCCTGTTTCAGTCAATTACTATCATCCTGATCCTCTGTCTATTCTAATTATCTATGTCCTGTTTCAGTCAATTACTATCATCCTGATCCTCAGAACATTCTAATTATCTATGT
Organism: Heterodontus francisci; assembly: GCF_036365525.1. Taxonomy (NCBI): domain Eukaryota; kingdom Metazoa; phylum Chordata; class Chondrichthyes; order Heterodontiformes; family Heterodontidae; genus Heterodontus; species Heterodontus francisci. Next base: position 2,010,114 of record NW_027141274.1, read on the forward strand.
TCTGTTTCAGTCAATTACTATCATCCTGATCCTCTGCCTACTCGAATTATCTATGTCCTGTTTCAGTCAATTACTATCATCCTGATCCTCTGAACATTCTAATTATCTATGTCCTGTTTCAGTCAATTACTATCATCCTGATACTCTGAACATTCTAATTATCTATGCCCTGTTTCAGTCAATGACTATCTGATCCTCTGAACATTCTAATTATCTATGTCCTGTTTCAGTCAATTACTATCCTGATCCTCTGAACATTCTAATTATCTATGTCCTGTTTCAGTCAATAAATATCATCCTGATCCTCTGTCTATTCTAATAATCTATGACCTGTTTCAGTCAATTACTATCATCCTGATCCTCTGAACATTCTAATTATCTATGTACTGTTTCAGTCAGTTACTATCATCCTGATCCTCTGAACATTCTTATTATCTATGTCCTGTTACAGTCAATTACTATCATCCTGATCCTCTGTCCATTCTAATTATCTATGTCCTGTTTCAGTCAATTACTATCATCCTGATCCTCTGTCCATTCTAATTATCTATGTCCTGTTACAGTCAATTACTATCATCCTGTTCCTCTGTCCATTCTAATTATCTATGTCCTGTTTCAGTCAATTACTACCATCCTGATCCTCTGTCTATTCTAATTATCTATGTCCTGTTTCAGTCAATTACTATCATGCTGATCCTCTGAACATTCTAATTATTTATGTACTGTTTCAGTCAATTACTATCATCCTGATCCTCTGTCTATTCGAATTATCTATGTCCTGTTTCAGTCAATTACTATCATCCTGATCCTCTGAACATTCTAATTATCTATGTCCTGTTTCAGTCAATTACTATCATCCTGACCCTCTGTCTAATCTAATTATCTGTGTCCTGTTTCAGTCAATTACTATCATCCTGATCCTCTGAACAGTCTAATTATCTATGTAGTGTTTCAGTCAATTATTATCATCCTGTTCCTCTGTCTATTCTAATTATCTATGTCCTGTTTCAGTCAATTACAATCATCCTGATCCTCTGTCCATTCTAATTATCTATGTCCTGTTTCAGTCAATTACTATCATCCTGATCCTCTGTCTATTCTAATTATCTATGTCCTGTTTCACTCAATTACTAACATCCTGATCCTCTGAACATTCTAATTATCTATGTCCTGTTTCAGTCAATTACTATCATCCTGATCCTCTGAACATTCTAATTATCTATGTCCTGTTTCAGTCAATTACTACCATCCTGATCCTCTGTCTATTCTAATTATCTATGTCCTGTTTCAGTCAATTACTATCATCCTGATCCTCTGAACATTCTAATTATCTATGTCCTGTTTCAGTCAATTACTATCATCCTGACCCTCTGTCTAATCTAATTATCTATGTCCTGTTTCAGTCAATTACTATCATCCTGATCCTCTGAACATTCTAATTATCTATGTACTGTTTCAGTCAATTACTATCATCCTGATCCTCTGTCTATTCGAATTATCTATGTCCTGTTTCAGTCAATTACTATCATCCTGATCCTCTGAACATTCTAATTATCTATGTCCTGTTTCAGTCAATTACTATCATCCTGACCCTCTGTCTAATCTAATTATCTATGTCCTGTTTCAGTCAATTACTATCATCCTGATCCTCTGAACATTCTAACTATCTATGTAGTGTTTCAGTCAATTATTATCATCCTGATCCTCTGTCTATTCTAATTATCTATGTCCTGTTTCAGTCAATTACAATCATCCTGATCCTCTGTCCATTCTAATTTTCTATGTCCTGTTTCAGTCAATTACTATCATCCTGATCCTCTGAACATTCTTATTATCTATGTCCTGTTACAGTCAATTACTAACATCCTGATCCTCTGAACATTCTAATTATCTATGTCCTGTTTCAGTCAATTACTATCATCCTGATCCTCAGAACATTCTAATTATCGATGTACTGTTTCAGTCAATTACTATCCTCCTGATCCTCTGTCTACTCGAATTATCTATGTCCTGTTTCAGTCAATTACTATCATCCTGATCCTCTGAACATTCTAATTATCTATGTCCTGTTTCAGTCAATTACTATCATCCTGATCCTCTGTCCATTCTAATTATCTATGTCCTGTTTCAGTCAATTACTATCATCCTGATCCTCTGTCCATTCTAATTATCTATGTCCTGTTTCAGTCAATTACTATCATCCTGATCCTCTGTCTATTCGAATTATCTATGTCCTGTTTCAGTCAATTACTATCATCCTGATCCTCTGTCCATTCTAATTATCTATGTCCTGTTTCAGTCAATTACTATCATCCTGATCCTCTGAACATTCTAATTATCTATGTCCTGTTTCAGTCAATTACTATCAACCTGATCCTCTGTCTATTCGAATTATCTATGTCCTGTTTCAGTCAATTACTATCATCCTGATACTCTGAACATTCTAATTATCTATGCCCTGTTTCAGTCAATGACTATCTGATCCTCTGAACATTCTAATTATCTATGTCCTGTTTCAGTCAATTACTATCCTGATCCTCTGAACATTCTAATTATCTATGTCCTGTTTCAGTCAATAAATATCATCCTGATCCTCTGTCTATTCTAATAATCTATGTCCTGTTTCAGTCAATTACTATCATCCTGATCCTCTGAACATTCTAATTACATATGTACTGTTTCAGTCAGTTACTATCATCCTGATCCTCTGAACATTCTTATTATCTATGTCCTGTTACAGTCAATTACTATCATCCTGATCCTCTGTCCATTCTAATTATCTATGTCCTGTTTCAGTCAATTACTATCATCCTGATCCTCTGTCCATTCTAATTATCTATGTCCTGTTACAGTCAATTACTATCATCCTGTTCCTCTGTCCATTCTAATTATCTATGTCCTGTTTCAGTCAATTACTACCATCCTGATCCTCTGTCTATTCTAATTATCTATGTCCTGTTTCAGTCAATTACTATCATGCTGATCCTCTGAACATTCTAATTATCTATGTACTGTTTCAGTCAATTACTATCATCCTGATCCTCTGTCTATTCGAATTATCTATGTCCTGTTTCAGTCAATTACTATCATCCTGATCCTCTGAACATTCTAATTATCTATGTCCTGTTTCAGTCAATTACTATCATCCTGACCCTCTGTCTAATCTAATTATCTATGTCCTGTTTCAGTCAATTACTATCATCCTGATCCTCTGAACATTCTAATTATCTATGTAGTGTTTCAGTCAATTATTATCATCCTGATCCTCTGTCTATTCTAATTATCTATGTCCTGTTTCAGTCAATTACAATCATCCTGATCCTCTGTCCATTCTAATTATCTATGTCCTGTTTCAGTCAATTACTATCATCCTGATCCTCTGTCTATTCTAATTATCTATGTCCTGTTTCAGTCAATTACTATCATCCTGATCCTCTGTCCATTCTAATTATCTCTGTCCTGTTTCAGTCAATAAATATCATTCTGATCCTCTGTCTATTCTAATTATCTATGTCCTGTTTCATTCAATTACTATCATCCTGATCCTCTGAACATTCTAATTATCTATGTCATGTTTCAGTCAATTACTATCATCCTGATCCTCTGTCTATTCGAATTATCTATGTCCTGTTTCAGTCAATTACAATCATCCTGATCCTCTGTCCATTCTAATTATCTATGTCCTGTTTCAGTCAATTACTATCATCCTGATCCTCTGTCTATTCTAATTATCTATGTCCTGTTTCAGTCAACTACTATCATCCTGATCCTCAGAACATTCTAATTATCTATGTTCTGTTTCAGTCAATTACTATCATCCTGATCCTCTGCCTACTCGAATTATCTATGTCCTGTTTCAGTCAATTACTATCATCCTGATCCTCTGAACATTCTAATTATCTATGTCCTGTTTCAGTCAATTACTATCATCCTGATCCTCTGTCCATTCTAATTATCTATGTCCTGTTTCAGTCAATTACTATCATCCTGATCCTCTGAACATTCTAATTATCTATGTCCTGTTTCAGTCAATTACTATCATCCTGATCCTCTGAACATTCTAATTATCTATGTACTGTTTCAGTCAATTACTATCATCCTGATCCTCTGTCTATTCGAATTATCTATGTCCTGTTTCAGTCAATTACTATCATCCTGATCCTCTGTCCATTCTAATTATCTATGTCCTGTTTCAGTCAATTACTATCATCCTGATCCTCTGAACATTCTAATTATCTATGTCCTGTTTCAGTCAATTACTATCATCCTGATCCTCTGTCTATTCGAATTATCTATGTCCTGTTTCAGTCAATTACTATCATCCTGATCCTCTGAACATTCTAATTATCTATGCCCTGTTTCAGTCAATGACTATCTGATCCTCTGAACATTCTAATTATCTATGTCCTGTTTCAGTCAATTACTATCCTGATCCTCTGAACATTCTAATTATCTATGTCCTGTTTCAGTCAATTACTATCATCCTGACCCTCAGTCTAATCTAATTATCTATGTCCTGTTTCAGTCAATTACTATCATCCTGATCCTCGGAACATTCTAATTATCTATGTACTGTTTCAGTCACTTATTATCATCCTGATCCACTGTCTATTCGAATAATCTATGTACTGTTTCAGTCAATTACTATCATCCTGATCCTCGGAACATTCTAATTATCTATGTCCTGTTTCAGTCAATTACTATGATCCTGATCCTCTGAACATTCTAATTATCTATGTCCTGCTTCAGTCAATTACTATCATCCTGACCCTCTGTCTATTCTAATTATCTATGTCCTGTTTCAGTCAATAACTATCATCCTGATCCTCTGAACATTCTAATTATCTATGTATTGTTTCAGTCAATTACTATCATCCTGATCCTCTGTCTATTCGAATTATCTATGTCCTGTTTCAGTCAATTACTATCATCGTGATCCTCTGTCTATTCTAATTATCTATGTCCTGTTTCAGTCAATTACTATCATCCTTATCCTCGGAACATTCTAATTATCTATGTCCTGTTTCAGTCAATTACTATCATCATGATCCTCTGTCTATTCTAATTATCTATGTCCTGTTTCAGTCAATTACTATCATCCTGATCCTCTGAACATTCTAATTATCAATGTCCTGTTTCAGTCAATTACTATCATCCTGATCCTCTGTCTATTCTAATTATCTATGTCCTGTTTCAGTCAATTACTATCATCCTTATCCTCGGAACATTCTAATTATCTATGTCCTGTTTCAGTCAATTACTATCATCCTGATCCTCTGTCTATTCTAATTATCTATGTCCTGTTTCAGTCAATTACTATCATCCTGATCCTCTGAACATTCTAATTATCTATGTCCTGTTTCAGTCAATTACTATCATCCTGATCCTCTGTCTATTCTAATTATCTATGTCCTGTTTCAGTCAATTACTATCATCCTGATCCTCTGAACATTCTAATTATCAATGTCCTGTTTCAGTCAATTACTATCATCCTGATCCTCTGAACATTCTAATTATCTATGTCCTGTTTCAGTCAATTACTGTGATCCTGATCCTCTGAACATTCTAATTATCTATGTACTGTTTCAGTCAATTACTATCATCCCGATCCTCTGTCCGTTCTAATTATCTATGTCCTGTTTCAGTCAATTACTATCATCCTGATCCTCTGTCCATTCTAATTATCTATGTCCTGTTACAGTCAATTGCTATCATCCTGATCCTCTGTCCATTCTAATTATCTATGTCCTGTTTCAGTCAATTACTATCATCCTGATCCTCTGAACATTCTAATTATCTATGTCCTGTTTCATTCAATTACTATCATTCTGATCCTCGGAACATTCTAATTATCTATGTCCTGTTTCAGTCAATTACTATCATCCTGATCCTCTGAACATTCTAATTATTTATGTCCTGTTTCAGTCAATTATATTCATCCTGATCTTCTGTGCTTTCTAATTATCTATGTCCTATTTCAGTCAATTACTATCATCCTGATCCTCTGTCCTTTCTAATTATCTATGTCCTGTTTCAGTCAATTACTATCATCCTGATCTTCTGTCCATTCAAACTACATATGTCCTGTTTCAGTCAATTACTATCATCCTGATCCTCTGAACATTCTAATTATCTATGTACTGTTTCAGTCAATTACTATCATCCTGATCCTCTGTCTATTCGAATTATCTATGTCCTGTTTCAGTCAATTACTATCATCCTGATCCTCTGTCTATTCTAATTATCTAAGTCCTGTTTCAGTCAATTACTATCATCCTGATCCTCGGAACATTCTAATTATCTATGTCCTGTTTCAGTCAATTACTATCATCCTGATCCTCTGTCTATTCTAATTATCTATGTCCTGTTTCAGTCAATTACTATCATCCTGATCCTCTGAACATTCTAATTATCTATGTCCTGTTTCAGTCAATTACTGTCATCCTGATCCTCTGAACATTCTAATTATCTATGTCCTGTTTCAGTCAATTACTCTCATCCTGATCCTCTGAACATTCTAATTATCTATGTCCTGTTTCAGTCAATTACTATCATCCTGATCCTCTGTCCATTCTAATTATCTATGTCCTATTTCAGCCAATTACTATCATCCTGATCCTCTGTCCTTTCTAATTATCTATGTCCTGTTTCAGTCAATTATATTCATCCTGATCTTCTGTCCTTTCTAATTATCTATGTCCTATTTCAGTCAATTACTATCATCTTGATCCTCTGTCTATTCTAATTATCTATGTCCTGTTTCAGTCAATTACTATCATCCTGATCTTCTGTCCATTCTAACTATCTATGTCCTGTTTCAGTCAATTACTATCATCCTGATCCCCTGTCTATTCTAATTATCTATGCCCTGTTTCAGTCAATTTCTATCATCCTGATCCTCTGTCTATCCTAATTATCTATGTCCTGTTTCAGTCAAGTACTATCATCCTGATCCTCTGTCCATTCTAATTATCTATGTCCTGTTTCAGTCAATTACTATCATCCTGATCCTCTGTCCATTCTAATTATCTATGTCCTTTTTCAGTCAATTACTATCATCCTAATCCTCTGTCTATTCTAATTATCTATGTCCTGTTTCAGTCAATTACTATCATCCTGATCCTCGGAACATTCTAATTATCTATGTCCTGTTTCAGTCAATTATTATCATCCTGATCCACTGTCTATTCGAATAATCTATGTACTGTTTCAGTCAATTACTATCATCCTGATCCTAGGAACATTCTAATTATCTATGACCTGTTTCAGTCAATTACTATGATCCTGATCCTCTGAACATTCTAATTATCTATGTCCTGCTTCAGTCAATTACTATCATCCTGACCCTCTGTCTATTCTAATTATCTATGTCCTGTTTAAGTCAATTACTATCATCCTGATCCTCTAAACATTCTAATTATCTATGTACTGTTTCAGTCAATTACTATCATCCTGATCCTCTGTCTATTCGAATTATCTATGTCCTGTTTCAGTCAATTACTATCATCCTGATCCTCTGTCTATTCTAATTATTTATGTCCTGTTTCAGTCAATTACTATCATCCTGATCCTCGGAACATTCTAATTATCTATGTCCTGTTTCAGTCAATTACTATCATCCCGATCCTCTGTCTATTCTAATTATCTATGTCCTGTTTCAGTCAATTACTATCATCCTGATCCTCTGAACATTCTAATTATCTATGTCCTGTTTCAGTCAATTACTGTCATCCTGATCCTCTGAACATTCTAATTATCTATGTACTGTTTCAGTCAATTACTATCATCCTGATCCTCTGTCCATTCTAATTATCTATGTCCTGTTTCAGTCAATTACTATCATCCTGATCCTCTGTCCATTTTAATTATCTATGTCCTGTTTCAGTCAATTACTATCATCCTGATCCTCTGAACATTCTAATTATTTATGTCCTGTTTCTGTCAATTACTATCATCCTGATCCTCTGTCCATTCTAATTATCTATGTCCTATTTCAGTCAATTACTATCATCCTGATCCTCTGTCCCTTCTAATTATCTATGTCCTGTTTCAGTCAATTATATTCATCCTGATCTTCTGTCCTTTCTAATTATCTATGTCCTATTTCAGTCAATTACTATCATCTTGATCCTCTGTCTATTTTAATTATCTATGTCCTGTTTCAGTCAATTACTATCATCCTGATCTTCTGTCCATTCTAACTATCTATGTCCTGTTTCAGTCAATTACTATCATCCTGATCCTCTGAACATTCTAATTATCTATGTACTGTTTCAGTCAATTACTATCATCCTGATCCTCTGTCCATTCTAATTATCTCTGTCCTGTTTCAGTCAATTACTATCATCCTGATCCTCTGTCTATTCTAATTATCTATGTCCTGTTTCAGTCAATTACTATCATCCTGATCCTCTGAACATTCTAATTATCTATGTCCTGTTTCAGTCAATTACTGTCATCCTGATCCTCTGTCTATTCTAATTATCTATGTCCTGTTTTAGTCAATTACCATCATCCTGATCCTCTGAACATTCTAATTATCTATGTCCTGTTTCAGTCAATTACTATCATCCTGATCTTCGGAACATTCTAATTATCTATGTCCTGTTTCAGTCAATTACTATCATCCTGATCCTCTGAACATTCTAATTATCTATGTCCTGCTTCAGTCAATTACTATCATCCTGATCCTCTGTCCATTTTAATTATCTATGTCCTGTTACAGTCAATTACTATCATCCTGATCCTCTGTCCATTCTAATTATCTATATACTGTTTCAGTCAATTACTATCATCCTGATCCTCTGAACATTCCAATTATCTATGTCCTGTTTCAGTCAATTACTATCATCCTGATCCTCTGAACATTCTAATTATTTATGTCCTGTTTCAGTCAATTACTATCATCCTGATCCTCTGTCCATTCTAATTATCTATGTCCTATTTCAGTCAATTACTATCATCCTGATCCTCTGTCCTTTCTAATTATCTATGTCCTGTTTCAGTCAATTATATTCATCCTGATCTTCTGCCCTTTCTAATTATCTATGTCCTATTTCAGTCAATTACTATCATCTTGATCCTCTGTCTATTTTAATTATCTATGTCCTGTTTCAGTCAATTACTATCATCCTGATCTTCTGTCCATTCTAACTATCTATGTCCTGTTTCAGTCAATTACTATCATCCTGATCCTCTGAACATTCTAATTATCTATGTACTGTTTCAGTCAATTACTATCATCCTGATCCTCTGTCCATTCTAATTATCTCTATCCTGTTTCAGTCAATTGCTATCATCCTGATCCTCTGTCTATTCTAATTATCTATGTCCTGTTTCATTCAATTACTATCATCCTGATCTTCTGTCCATTCTAACTATCTATGTCCTGTTTCAGTCAATTACTATCATCCTGATCCCATGTCTATTCTAATTATCTATGCCCTGTTTCAGTCAATTTCTATCATCCTGATCCTCTGTCTATCCTAATTATCTATGTCCTGTTTCAGTCAAGTACTATCATCCTGATCCTCTGTCCATTCTAATTATCTATGTCCTGTTTCAGTCAATTACTATCATCCTGATCCTCTGTCCATTCTAATTATCTATGTCCTTTTTCTGTCAATTACTATCATCCTAATCCTCTGTCTATTCTAATTATCTATGTCCTGTTTCAGTCAATTACTATCATCCTGATCCTCGGAACATTCTAATTATCTATGTCCTGTTTCAGTCAATTATTATCATCCTGATCCACTGTCTATTCGAATAATCTATGTACTGTTTCAGTCAATTACTATCATCCTGATCCTCTGAACATTCTAATTATCTATGTCCTGCTTCAGTCAATTACTATCATCCTGACCCTCTGTCTATTCTAATTATCTATGTCCTGTTTAAGTCAATTACTATCATCCTGATCCTCTAAACATTCTAATTATCTATGTACTGTTTCAGTCAATTAGTATTATCCTGATCCTCTGTCTATTCGAATTATCTATGTCCTGTTTCAGTCAATTACTATCATCCTGATCCTCTGTCTATTCTAATTATCTATGTCCTGTTTCCGTCAATTACTATCATCCTGATCCTCGGAACATTCTAATTATCTATGTCCTGTTTCAGTCAATTACTATCATCCTGATCCTCTGTCTATTCTAATTATCTATGTCCTGTTTCAGTCAATTACTATCATCCTGATCCTCTGAACATTCTAATTATCTATGTCCTGTTTCAGTCAATTACTGTCATCCTGATCCTCTGAACATTCTAATTATCTATGTACTGTTTCAGTCAATTACTATCATCCTGATCCTCTGTCCATTCTAATTATCTATGTCCTGTTTCAGTCAATTACTATCATCCTGATCCTCTGTCCATTTTAATTATCTATGTCCTGTTTCAGTCAATTACTATCATCCTGATCCTCTGAACATTCTAATTATTTACGTCCTGTTTCAGTCAATTACTATCATCCTGATCCTCTGTCCATTCTAATTATCTATGTCCTATTTCAGTCAATTACTATCATCCTGATCCTCTGTCCCTTCTAATTATCTATGTCCTGTTTCAGTCAATTATATTCATCCTGATCTTCTGTCCTTTCTAATTATCTATGTCCTATTTCAGTCAATTACTATCATCTTGATCCTCTGTCTATTTTAATTATCTATGTCCTGTTTCAGTCAATTACTATCATCCTGATCTTCTGTCCATTCTAACTATCTATGTCCTGTTTCAGTCAATTACTATCATCCTGATCCTCTGAACATTCTAATTATCTATGTACTGTTTCAGTCAATTACTATCATCCTGATCCTCTGTCCATTCTAATTATCTCTGTCCTGTTTCAGTCAATTACTATCATCCTGATCCTCTGTCTATTCTAATTATCTATGTCCTGTTTCAGTCAATTACTATCATCCTGATCCTCTGAACATTCTAATTATCTATGTCCTGTTTCAGTCAATTACTGTCATCCTGATCCTCTGTCTATTCTAATTATCTATGTCCTGTTTCAGTCAATTACTATCATCCTGATCCTCTGAACATTCTAATTATCTATGTCCTGTTTCAGTCAATTACTATCATCCTGATCTTCGGAACATTCTAATTATCTATGTCCTGTTTCAGTCAATTACTATCATCCTGATCCTCTGAACATTCTAATTATCTATGTCCTGTTTCAGTCAATTACTATCATCCTGATCCTCTGTCCATTTTAATTATCTATGTCCTGTTACAGTCAATTGCTATCATCCTGATCCTCTGTCCATTCTAATTATCTATATACTGTTTCAGTCAATTACTATCATCCTGATCCTCTGAACATTCCAATTATCTATGTCCTGTTTCAGTCAATTACTATCATCCTGATCCTCTGAACATTCTAATTATTTATGTCCTGTTTCAGTCAATTACTATCATCCTGATCCTCTGTCCATTCTAATTATCTATGTCCTATTTCAGTCAATTACTATCATCCTGATCCTCTGTCCTTTCTAATTATCTATGTCCTGTTTCAGTCAATTATATTCATCCTGATCTTCTGCCCTTTCTAATTATCTATGTCCTATTTCAGTCAATTACTATCATCTTGATCCTCTGTCTATTTTAATTATCTATGTCCTGTTTCAGTCAATTACTATCATCCTGATCTTCTGTCCATTCTAACTATCTATGTCCTGTTTCAGTCAATTACTATCATCCTGATCCTCTGAACATTCTAATTATCTATGTACTGTTTCAGTCAATTACTATCATCCTGATCCTCTGTCCATTCTAATTATCTCTATCCTGTTTCAGTCAATTGCTATCATCCTGATCCTCTGTCTATTCTAATTATCTATGTCCTGTTTCATTCAATTACTATCATCCTGATCTTCTGTCCATTCTAACTATCTATGTCCTGTTTCAGTCAATTACTATCATCCTGATCCCCTGTCTATTCTAATTATCTATGCCCTGTTTCAGTCAATTTCTATCATCCTGATCCTCTGTCTATCCTAATTATCTATGTCCTGTTTCAGTCAAGTACTATCATCCTGATCCTCTGTCCATTCTAATTATCTATGTCCTGTTTCAGTCAATTACTATCATCCTGATCCTCTGTCCATTCTAATTATCTATGTCCTTTTTCTGTCAATTACTATCATCCTAATCCTCTGTCTATTCTAATTATCTATGTCCTGTTTCAGTCAATTACTATCATCCTGATCCTCGGAACATTCTAATTATCTATGTCCTGTTTCAGTCAATTATTATCATCCTGATCCACTGTCTATTCGAATAATCTATGCACTGTTTCAGTCAATTACTATCATCCTGATCCTCTGAACATTCTAATTATCTATGTCCTGCTTCAGTCAATTACTATCATCCTGACCCTCTGTCTATTCTAATTATCTATGTCCTGTTTAAGTCAATTACTATCATCCTGATCCTCTAAACATTCTAATTATCTATGTACTGTTTCAGTCAATTAGTATTATCCTGATCCTCTGTCTATTCGAATTATCTATGTCCTGTTTCAGTCAATTACTATCATCCTGATCCTCTGTCTATTCTAATTATCTATGTCCTGTTTCCGTCAATTACTATCATCCTGATCCTCGGAACATTCTAATTATCTATGTCCTGTTTCAGTCAATTACTATCATCCTGATCCTCTGTCTATTCTAATTATCTATGTCCTGTTTCAGTCAATTACTATCATCCTGATCCTCTGAACATTCTAATTATCTATGTCCTGTTTCAGTCAATTACTGTCATCCTGATCCTCTGAACATTCTAATTATCTATGTACTGTTTCAGTCAATTACTATCATCCTGATCCTCTGTCCATTCTAATTATCTATGTCCTGTTTCAGTCAATTACTATCATCCTGATCCTCTGTCCATTTTAATTATCTATGTCCTGTTTCAGTCAATTACTATCATCCTGATCCTCTGAACATTCTAATTATTTACGTCCTGTTTCAGTCAATTACTATCATCCTGATCCTCTGTCCATTCTAATTATCTATGTCCTATTTCAGTCAATTACTATCATCCTGATCCTCTGTCCCTTCTAATTATCTATGTCCTGTTTCAGTCAATTATATTCGTCCTGATCTTCTGTCCTTTCTAATTATCTATGTCCTATTTCAGTCAATTACTATCATCTTGATCCTCTGTCTATTTTAATTATCTATGTCCTGTTTCAGTCAATTACTATCATCCTGATCTTCTGTCCATTCTAACTATCTATGTCCTGTTTCAGTCAATTACTATCATCCTGATCCTCTGAACATTCTAATTATCTATGTACTGTTTCAGTCAATTACTATCATCCTGATCCTCTGTCCATTCTAATTATCTCTGTCCTGTTTCAGTCAATTACTATCACCCTGATCCTCTGTCTATTCTAATTATCTATGTCCTGTTTCAGTCAATTACTATCATCCTGATCCTCTGAACATTCTAATTATCTATGTCCTGTTTCAGTCAATTACTGTCATCCTGATCCTCTGTCTATTCTAATTATCTATGTCCTGTTTCAGTCAATTACTATCATCCTGATCCTCTGAACATTCTAATTATCTATGTCCTGTTTCAGTCAATTACTATCATCCTGATCATCGGAACATTCTAATTATCTATGTCCTGTTTCAGTCAATTACTATCATCCTGATCCTCTGAACATTCTAATTATCTATGTCCTGTTTCAGTCAATTACTATCATCCTGATCCTCTGTCCATTTTAATTATCTATGTCCTGTTACAGTCAATTGCTATCATCCTGATCCTCTGTCCATTCTAATTATCTATATACTGTTTCAGTCAATTACTATCATCCTGATCCTCTGAACATTCCAATTATCTATGTCCTGTTTCAGTCAATTACTATCATCCTGATCCTCTGAACATTCTAATTATTTATGTCCTGTTTCAGTCAATTACTATCATCCTGATCCTCTGTCCATTCTAATTATCTATGTCCTATTTCAGTCAATTACTATCATCCTGATCCTCTGTCCTTTCTAATTATCTATGTCCTGTTTCAGTCAATTATATTCATCCTGATCTTCTGCCCTTTCTAATTATCTATGTCCTATTTCAGTCAATTACTATCATCTTGATCCTCTGTCTATTTTAATTATCTATGTCCTGTTTCAGTCAATTACTATCATCCTGATCTTCTGTCCATTCTAACTATCTATGTCCTGTTTCAGTCAATTACTATCATCCTGATCCTCTGAACATTCTAATTATCTATGTACTGTTTCAGTCAATTACTATCATCCTGATCCTCTGTCCATTCTAATTATCTCTGTCCTGTTTCAGTCAATTACTATCATCCTGATCCTCTGTCTATTCTAATTATCTATGTCCTGTTTCATTCAATTACTATCATCCTGATCCTCTGTCTATTCTGATTATCTATGTCCTGTTTCAGTCAATTACTGTCATCCTGATCCTCTGAACATTCTAATTATCTATGTACTCTTTCAATCAATTATTATCATCCTGATCCTCTGTCCATCCTAATTATCTATGTCGTGTTTCAGTCAATTACTATCATCCTGATCCTCTGTCCATTCTCATTATCTATGTCCAGTTACAGTCAATTGCTATCATCCTGATCCTCTGTCCATTCTAATTATCTATGTCCTGTTTCAGTCAATTACTATCATCCTGATCCTCTGAACATTCTAATTATCTATGTCCTGTTTCAGTCAATTACTATCATCCTGATCCTCTGTCCATTCTAATTATCTATGTCCTATTTCAGTCAATTACTATCATCCTGATCCTCTGTCCTTTCTAATTATCTATGTCCTGTTTCAGTCAATAATATTCATCCTGATCCTCTGTCCTTTCTAATTATCTATGTCCTATTTCAGTCAATTACTATCATCTTGATCCTCTGTCTATTCTAATTATCTATGTCCTGTTTCAGTCAATTACTATCATCCTGATCCCCTGTCTATTCTAATTATCTATGCCCTGTTTTAGTCAATTTCTATCATCCTGATCCTCTGTCTATTCTAATAATCTATGTCCTGTTTCAGTCAATTACTGTCATCCTGATCCTCTGTCCATTCTAATTTTCTATGTCCTGTTTCAGTCAATTACTATCATCCTGATCCTCTGTCCATTCTAATTATCTATGTCCTGTTTCAGTCAATTACTATCATCCTGATCCTCTGTCTATTCTAATTATCTTTGTCCTGTTTCAGTCAATTACTATCATCCTGATCCTCTGAACATTCTAATTATCTATGTACTGTTTCAGTCAATTACTATCATCCTGATCCTCTGTCTATTCGAATTATCTGTGTCCTGTTTCAGTCAATTACTATCATCCTGATCCTCGGAACATTCTAATTATCTATGTCCTGTTTCAGTCAATTACTATCATCCTGATCCTCTGAACATTCTAATTATCTATGTCCTGTTTCAGTCAATTACTATCATCCTGATCCTCTGTCCATTCTAATTATCTGTGTCCTGTTTCAGTCAATTACTACCATCCTGATGCTCTGTCCATTCTAATTATCTATGTCCTGTTTCAGTCAATTACTATCATCCTGATCCTCTGAACATTCTTATAATCTATGTCCTGTTCCAGTCAATTACTATCATCCTGATCCTCGGAACATTCTAATTATCTATGTCCTGTTTCAGTCAATTACTATCATCCTGATCCTCTGAACATTCTAATTATCTATGTCCTGTTTCAGTCAATTACTATCATCCTGATCCTCTGTCTATTCGAATTATCTATGTCTTGTTTCAGTCAATTACTATCATCCTGATCCTCTGAACATTCTAATTATCTATGTCCTGTTTCAGTCAATTACTATCATCCTGATCCTCTGAACATTCTAATTATCTATGTCCTGTTTCAGTCAATTACTATCATCCTGATCCTCTGAACATTCTAATTATCTATGTCCTGTTTCAGTCAATTACTATCATCCTGATCCTCTGTCTATTCTAATTATCTATGTCCTGTTTCAGTCAATTACTATCATCCTGATCCTCTGTCTATTCGAATTATCTATGTCCTGTTCCAGTCAATTACTATCATCCTGATCCTCGGAACATTCTAATTATCTATGTCCTGTTTGAGTCAATTACTATCATCCTGATCCTCTGAACATTCTAATTACTTGTGTCCTGTTTCAGTCAATTACTATCATCCTGATCCTCTGTCTATTCGAATTATCTATGTCCTATTTCAGTCAATTACTATCATCTTGATCCTCTGTCTATTCTAATTATCTATGTCCTGTTTCAGTCAATTACTATCATCCTGATCCTCTGTCCATTCTAACTATCTATGTCCTGTTTCAGTCAATTACTATCATCCTGATCCTCTGTCCATTCTAATTATCTATGTCCTGTTTCAGTCAATTACTATCATCCTAATCCTCTGTCTATTCTAATTATCTTTGTCCTGTTTCAGTCAATTACTATCATCCTGATCCTCTGAACATTCTAATTATCTATGTACTGTTTCAGTCAATTACTATCATCCTGATCCTCTGTCTATTCGAATTATCTGTGTCCTGTTTCAGTCAATTACTATCATCCTGATCCTCGGAACATTCTAATTATCTATGTCCTGTTTCAGTCAATTCTTATCATCCTGATCCTCTGAACATTCTAATTATCTATGTCCTGTTTCAGTCAATTACTATCATCCTGATCCTCTGTCCATTCTAATTATCTGTGTCCTGTTTCAGTCAATTACTACCATCCTGATGCTCTGTCCATTCTAATTATCTATGTCCTGTTTCAGTCAATTACTATCATCCTGATCCTCTGAGCATTCTTATAATCTATGTCCTGTTCCAGTCAATTACTATCATCCTGATCCTCGGAACATTCTAATTATCTATGTCCTGTTTCAGTCAATTACTATCATCCTGATCCTCTGAACATTCTAATTATCTATGTCCTGTTTCAGTCAATTACTATCATCCTGATCCTCTGTCTATTCGAATTATCTATGTCTTGTTTCAGTCAATTACTATCATCCTGATCCTCTGAACATTCTAATTATCTATGTCCTGTTTCAGTCAATTACTATCATCCTGATCCTCTGAACATTCTAATTATCTATGTCCTGTTTCAGTCAATTACTATCATCCTGATCCTCTGAACATTCTAATTATCTATGTCCTGTTTCAGTCAATTACTATCATCCTGATCCTCTGTCTATTCTAATTATCTATGTCCTGTTTCAGTCAATTACTATCATCCTGATCCTCTGTCTATTCGAATTATCTATGTCCTGTTCCAGTCAATTACTATCATCCTGATCCTCGGAACATTCTAATTATCTATGTCCTGTTTGAGTCAATTACTATCATCCTGATCCTCTGAACATTCTAATTACTTGTGTCCTGTTTCAGTCAATTACTATCATCCTGATCCTCTGTCTATTCTAATTATCTATGTCCTATTTCAGTCAATTACTATCATCTTGATCCTCTGTCTATTCTAATTATCTATGTCCTGTTTCAGTCAATTACTATCATCCTGATCTTCTGTCCATTCTAACTATCTATGTCCTGTTTCAGTCAATTACTATCATCCTGATCCCCTGTCTATTCTCATTATCTATGCCCTGTTTCAGTCAATATCTATCATCCTGATCCTCTGTCTATTCTAATTATCTATGTCCTGTTTCAGTCAATTACTGTCATCCTGATCCTCTGTCCATTCTAATTATCTATGTCCTGTTTCAGTCAATTACTATCATCCTGATCCTCTGTCCATTCTAATTATCTATGTCCTGTTTCAGTCAATTACTATCATCCTAATCCTCTGTCTATTCTAATTATCTTTGTCCTGTTTCAGTCAATTACTATCATCCTGATCCTCTGAACATTCTAATTATCTATGTACTGTTTCAGTCAATTACTATCATCCTGATCCTCTGTCTATTCGAATTATCTGTGTCCTGTTTCAGTCAATTACTATCATCCTGATCCTCGGAACATTCTATTTATCTATGTCCTGTTTCAGTCAATTACTATCATCCTGATCCTCTGAACATTCTAATTATCTATGTCCTGTTTCAGTCAATTACTATCATCCTGATCCTCTGTCCATTCTAATTATCTATGTCCTGTTTCAGTCAATTACTACCATCCTGATCCTCTGTCCATTCTAATTATCTATGACCTGTTTCAGTCAATTACTATCATCCTGATCCTCTGACCATTCTAATTATCTATGTCCTGTTTCAGTCAATTACTATCATCCTGATCCTCTGAACATTCTAATTATCTATGTCCTGTTTCAGTCAATTACTATCATCCTGATCCTCTGAACATTCTAATTATCTATGTCCTGTTTCAGTCAATTACTATCATCCTGATCCTCTGTCTATTCTAATTATCTATGTCCTATTTCAGTCAATTACTATCATCTTGATCCTCTGTCTATTCTAATTATCTATGTCCTGTTTCAGTCAATTACTATCATCCTGATCTTCTGTCCATTCTAACTATCTATGTCCTGTTTCAGTCAATTACTATCATCCTGATCCCCTGTCTATTCTAATTATCTATGCCCTGTTTCAGTCAATTTCTATCATCCTGATCCTCTGTCTATTCTAATTATCTATGTCCTGTTTCAGTCAATTACTGTCATCCTGATCCTCTGTCCATTCTAATTATCTATGTCCTGTTTCAGTCAATTACTATCATCCTGATCCTCTGTCCATTCTTATTATCTATGTCCTGTTTCAGTCAATTACTACCATCCTAATGCTCTGTCTATTCTAATTATCTTTGTCCTGTTTCAGTCAATTACTATCATCCTGATCCTCTGAACATTCTAATTATCTATGTACTGTTTCAGTCAATTACTATCATCCTGATCCTCTGTCTATTCGAATTATCTGTGTCCTGTTTCAGTCAATTACTATCATCCTGATCCTCTGTCTATTCGAATTATCTGTGTCCTGTTTCAGTCAATTACTATCATCCTGATCCTCTGAACATTCTAATTATCTATGTCCTGTTTCAGTCAATTACTATCATCCTGATCCTCTGTCTATTCGAATTATCTATGTCTTGTTTCAGTCAATTACTATCATCCTGATCCTCTGAACATTCTAATTATCTATGTACTGTTTCAGTCAATTACTATCATCCTGATCCTCTTTCCATTCTAATTATCTATGTCCTGTTTCAGTCAATTACTATCATCCTGATCCTCTGTCCATTCTAATTATCTATGTCCTGTTTCAGTCAATTACTACCATCCTGATCCTCTGTCCATTCTAATTATCTATGTCCTGTTTCAGTCAATTACTATCATCCTGATCCTCTGAACATTCTTATTATCTATGTCCTGTTCCAGTCAATTACTATCATCCTGATCCTCGGAACATTCTAATTATCTATGTCCTGTTTCAGTCAATTACTATCATCCTGATCCTCTGAACATTCTAATTATCTATGTCCTGTTTCAGTCAATTACTATCATCCTGATCCTCTGTCTATTCGAATTATCTATGTCTTGTTTCAGTTAATTACTATCATCCTGATCCTCTGAACATTCTAATTATCTATGTCCTGTTTCAGTCAATTACTATCATCCTGATCCTCTGAACATTCTAATTATCTATGTCCTGTTTCAGTCAATTACTATCATCCTGATCCTCTGAACATTCTAATTATCTATGTCCTGTTTCAGTCAATTACTATCATCCTGATCCTCTGTCTATTCGAATTATCTATGTCCTGTTCCAGTCAATTACTATCATCCTGATCCTCTGAACATTCTAATTATCTATGTCCTGTTTCAGTCAATTACTATCATCCTGATCCTCTGTCTATTCGAATTATCTATGTCCTGTTCCAGTCAATTACTATCATCCTGATCCTCGGAACATTCTAATTATCTATGTCCTGTTTCAGTCAATTACTATCATCCTGATCCTCTGAACATTCTAATTATCTATGTCCTGTTTCAGTCAATTACTATCATCCTGATCCTCTGAACATTCTAATTATCTATGTCCTGTTTCAGTCAATTACTATCATCCTGATCCTCTGTCTATTCGAATTATCTATGTCCTGTTCCAGTCAATTACTATCATCCTGATCCTCGGAACATTCTAATTATCTATGTCCTGTTTCAGTCAATTACTATCATCCTGATCCTCTGTCCATTCTAATTACCTGTGTCCTGTTTCAGTCAATTACTATCATCCTGATCCTCGGAACATTCTAATTATCTATGTCCTGTTTCAGTCAATTACAGTCATCCTGATCCTCTGAACATTCTAATTATCTATGTACTTTTTCAGTCAATTACTATCATATAGATCCTCTGACCATTCTAATTATCTATGTCCTGTTTCAGTCAATTACTATCATCCTGATCCTCTGTCCATTCTAATTATCTATGTCCTGTTTCAGTCAATTACTATCATCCTGATCCTCTGTCTATTCTAATTATCTATGTCCTGTTTCAGTCAATTACTATCATCCTGATCCTCTGTCTATTCGAATTATCTATGTCCTGTTTCAGTCAATTACTATCATCCTGATCCTCGGAACATTCTAATTATCTATATCCTGTTTCATTCAATTACTATCATCCTGATCCTCTGAACATTCCAATTATCTATGTCCTGTTTCAGTCAATTACTATCATCCTGATCCTCTGAACATGCTAATTATCTATGTCCTGTTTCAGTCAATTACTATCATCCTGATCCTCTGTCCATTCTAATTATCTATGTCCTGTTTCAGTCAATTACTACCATCCTGATCCTCTGTCTATTCTAATTATCTATGTCCTGTTTCAGTCAATTACTATCATCCTGATCCTCTGTCCATTCTAATTATCTCTGTCCTGTTTCAGTCAATTAATATCATCCTGATCCTCTGAACATTCTAATTATCTATGTCCTGTTCCAGTCAATTACTATCATCCTGATCCTCGGAACATTCTAATTATCTATGTCCTGTTTCAGTCAATTACTATCATCCTGATGCTCTTTCCATTCCAATTATCTATGTCCTGTTTCAGTCAATTACTATCATCCTGATCCTCGGAACATTCTAATTATCTATGTCCTGTTTCAGTCAATTACTGTCATTATGATCCTCTGAACATTCTAATTATCTATGTACTGTTTCAGTCAATTACTATCATCCTGATCCTCTGACCATTCTAATTATCTATGTCCTGTTTCAGTCAATTACTATCATCCTGATCCTCTGTCCATTCTAATTATCTATGTCCTGTTTCAGTCAATTAATATCATCCTGATCCTCTGAACATTCTAATTATCTATGTCCCGTTTCAATCAATTACTATCATCCTGATCCTCTGAACATTCTAATTATCTATGTCCTGTTTCAGTCAATTACTATCATCCTGATCCTCTGAACATTCTAATTATCTATGTCCTGTTTCAGTCAATTACTATCATCCTGATCCTCTGAACATTCTAATTATCTATGTCCTGTTTCAGTCAATTACTATCATCCTGATCCTCTGTCCATTCTAATTATCTATGTCCTGTTTCAGTCAATTACTATCATCCTGATCCTCTGTCCTTTCTAATTATCTATGTCCTGTTTCAGTCTATTATATTCATCCTGATCTTCGGTCCTTTCTAATTATCTATGTCCTATTTCAGTCAATTACTATCATCTTGATCCTCTGTCTATTCTAATTATCTATGTCCTGTTTCAGTCAATTACTATCATCCTGATCTTCTGTCCATTCTAACTATCTATGTCCTGTTTCAGTCAATTACTATCATCCTGATCCCCTGTCTATTCTAATTATCTATGCCCTGTTTCAGTCAAATACTATCATCCTGATCCTCTGTCTATTCTAATTATCTATGTCCTGTTTCAGTCAATTACTATCATCCTGATCCTCAGTCCATTCTAATTATCTATGTCCTGTTTCAGTCAATTACTATCATCCTGATCCTCTGTCCATTCTAATTATCTATGTCCTGTTTCAGTCAATTACTATCATCCTGATCCTCTGTCTATTCTAATTATCTATGTCCTGTTTCAGTCAATTACTATCATCCTGATCCTCTGAACATTCTAATTATCTATGTACTGTTTCAGTCAATTACTATCATCCTGATCCTCTGTCCATTCTAATTATCTATGTCCTGTTTCAGTCAATTACTACCATCCTGATCCTCTGTCTATTCTAATTATCTATGTCCTTTTTCAGTCAATTACTATCATCCTGATCCTCTGAACATTCTAATTATCTATGTCCTGTTTCATTCAATTACTATCAACCTGATCCTCTGAACATTCTAATTATCTATGTCCTGTTTCAGTCAATTACTATCATCCTGATCCTCTGTACATTCTAATTATCTATGTCCTGTTTCATTCAATTACTATCATCCTGATCCTCTGAACATTCTAATTATCTATGTACTGTTTCAGTCAATTACTATCATCCTGATCCTCTGAACATTCTAATTATCTATGTCCTGTTTCATTCAATTACTATCATCCTGATCCTCTGAACATTCTAATTATCTATGTCCTGTTTCATTCAATTACTATCATCCTGATCCTCTGAACATTCTAATTATCTATGTACTGTTTCAGTCAATTACTATCATCCTGATCCTCTGTCCATTCTAATTATCTATGTCCTGTTTCAGTCAATGACTATCATCCTGATCCTCTGAACATTCTAATTATCTATGTCCTGTTTCAGTCAATTACTATCATCCTGATCCTCTGTCCATTCTAATTATCTATGTCCTATTTCAGTCAATTACTATCATCCTGATACTCTGTCCTTTCTAATTATTTATGTCATGTTTCAGTCAATTATATTCATCCTGATCTTCGGTCCTTTCTAATTATCTATGTCCTATTTCAGTCAATTACTATCATCTTGATCCTCTGTCTATTCTAATTATCTATGTCCTGTTTCAGTCAATTACTGTCATCCTGATCTTCTGTCCATTCTAACTATCTATGTCCTGTTTCAGTCAATTACTATCATCCTGATCCCCTGTCTATTCTAATTATCTATGCCCTGTTTCAGTCAAATAATATCATACTGATCCTCTGTCTATTCTAATTATCTATGTCCTGTTTCAGTCAATTACTATCATCCTGATCCTCTGTCCATTCTAATTATCTATGTCCTGTTTCAGTCAATTACTATCATCCTGATCCTCTGAACATTCTAATTATCTATGTACTGTTTCAGTCAATTACTATCATCCTGATCCTCTGTCTATTCTAATTATCTATGTCCTGTTTCAGTCAATTACTATCATCCTGATCCTCTGTCCATTCTAATTATCTATGTCCTGTTTCAGTCAATTACTATCATCCTGATCCTCTGAACATTCTAATTATCTATGTCTTGTTTCAGTCAATTACTATCATCCTGATCCTCTGAACATTCTAATTATCTATGTACTGTTTCAGTCAATTACTATCATCCTGATCCTCTTTCCATTCTAATTATCTATGTCCTGTTTCAGTCAATTACTATCATCCTGATCCTCTGTCCATTCTAATTATCTATGTCCTGTTTCAGTCAATTACTACCATCCTGATCCTCTGTCCATTCTAATTATCTATGTCCTGTTTCAGTCAATTACTATCATCCTGATCCTCTGAACATTCTTATTATCTATGTCCTGTTCCAGTCAATTACTATCATCCTGATCCTCGGAACATTCTAATTATCTATGTCCTGTTTCAGTCAATTACTATCATCCTGATCCTCTGAACATTCTAATTATCTATGTCCTGTTTCAGTCAATTACTATCATCCTGATCCTCTGTCTATTCGAATTATCTATGTCTTGTTTCAGTTAATTACTATCATCCTGATCCTCTGAACATTCTAATTATCTATGTCCTGTTTCAGTCAATTACTATCATCCTGATCCTCTGAACATTCTAATTATCTATGTCCTGTTTCAGTCAATTACTATCATCCTGATCCTCTGAACATTCTAATTATCTATGTCCTGTTTCAGTCAATTACTATCATCCTGATCCTCTGTCTATTCGAATTATCTATGTCCTGTTTCAGTCAATTACTATCATCCTGATCCTCTGTCTATTCGAATTATCTATGTCCTGTTCCAGTCAATTACTATCATCCTGATCCTCGGAACATTCTAATTATCTATGTCCTGTTTCAGTCAATTACTATCATCCTGATACTCTGTCCATTCTAATTACCTGTGTCCTGTTTCAGTCAATTACTATCATCCTGATCCTCGGAACATTCTAATTATCTATGTCCTGTTTCAGTCAATTACAGTCATCCTGATCCTCTGAACATTCTAATTATCTATGTACTTTTTCAGTCAATTACTATCATATAGATCCTCTGACCATTCTAATTATCTATGTCCTGTTTCAGTCAATTACTATCATCCTGATCCTCTGTCCATTCTAATTATCTATGTCCTGTTTCAGTCAATTACTATCATCCTGATCCTCTGTCTATTCTAATTATCTATGTCCTGTTTCAGTCAATTACTATCATCCTGATCCTCTGTCTATTCGAATTATCTATGTCCTGTTTCAGTCAATTACTATCATCCTGATCCTCGGAACATTCTAATTATCTATATCCTGTTTCATTCAATTACTATCATCCTGATCCTCTGAACATTCCAATTATCTATGTCCTGTTTCAGTCAATTACTATCATCCTGATCCTCTGAACATGCTAATTATCTATGTCCTGTTTCAGTCAATTACTATCATCCTGATCCTCTGTCCATTCTAATTATCTATGTCCTGTTTCAGTCAATTACTACCATCCTGATCCTCTGTCTATTCTAATTATCTATGTCCTGTTTCAGTCAATTACTATCATCCTGATCCTCTGTCCATTCTAATTATCTCTGTCCTGTTTCAGTCAATTAATATCATCCTGATCCTCTGAACATTCTAATTATCTATGTCCTGTTCCAGTCAATTACTATCATCCTGATCCTCGGAACATTCTAATTATCTATGTCCTGTTTCAGTCAATTACTATCATCCTGATCCTCTTTCCATTCCAATTATCTATGTCCTGTTTCAGTCAATTACTATCATCCTGATCCTCGGAACATTCTAATTATCTATGTCCTGTTTCAGTCAATTACTGTCATTATGATCCTCTGAACATTCTAATTATCTATGTACTGTTTCAGTCAATTACTATCATCCTGATCCTCTGACCATTCTAATTATCTATGTCCTGTTTCAGTCAATTACTATCATCCTGATCCTCTGTCCATTCTAATTATCTATGTCCTGTTTCAGTCAATTAATATCATCCTGATCCTCTGAACATTCTAATTATCTATGTCCCGTTTCAATCAATTACTATCATCCTGATCCTCTGAACATTCTAATTATCTATGTCCTGTTTCAGTCAATTACTATCATCCTGATCCTCGGAACATTCTAATTATCTATGTCCTGTTTCAGTCAATTACTATCATCCTGATCCTCTGAACATTCTAATTATCTATGTCCTGTTTCAGTCAATTACTATCATCCTGATCCTCTGTCCATTCTAATTATCTATGTCCTGTTTCAGTCAATTACTATCATCCTGATCCTCTGTCCTTTCTAATTATCTATGTCCTGTTTCAGTCAATTATATTCATCCTGATCTTCGGTCCTTTCTAATTATCTATGTCCTATTTCAGTCAATTACTATCCTCTTGATCCTCTGTCTATTCTAATTATCTATGTCCTGTTTCAGTCAATTACTATCATCCTGATCTTCTGTCCATTCTAACTATCTATGTCCTGTTTCAGTCAATTACTATCATCCTGATCCCCTGTCTATTCTAATTATCTATGCCCTGTTTCAGTCAAATACTATCATCCTGATCCTCTGTCTATTCTAATTATCTATGTCCTGTTTCAGTCAATTACTATCATCCTGATCCTCAGTCCATTCTAATTATCTATGTCCTGTTTCAGTCAATTACTATCATCCTGATCCTCTGTCCATTCTAATTATCTATGTCCTGTTTCAGTCAATTACTATCATCCTGATCCTCTGTCTATTCTAATTATCTATGTCCTGTTTCAGTCAATTACTATCATCCTGATCCTCTGAACATTCTAATTATCTATGTACTGTTTCAGTCAATTACTATCATCCTGATCCTCTGTCCATTCTAATTATCTATGTCCTGTTTCAGTCAATTACTACCATCCTGATCCTCTGTCTATTCTAATTATCTATGTCCTTTTTCAGTCAATTACTATCATCCTGATCCTCTGAACATTCTAATTATCTATGTCCTGTTTCATTCAATTACTATCAACCTGATCCTCTGAACATTCTAATTATCTATGTCCTGTTTCAGTCAATTACTATCATCCTGATCCTCTGTACATTCTAATTATCTATGTCCTGTTTCATTCAATTACTATCATCCTGATCCTCTGAACATTCTAATTATCTATGTACTGTTTCAGTCAATTACTATCATCCTGATCCTCTGAACATTCTAATTATCTATGTCCTGTTTCATTCAATTACTATCATCCTGATCCTCTGAACATTCTAATTATCTATGTCCTGTTTCATTCAATTACTATCATCCTGATCCTCTGAACATTCTAATTATCTATGTACTGTTTCAGTCAATTACTATCATCCTGATCCTCTGTCCATTCTAATTATCTATGTCCTGTTTCAGTCAATGACTATCATCCTGATCCTCTGAACATTCTAATTATCTATGTCCTGTTTCAGTCAATTACTATCATCCTGATCCTCTGTCCATTCTAATTATCTATGTCCTATTTCAGTCAATTACTATCATCCTGATACTCTGTCCTTTCTAATTATTTATGTCATGTTTCAGTCAATTATATTCATCCTGATCTTCGGTCCTTTCTAATTATCTATGTCCTATTTCAGTCAATTACTATCATCTTGATCCTCTGTCTATTCTAATTATCTATGTCCTGTTTCAGTCAATTACTGTCATCCTGATCTTCTGTCCATTCTAACTATCTATGTCCTGTTTCAGTCAATTACTATCATCCTGATCCCCTGTCTATTCTAATTATCTATGCCCTGTTTCAGTCAAATAATATCATACTGATCCTCTGTCTATTCTAATTATCTATGTCCTGTTTCAGTCAATTACTATCATCCTGATCCTCTGTCCATTCTAATTATCTATGTCCTGTTTCAGTCAATTACTATCATCCTGATCCTCTGAACATTCTAATTATCTATGTACTGTTTCAGTCAATTACTATCATCCTGATCCTCTGTCTATTCTAATTATCTATGTCCTGTTTCAGTCAATTACTATCATCCTGATCCTCTGTCCATTCTAATTATCTATGTCCTGTTTCAGTCAATTAATATCAGCCTGATCCTCTGTCCATTCTAATTATCTATGTCCTGTTTCAGTCAATTACTATCATCCTGATCCTCTGAACATTCTAATTATCTATGTACTGTTTCAGTCAATTACTATCATCCTGATCCTCTGTCTATTCGAATTATCTATGTCCTGTTTCAGTCAATTACTATCATCCTGATCCTCTGTCCATTCTAATTATCTATGTCCTGTTTCAGTCCATTACTATCATCCTGATCCTCTGTCCATTCTAATTATTTAAGTCCTGTTTCAGTCAATTAATACCATCCTGATACTCTGTCTATTCTAATTATCTATGTCCTGTTTCAGTCAATTACTATCATCCTGATCCTCTGTCCATTCTAATTATCTATGTCCTATTTCAGTCAATTACTATCATTCTGATCCTCTGTCCTTTCTAATTATCTATGTTCTGTTTCAGTCAATTACTATCATCCTGATCCTCTGAACATTCTAATTATCTATGTCCTGTTTCAGTCAATTACTATCATCCTGATCCTCTGTCTATTCTAATTATCAAAGTCCAGTTTCAGTCAATTACTATCATCTTGATCGACTGAACATTCTAATTATCTATGTCCTGTTTCAGTCAATTACTATCATCTTGATCCTCTGTCTATTCTAATTATCTATGTCCTGTTTCAGTCAATTACTATCATCCTGATCCTCTGTCTATTCTAATTATCTCTGTCCTGTTTCAGTCCATTACTATCATCCTGATCCTCTGTCCATTCTAATTATTTAAGTCCTGTTTCAGTCAATTAATACCATCCTGATACTCTGTCTATTCTAATTATCTATGTCCTGTTTCAGTCAATTACTATCATCCTGATCCTCGGAACATTCTAATTATCTATGTCCTGTTTCAGTCAATTATTATCATCCTGATCCTCTGAACATTCTAATTATCTATGTTCTGTTTCAGTCAATTACTAGCATCCTAACCCTCTCTCTATTCTAATTATCTATGTCCTGTTTCAGTCAATTACTATCATCCTGATCCTCTGTCTATTCTAATTATCTATGTCCTGTTTCAGTCAATTACTATCATCCTGATCCTCTGAACATTCTAATTATCTGTGTCCTGTTTCAGTCAATTACTATCATCCTGACCCTCTGTCTATTCTAATTATCTATGTCCTGTTTCAGTCAATTACTATCATCCTGATCCTCTGTCTATTCTAATTATCTATGTCCTGTTTCAGTCAATTACTATCATCCTGATCCTCTGTCCATTCTAATTATCTATGTCCTGTTTCAGTCAATTACTATCATCCTGATCCTCTGAACATTCTAATTATCTATGTCCTGTTTCAGTCAATTACTATTATCCTGATCCTCTGTCCATTCTAATTATCTATGTCCTGTTTCAGTCAATTAATATCATCCTGATCCTCTGTCCATTCTAATTATCTATGTCCTGTTTCAGTCAATTACTATCATCCTGATCCTCTGAACATTCTAATTATCTATGTACTGTTTCAGTCAATTACTATCATCCTGATCCTCTGTCTATTCTAATTATCTATGTCCTGTTTCAGTCAATTACTATCATCCTGATCCTCTGTCCATTCTAATTATCTATGTCCTGTTTCAGTCCATTACTATCATCCTGATCCTCTGTCCATTCTAATTATTTAAGTCCTGTTTCAGTCAATTAATACCATCCTGATACTCTGTCTATTCTAATTATCTATGTCCTGTTTCAGTCAATTACTATCATCCTGATCCTCTGTCCATTCTAATTATCTATGTCCTATTTCAGTCAATTACTATCATCCTGATCCTCTGTCCTTTCTAATTATCTATGTTCTGTTTCAGTCAATTACTATCATCCTGATCCTCTGAACATTCTAATTATCTATGTCCTGTTTCAGTCAATTACTATCATCCTGATCCTCTGTCTATTCGAATTATCGATGTCCTGTTTCAGTCAATTACTATCATCCTGATCCTCTGTCTGTTCTAATTGTCTATGTCCTGGTTCAGTCAATTACTATCATCCTGATCCTCGGAACATTCTAATTATCTATGTCCTGTTTCAGTCAATTACTATCATCCTGATCCTCTGTCTATTCTAATTATCTATGTCCTGTTTCAGTCAATTACTATCATCCTGATCCTCTGAACATTCTAATTATCTATGTCCTGTTTCAGTCAATTACTATCATCCTGATCCTCTGTCTATTCTAATTACCAATGTCCTGTTTCTGTCAATTACTATCATCCTGATCCTCTGTCCATTCTAATTATCTATGTCCTGTTTCAGTCAATTAATACCATCCTGATACTCTGTCTATTCTAATTATCTATGTCCTGTTTCTGTCAATTACTATCATCCTGATCCTCTGTCCATTCTAATTATCTATGTCCTGTTTCAGTCAATTAATACCATCCTGATACTCTGTCTATTCTAATTATCTATGTCCTGTTTCAGTCAATTACTATCATCCTGATCCTCTGTCTATTCTAATTATCAATGTCCTGTTTCAGTCAATTACTATCATCCTGATCTTCTGAACATTCTAATTACCCATGTCCTGTTTCAGTCAATTACTATCAGCCTGATCCTCTGAACATTCTAATTATCTATGTCCTGTTTCAGTCAATTACTATCATCCTGATCCTCTGAACATTCTAATTATCTATGTCCTGTTTCAGTCAATTACTATCATCCTGATCCTCTGTCTATTCTAATTATCTATGTCCTGTTTCAGTCCATTACGATCATCCTGATCCTCTGTCTATTCTAATTATCTATATCCTGTTTCCGTCAATTACTATCATCCTGATCCTCTGAACATTCTAATTATCTATGTACTGTTTCAGTCAATTACTATCATCCTGATCCTCTGTCCATTCTAATTATCTATGTCCTGTTTCAGTCAATTACTATCATCCTGATCCTCTGAACATTCTAATTATCTATGTCCTGTTTCAGTCAATTACTATCATCCTGATCCTCTGTCCATTCTAATTATCTATGTACTGTTTCAGTCAATTACTACCATCCTGATCCTCTGTCTATTCTAATTATCTATGTCCTGTTTCAGTCAATTACTATCATCCTGATCCTCTGTCCATTCTAATTATCTATGTCCTATTTCAGTCAATTACTATCATCCTGATCCTCTGTCCTTTCTAATTATCTATGTCCTGTTTCAGTCAATTATATTCATCCTGATCTTCCGTCCTTTCTAATTATCTATGTCCTATTTCAGTCAATTACTATAATCTTGATCCTCTGTCTATTCTGATTATCCATGTCCTGTTTCAGTCAATTACTATCATCCTGATCCTCTGTCTATTCTAATTATCTATGTCCTGTTTCAGTCAATTACTATCATCCTGATCCTCTGTCTATTCTAATTATCTATGTCCTGTTTCAGTCAATTACTATCATCCTGATCTTCTGTCCATTCTATTTATCTATGTCCTGTTTCAGTCAATTAATATCATCCTGATCTTCTGTCCTTTCTAATTATCTATGTCCTGTTTCAGTCAATTACTACCATCCTGATCTTCTGTCCATTCTAATTATCTATGCCCTGTTTCAGACAATTACTATCATCCTAATCTTCTGTCCTTTCTAATTATCTACGTCCTGTTTCAGTCAATTACTATCATCCTGATCCTCTGTCTATTCTAATTATCTATGTCCTGTTTCAGTCAATTACTATCATCCTGATCTTCTGTCCTTTCTATTTATCTATGTCCTGTTTCAGTCAATTACTATCATCCTGATCTTCTGTCCTTTCTAATTATCTATGTCCTGTTTCAGTCAATTACTATCATCCTGATCCTCTGTCCATTCTAATTATTTAAGTCCTGTTTCAGTCAATTAATACCATCCTGATACTCTGTCTATTCTAATTATCTATGTTCTGTTTCAGTCAATTACTATCATCCTGATCCTCGGAACATTCTAATTATCTATGTCCTGTTTCAGTCAATTATTATCATCCTGATCCTCTGAACATTCTAATTATCTATGTTCTGTTTCAGTCAATTACTAGCATCCTAACCCTCTGTCTATTCTAATTATCTATGTCCTGTTTCAGTCAATTACTATCATCCTGATCCTCTGTCTATTCTAATTATCTATGTCCTGTTTCAGTCAATTACTATCATCCTGATCCTCTGAACATTCTAATTATCTGTGTCCTGTTTCAGTCAATTACTATCATCCTGACCCTCTGTCTATTCTAATTATCTATGTCCTGTTTCAGTCAATTACTATCATCCTGATCCTCTGTCTATTCTAATTATCTATGTCCTGTTTCAGTCAATTACTATCATCCTGATCCTCTGTACATTCTAATTATCTATGTCCTGTTTCAGTCAATTACTATCACCCTGATCCTCTGTCTATTCTAATTATCTATGTCCTGTTTCAGTCAATTACTATCATCCTGATCCTCTGAACATTCTAATTATCTATGTCCTGTTTCAGTCAATTACTATTATCCTGATCCTCTGTCCATTCTAATTATCTATGTCCTGTTTCAGTCAATTAATATCATCCTGATCCTCTGTCCATTCTAATTATCTATGTCCTGTTTCAGTCAATTACTATCATCCTGATCCTCTGAACATTCTAATTATCTATGTACTGTTTCAGTCAATTACTATCATCCTGATCCTCTGTCTATTCTAATTATCTATGTCCTGTTTCAGTCAATTACTATCATCCTGATCCTCTGTCCATTCTAATTATCTATGTCCTGTTTCAGTCCATTACTATCATCCTGATCCTCTGTCCATTCTAATTATTTAAGTCCTGTTTCAGTCAATTAATACCATCCTGATACTCTGTCTATTCTAATTATCTATGTCCTGTTTCAGTCAATTACTATCATCCTGATCCTCTGTCCATTCTAATTATCTATGTCCTATTTCAGTCAATTACTATCATCCTGATCCTCTGTCCTTTCTAATTATCTATGTTCTGTTTCAGTCAATTACTATCATCCTGATCCTCTGAACATTCTAATTATCTATGTCCTGTTTCAGTCAATTACTATCATCCTGATCCTCTGTCTATTCGAATTATCGATGTCCTGTTTCAGTCAATTACTATCATCCTGATCCTCTGTC
This sequence comes from Heterodontus francisci, assembly GCF_036365525.1. Classification (NCBI taxonomy): domain Eukaryota; kingdom Metazoa; phylum Chordata; class Chondrichthyes; order Heterodontiformes; family Heterodontidae; genus Heterodontus; species Heterodontus francisci. The sequence goes on from NW_027141274.1 coordinate 2,042,611, forward strand.
TGTTCTAATTGTCTATGTCCTGGTTCAGTCAATTACTATCATCCTGATCCTCGGAACATTCTAATTATCTATGTCCTGTTTCAGTCAATTACTATCATCCTGATCCTCTGTCTATTCTAATTATCTATGTCCTGTTTCAGTCAATTACTATCATCCTGATCCTCTGAACATTCTAATTATCTATGTCCTGTTTCAGTCAATTACTATCATCCTGATCCTCTGTCTATTCTAATTACCAATGTCCTGTTTCTGTCAATTACTATCATCCTGATCCTCTGTCCATTCTAATTATCTATGTCCTGTTTCAGTCAATTACTATCATCCTGATCCTCTGTCTATTCTAATTATCAATGTCCTGTTTCAGTCAATTACTATCATCCTGATCTTCTGAACATTCTAATTACCCATGTCCTGTTTCAGTCAATTACTATCATCCTGATCCTCTGAACATTCTAATTATCTATGTCCTGTTTCAGTCAATTACTATCATCCTGATCCTCTGAACATTCTAATTATCTATGTCCTGTTTCAGTCAATTACTATCATCCTGATCCTCTGTCTATTCTAATTATCTATGTCCTGTTTCAGTCCATTACGATCATCCTGATCCTCTGTCTATTCTAATTATCTATATCCTGTTTCCGTCAATTACTATCATCCTGATCCTCTGAACATTCTAATTATCTATGTACTGTTTCAGTCAATTACTATCATCCTGATCCTCTGTCCATACTAATTATCTATGTCCTGTTTCAGTCAATTACTATCATCCTGATCCTCTGAACATTCTAATTATCTATGTCCTGTTTCAGTCAATTACTATCATCCTGATCCTCTGTCCATTCTAATTATCTATGTACTGTTTCAGTCAATTACTACCATCCTGATCCTCTGTCTATTCTGATTATCCATGTCCTGTTTCAGTCAATTACTATCATCCTGATCCTCTGTCTATTCTAATTATCTATGTCCTGTTTCAGTCAATTACTATCATCCTGATCCTCTGTCTATTCTAATTATCTATGTCCTGTTTCAGTCAATTACTATCATCCTGATCTTCTGTCCATTCTATTTATCTATGTCCTGTTTCAGTCAATTAATATCATCCTGATCTTCTGTCCTTTCTAATTATCTATGTCCTGTTTCAGTCAATTACTACCATCCTGATCTTCTGTCCATTCTAATTATCTATGCCCTGTTTCAGACAATTACTATCATCCTAATCTTCTGTCCTTTCTAATTATCTACGTCCTGTTTCAGTCAATTACTATCATCCTGATCCTCTGTCTATTCTAATTATCTATGTCCTGTTTCAGTCAATTACTATCATCCTGATCTTCTGTCCTTTCTATTTATCTATGTCCTGTTTCAGTCAATTACTATCATCCTGATCTTCTGTCCTTTCTAATTATCTATGTCCTGTTTCAGTCAATTACTATCATCCTGATCCTCTGTCTATTCTAATTATCTATGTCCTGTTTCAGTCCATTACTATCATACTGATGCTCTGTCTATTCTAATTATCTATATCCTGTTTCCGTCAATTACTATCATCCTGATCCTCTGAACATTCTAATTATCTATGTACTGTTTCAGTCAATTACTATCATCCTGATCCTCTGTCCATTCTAATTATCTATGTCCTGTTTCAGTCAAGTACTATCATCCTGATCCTCTGAACATTCTAATTATCTATGTCCTGTTTCAGTCAATTACTATCATCCTGATCCTCTGTCCATGCTAATTATCTATGTACTGTTTCAGTCAATTACTACCATCCTGATCCTCTGTCTATTCTAATTATCTATGTCCTGTTTCAGTCAATTACTATCATCCTGATGCTCTGTCCATTCTAATTATCTATGTCCTATTTCAGTCAATTACTATCATCCTGATCCTCTGTCCTTTCTAATTATCTATGTCCTGTTTCAGTCAATTATATTCATCCTGATCTTCCGTCTTTTCTAATTATCTATGTCCTATTTCAGTCAATTACTATAATCTTGATCATCTGTCTATTCTGATTATCCATGTCCTGTTTCAGTCAATTACTATCATCCTGATCCTCTGTCTATTCTAATTATCTATGTCCTGTTTCAGTCAATTACTATCATCCTGATCCTCTGTCTATTCTAATTATCTATGTCCTGTTTCAGTCAATTACTATCATCCTGATCTTCTGTCCATTCTATTTATCTATGTCCTGTTTCAGTCAATTACTATCATCCTGATCTTCTGTCCTTTCTAATTATCTATGTCCTGTTTCAGTCAATTACTACCATCCTGATCTTCTGTCCATTCTAATTATCTATGCCCTGTTTCAGACAATTACTATCATCCTAATCTTCTGTCCTTTCTAATTATCTACGTCCTGTTTCAGTCAATTACTATCATCCTGATCCTCTGCCTATTCTAATTATCTATGTCCTGTTTCACTCAATTACTAACATCCTGATCCTCTGAACATTCTAATTATCTATGTACTGTTTCAGTCAATTACTACCATCCTGATCCTCTGTCTATTCTAATTATCTATGTCCTGTTTCAGTCAATTACTATCATCCTGATCCTCTGTCCATTCTAATTATCTATGTCCTATTTCAGTCAATTACTATCATCCTGATCCTCTGTCCTTTCTAACTATCTATGTCCTGTTTCAGTCAATTATATTCATCCTGATCTTCAGTCCTTTCTAATTATCTATGTCCTATTTCAGTCAATTACTATAATCTTGATCCTCTGTCTATTCTGATTATCCATGTCCTGTTTCAGTCAATTACTATCATCCTGATCCTCTGTCTATTCTAATTATCTATGTCCTGTTTCAGTCAATTACTATCATCCTGATCCTCTGTCTATTCTAATTATCTATGTCCTGTTTCAGTCAATTACTATCATCCTGATCTTCTGTCCATTCTATTTATCTATGTCCTGTTTCAGTCAATTAATATCATCCTGATCTTCTGTCCTTTCTAATTATCTATGTCCTGTTTCAGTCAATTACTACCATCCTGATCTTCTGTCCATTCTAATTATCTATGCCCTGTTTCAGACAATTACTATCATCCTAATCTTCTGTCCTTTCTAATTATCTACGTCCTGTTTCAGTCAATTACTATCATCCTGATCCTCTGTCTATTCTAATTATCTATGTCCTGTTTCAGTCAATTACTATCATCCTGATCTTCTGTCCTTTCTATTTATCTATGTCCTGTTTCAGTCAATTACTATCATCCTGATCTTCTGTCCTTTCTAATTATCTATGTCCTGTTTCAGTCAATTACTATCATCCTGATCCTCTGTCTATTCTAATTATCTATGTCCTGTTTCAGTCCATTACTATCATACTGATCCTCTGTCTATTCTAATTATCTATATCCTGTTTCCGTCAATTACTATCATCCTGATCCTCTGAACATTCTAATTATCTATGTACTGTTTCAGTCAATTACTATCATCCTGATCCTCTGTCCATTCTAATTATCTATGTCCTGTTTCAGTCAAGTACTATCATCCTGATCCTCTGAACATTCTAATTATCTATGTCCTGTTTCAGTCAATTACTATCATCCTGATCCTCTGTCCATGCTAATTATCTATGTACTGTTTCAGTCAATTACTACCATCCTGATCCTCTGTCTATTCTAATTATCTATGTCCTGTTTCAGTCAATTACTATCATCCTGATGCTCTGTCCATTCTAATTATCTATGTCCTATTTCAGTCAATTACTATCATCCTGATCCTCTGTCCTTTCTAATTATCTATGTCCTGTTTCAGTCAATTATATTCATCCTGATCTTCCGTCTTTTCTAATTATCTATGTCCTATTTCAGTCAATTACTATAATCTTGATCATCTGTCTATTCTGATTATCCATGTCCTGTTTCAGTCAATTACTATCATCCTGATCCTCTGTCTATTCTAATTATCTATGTCCTGTTTCAGTCAATTACTATCATCCTGATCCTCTGTCTATTCTAATTATCTATGTCCTGTTTCAGTCAATTACTATCATCCTGATCTTCTGTCCATTCTATTTATCTATGTCCTGTTTCAGTCAATTACTATCATCCTGATCTTCTGTCCTTTCTAATTATCTATGTCCTGTTTCAGTCAATTACTACCATCCTGATCTTCTGTCCATTCTAATTATCTATGCCCTGTTTCAGACAATTACTATCATCCTAATCTTCTGTCCTTTCTAATTATCTACGTCCTGTTTCAGTCAATTACTATCATCCTGATCCTCTGCCTATTCTAATTATCTATGTCCTGTTTCAGTCAATTACTATCATCCTGATCTTCTGTCCTTTCTATTTATCTATGTCCTGTTTCAGTCAATTACTATCATACTGATCTTCTGTCCTTTCTAATTATCTATGTCCTGTTTCAGTCAATTACTATCATCCTGATCCTCTGAACATTCTAATTATCTATGTCCTGTTTCAGTCAATTGCTATCATCCTGATCCTCTGTCCATTCTAATTATCTATGTTCTGTTTCAGTCAATTACTTTCATCCTGATCCTCTATCTATTCTAATTATCTATGTCCTGTTTCAGACAATTACTATCATCCTGATCTTCTGTCCTTTCTAATTATCTATGTCCTGTTTCAGTCAATTACTATCATCCTGATCTTCTGTCCTTTCTAATTATCTATGTCCTGCTTCAGTCAATTACTATCATTCTGATCCTCTGTCTATTCTAATTATCTATGTCCTGTTTCAGTCAATTGCTATCATCCTGATCCTCTGTCTATTCTAATTATCTATGTTCTGTTTCAGTCAATTACTTTCATCCTGATCCTCTATCTATTCTAATTATCTATGTCCTGTTTCAGTCAATTACTATCAACCTGATCCTCTGTCCATTCTGATTATCTATGTCCTGTTTCAGTCAATTACTATCATCCTGATACTCTGTCCATTCTAATTATCTATGTCCTGTTTCAGTCAATTACTATCATCCTGATCCTCTGTCCATGCTAATCATCTATGTACTGTTTCAGTCAATTACTACCATCCTGATCCTCTGTCTATTCAAATTATCTATGTCCTGTTTCAGTCAATTACTATCATCCTGATCCTCTGTCCATTCTAATTATCTATGTCCTATTTCAGTCAATTACTATCATCCTGATCCTCTGTCCTTTCTAATTATCTATGTCCTGTTTCAGTCAATTATATTCATCCTGATCCTCTGTCTATTCTAATTATCTATGTCCTGTTTCAGTCAATTACTATCATCCTGATCTTCTGTCCATTCTATTTATCTATGTCGTGTTTCAGTCAATTACTATCATCCTGATCTTCTGTCCTTTCTAATTATCTATGTCCTGTTTGAGTCAATTACTACCATCCTGATCTTCTGTCCATTCTAATTATCTATGCCCTGTTTCAGACAATTACTATCATCCTAATCTTCTGTCCTTTCTAATTATCTACGTCCTGTTTCAGTCAATTACTATCATCCTGATCCTCTGTCTATTCTAATTATCTATGTCCTGTTTCAGTCAATTACTATCATCCTGATCTTCTGTCCTTTCTATTTATCTATGTCCTGTTTCAGTCAATTACTATCATCCTGATCTTCTGTCCTTTCTAATTATCTATGTCCTGTTTCAGTCAATTACTACCATCCTGACCTTCTGTCCATTCTAATTATCTATGCCCTGTTTCAGACAATTACTATCATCCTAATCTTCTGTCCTTTCTAATTATCTACGTCCTGTTTCAGTCAATTACTATCATCCTGATCCTCTGTCTATTCTAATTATCTATGTCCTGTTTCAGTCAATTACTATCATCCTGATCTTCTGTCCTTTCTATTTATCTATGTCCTGTTTCAGTCAATTACTATCATCCTGATCTTCTGTCCTTTCTAATTATCTATGTCCTGTTTCAGTCAATTACTATCATCATGATCCTCTGTCTATTCTAATTATCTATGTCCTGTTTCAGTCCATTACTATCATCCTGATCCTCTGTCTATTCAAATTATCTATATCCTGTTTCCGTCAATTACTATCATCCTGATCCTCTGAACATTCTAATTATCTATGTACTGTTTCAGTCAATTACTATCATCCTGATCCTCTGTCCATTCTAATTATCTATGTCCTGTTTCAGTCAATTACTATCATCCTGATCCTCTAAACATTCTAATTATCTATGTCCTGTTTCAGTCAATTACTATCATCCTGATCCTCTGTCCATGCTAATTATCTATGTACTGTTTCAGTCAATTACTACCATCCTGATCCTCTGTCTATTCTAATTATCTATGTCCTGTTTCAGTCAATTACTATCATCCTGATCCTCTGTCCATTCTAATTATCTATGTCCTATTTCAGTCAATTACTATCATCCTGATCCTCTGTCCTTTCTAATTATCTATGTCCTGTTTCAGTCAATTACTATCATCCTGATCTTCTGTCCTTTCTAATTATCTATGTCCTGTTTCAGTCAATTACTATCATCCTGATCCTCTGAACATTCTAATTATCTATGTACTGTTTCAGTCAATTACTATCATCCTGATCCTCTGTCCATTCTAATTATCTATGTCCTGTTTCAGTCAATTACTATCATCCTGATCCTCTGAACATTCTAATTATCTATGTCCTATTTCAGTCAATTACTATAATCTTGATCATCTGTCTGTTCTGATTATCCATGTCCTGTTTCAGTCAATTACTATCATCTTGATCATCTGTCTATTCTGATTATCCATGTCCTGTTTCAGTCAATTACTATCATCCTGATCCTCTGTCTATTCTAATTATCTATGTCCTGTTTCAGTCAATTACTATCATCCTGATCCTCTGTCTATTCTAATTATCTATGTCCTGTTTCAGTCAATTACTATCATCCTGATCTTCTGTCCATTCTATTTATCTATGTCCTGTTTCAGTCAATTACTATCATCCTGATCTTCTGTCCTTTCTAATTATCTATGTCCTGTTTCAGTCAATTACTACCATCCTGATCTTCTGTCCATTCTAATTATCTATGCCCTGTTTCAGACAATTACTATCATCCTAATCTTCTGTCCTTTCTAATTATCTACGTCCTGTTTCAGTCAATTACTATCATCCTGATCCTCTGTCTATTCTAATTATCTATGTCCTGTTTCAGTCAATTACTATCATCCTGATTTTCTGTCCTTTCTATTTATCTATGTCCTGTTTCAGTCAATTACTATCATCCTGATCTTCTGTCCTTTCTAATTATCTATGTCCTGTTTCAGTCAATTACTATCATCCTGATCCTCTGTCCATTCTAATTATCTATGTCCTGTTTCAGTCAATTGCTATCATCCTGATCCTCTGTCCATTCTAATTATCTATGTTCTGTTTCAGTCAATTACTTTCATCCTGATCCTCTATCTATTCTAATTATCTGTGTCCTGTTTCAGTCAATTACTATCATCCTGATCTTCTGTCCTTTCCAATTATCTATGTCCTGCTTCAGTCAATTACTATCATCCTGATCCTCTGTCTATTCCAATTATCTATGTCATGTTTCAGTCAATTGCTATCATCCTGATCCTCTGTCTATTCTAATTATCTATGTTCTGTTTCAGTCAATTACTTTCATCCTGATCCTCTCTCTATTCTAATTATCTATGTCCTGTTTCAGTCAATTACTATCATCCTGATCTTATGTCCTTTCTAATTATCGATGTCCTGTTTCAGTCAATTACTATCATCCTGATCCTCTGTCCATTCTAATTATCTATGTCCTGTTTCAGTCAATTACTATCATCCTGATCCTCTGTCTATTCTAATTATCTATGTTCTGTTTCAGTCAATTACTTTCATCCTGATCCTCTATCTATTCTAATTATCTATGTCCTGTTTCAGTCAATTACTATCATCCTGATCTTATGTCCTTTCTAATTATCTATGTCCTGTTTCAGTCAATTACTATCATCCTGATCCTCTGTCCATTCTGATTAAATATGTCCTGTTTCAGTCAATTACTATCATCCTGATACTCTGTCCATTCTAATTATCTATGTCCTGTTTCAGTCAATTACTATCATCCTGATCCTCTGTCCATTCTAATTATCTATGTCCTGTGTCCATTCTAATTATCTATGTCCTGTTTCAGTCAATTACTATCATACTGATCCTCTGACCATTCTAATTATCTATGTCCTGTTTCAGTCAATTACTATCATCCTGATCCTCTGTCCATTCTAATTATCTATGTCCTGTTTCAGTCAATTACTATCATCCTGATCCTCTGTCTATTCTAATTATCGATGTCCTGTTTCAGTCACTTACTATCATCCTTATCCTCTGTCTATTCGAATTATCTATGTCCTGTTTCAGTCAATTACTATCATCCTGATCCTCTGTCTATTCTAATTATCTATGTCCTGTTTCAGTCAATTACTGTCATCCTGATCCTCTGTCTATTCTAATTATCTATGTCCTGTTTCAGTCAATTACTATCATCCTGATCCTATGTCCATTCTGATTATCTATGTCCTGTTTCAGTCAATTACTATCATCCTGATACCCTGTCCATTCTAATTATCTATGTCCTGTTTCAGTCAATTACTATCATCCTGATCCTCTGTCCATTCTAATTATCTATGTCCTGTTTCAGTCAATTACTATCATCCTGATCCTCTGTCCATTCTAATTATCTATGTCCTGTTTCAGTCAATTACTATCATACAGATCCTCTGACCATTCTAATTATCTATGTCCTGTTTCAGTCAATTACTATCATCCTGATCCTCTGAACATTCTAATTATCTATGTCCTATTTCAGTCAATTACTATAATCTTGATCATCTGTCTGTTCTGATTATCCATGTCCTGTTTCAGTCAATTACTATCATCTTGATCATCTGTCTATTCTGATTATCCATGTCCTGTTTCAGTCAATTACTATCATCCTGATCCTCTGTCTATTCTAATTATCTATGTCCTGTTTCAGTCAATTACTATCATCTTGATCTTCTGTCCATTCTATTTATCTATGTCCTGTTTCAGTCAATTACTATCATCCTGATCTTCTGTCCTTTCTAATTATCTATGTCCTGTTTCAGTCAATTACTACCATCCTGATCTTCTGTCCATTCTAATTATCTATGCCCTGTTTCAGACAATTACTATCATCCTAATCTTCTGTCCTTTCTAATTATCTAGGTCCTGTTTCAGTCAATTACTATCATCCTGATCCTCTGTCTATTCTAATTATCTATGTCCTGTTTCAGTCAATTACTATCATCCTGATCTTCTGTCCTTTCTATTTATCTATGTCCTGTTTCAGTCAATTACTATCATCCTGATCTTCTGTCCTTTCTAATTATCTATGTCCTGTTTCAGTCAATTACTATCATCCTGATCCTCTGTCCATTCTAATTATCTATGTCCTGTTTCAGTCAATTGCTATCATCCTGATCCTCTGTCCATTCTAATTATCTATGTTCTGTTTCAGTCAATTACTTTCATCCTGATCCTCTATCTATTCTAATTATCTATGTCCTGTTTCAGTCAATTACTATCATCCCAATCTTCTGTCCTTTCTAATTATCTATGTCCTGTTTCAGTCAATTACTATCATCCTGATCTTCTGTCCTTTCTAATTATCTATGTCCTGCTTCAGTCAATTACTATCATCCTGATCCTCTGTCTATTCCAATTATCTATGTCCTGTTTCAGTCAATTGCTATCATCCTGATCCTCTGTCTATTCTAATTATCTATGTTCTGTTTCAGTCAATTACTTTCATCCTGATCCTCTATCTATTCTAATTATCTATGTCCTGTTTCAGTCAATTACTATCATCCTGATCTTATGTCCTTTCTAATTATCTATGTCCTGTTTCAGTCAATTACTATCATCCTGATCCTCTGTCCATTCTAATTATCTATGTCCTGTTTCAGTCAATTACTATCATCCTGATCCTCTGTCTATTCTAATTATCTATGTTCTGTTTCAGTCAATTACTTTCATCCTGATCCTCTATCTATTCTAATTATCTATGTCCTGTTTCAGTCAATTACTATCATCCTGATCTTATGTCCTTTCTAATTATCTATGTCCTGTTTCAGTCAATTACTATCATCCTGATCCCCTGTCCATTCTGATTATCTATGTCCTGTTTCAGTCAATTACTATCATCCTGATACTCTGTCCATTCTAATTATCTATGTCCTGTTTCAGTCAATTACTATCATCCTGATCCTCTGTCCATTCTAATTATCTATGTCCTGTTTCAGTCAATTACTATCATCCTGATCCTCTGTCCATTCTAATTATCTATGTCCTGTTTCAGTCAATTACTATCATACTGATCCTCTGACCATTCTAATTATCTATGTCCTGTTTCAGTCAATTACTATCATCCTGATCCTCTGTCCATTCTAATTATCTATGTCCTGTTTCAGTCAATTACTATCATCCTGATCCTCTGTCTATTCTAATTATCGATGTCCTGTTTCAGTCACTTACTATCATCCTTATCCTCTGTCTATTCGAATTATCTATGTCCTGTTTCAGTCAATTACTATCATCCTGATCCTCTGTCTATTCTAATTATCTATGTCCTGTTTCAGTCAATTACTATCATCTTGATCTTCTGTCCATTCTATTTATCTATGTCCTGTTTCAGTCAATTACTATCATCCTGATCTTCTGTCCTTTCTAATTATCTATGTCCTGTTTCAGTCAATTACTACCATCCTGATCTTCTGTCCATTCTAATTATCTATGCCCTGTTTCAGACAATTACTATCATCCTAATCTTCTGTCCTTTCTAATTATCTAGGTCCTGTTTCAGTCAATTACTATCATCCTGATCCTCTGTCTATTCTAATTATCTATGTCCTGTTTCAGTCAATTACTATCATCCTGATCTTCTGTCCTTTCTATTTATCTATGTCCTGTTTCAGTCAATTACTATCATCCTGATCTTCTGTCCTTTCTAATTATCTATGTCCTGTTTCAGTCAATTACTATCATCCTGATCCTCTGTCCATTCTAATTATCTATGTCCTGTTTCAGTCAATTGCTATCATCCTGATCCTCTGTCCATTCTAATTATCTATGTTCTGTTTCAGTCAATTACTTTCATCCTGATCCTCAATCTATTCTAATTATCTATGTCCTGTTTCAGTCAATTACTATCATCCCAATCTTCTGTCCTTTCTAATTATCTATGTCCTGTTTCAGTCAATTACTATCATCCTGATCTTCTGTCCTTTCTAATTATCTATGTCCTGCTTCAGTCAATTACTATCATCCTGATCCTCTGTCTATTCCAATTATCTATGTCCTGTTTCAGTCAATTGCTATCATCCTGATCCTCTGTCTATTCTAATTATCTATGTTCTGTTTCAGTCAATTACTTTCATCCTGATCCTCTATCTATTCTAATTATCTATGTCCTGTTTCAGTCAATTACTATCATCCTGATCTTATGTCCTTTCTAATTATCTATGTCCTGTTTCAGTCAATTACTATCATCCTGATCCTCTGTCCATTCTAATTATCTATGTCCTGTTTCAGTCAATTACTATCATCCTGATCCTCTGTCTATTCTAATTATCTATGTTCTGTTTCAGTCAATTACTTTCATCCTGATCCTCTATCTATTCTAATTATCTATGTCCTGTTTCAGTCAATTACTATCATCCTGATCTTATGTCCTTTCTAATTATCTATGTCCTGTTTCAGTCAATTACTATCATCCTGATCCTCTGTCCATTCTGATTATCTATGTCCTGTCTCAGTCAATTACTATCATCCTGATCCTCTGTCCATTCTAATTATCTATGTCCTGTTTCAGTCAATTACTATCATCCTGATCCTCTGTCCATTCTAATTATCGATGTCCTGTTTCAGTCAATTACTATCATACTGATCCTCTGACCATTCTAATTATCTATGTCCTGTTTCAGTCAATTACTATCATCCTGATCCTCTGTCCATTCTAATTATCTATGTCCTGTTTCAGTCAATTACTATCATCCTGATCCTCTGTCTATTCTAATTATCGATGTCCTGTTTCAGTCACTTACTATCATCCTTATCCTCTGTCTATTCGAATTATCTATGTCCTGTTTCAGTCAATTACTATCATCCTGATCCTCTGTCTATTCTAATTATCTATGGCCTGTTTCAGTCAATTACTGTCATCCTGATCCTCTGTCTATTCTAATTATCTATGTCCTGTTTCAGTCAATTACTATCATCCTGATCCTATGTCCATTCTGATTATCTATGTCCTGTTTCAGTCAATTACTATCATCCTGATCCTCTGTCCATTCTAATTATCTATGTCCTGTTTCAGTCAATTACTATCATCCTGATCCTCTGTCCATTCTAATTATCTATGTCCTGTTTCAGTCAATTACTATCATCCTGATCCTCTGTCCATTCTGATTATCTATGTCCTGTTTCAGTCAATTAATATCATCCTGATCCTCTGTCTATTCTAATTAGCTATGCTCTGTTTCAGTCAATTACTATCATCCTGATCCTCTGTCCATTCTAATTATCTATGCCCTGTTTCAGTCAATTACTATCATCCTGATCTTATGTCCTTTCTAATTATCTATGTCCTGTTTCAGTCAATTACTATCATCCTGATCCTCTGTCCATTCTGATTATCTATGTCCTGTTTCAGTCAATTACTATCATCCTGATACTCTGTCCATTCTAATTATCTATGTCCTGTTTCAGTCAATTACTATCATCCTGATCCTCTGTCCATTCTAATTATCTATGTCCTGTTTCAGTCAATTACTATCATCCTGATCCTCTGTCCATTCTAATTATCTATGTCCTGTTTCAGTCAATTACTATCATACTGATCCTCTGACCATTCTAATTATCTATGTCCTGTTTCAGTCAATTACTATCATCCTGATCCTCTGTCCATTCTAATTATCTATGTCCTGTTTCAGTCAATTACTATCATCCTGATCCTCTGTCTATTCTAATTATCGATGTCCTGTTTCAGTCACTTACTATCATCCTGATCCTCTGTCTATTCGAAATATCTATGTCCTGTTTCAGTCAATTACTATCATCCTGATCCTCTGTCTATTCTAATTATCTATGTCCTGTTTCAGTCAATTACTGTCATCCTGATCCTCTGTCTATTCTAATTATCTATGTCCTGTTTCAGTCAATTACTATCATCCTGATCCTATTTCCATTCTGTTTATCTATGTCCTGTTTCAGTCAATTACTATCATCCTGATCCTCTGTCCATTCTAATTATCTATGTCCTGTTTCAGTCAATTATTATCATCCTGATCCTCTGTCCATTCTAATTATCTATGTCCTGTTTCAGTCAATTACTATCATCCTGATCCTCTGTCCATTCTGATTATCTATGTCCTGTTTCAGTCAATTACTATCATCCTGATATTCTGTCCATTCTAATTATCTATGCCCTGTTTCAGTCAATTACTATCATCCTGATCCTCTGTCTATTCTAATTAGCTATGCTCTGTTTCAGTCAATTACTATCATCCTGATCCTCTGTCCATTCTAATTATCTATGCCCTGTTTCAGTCAATTACTGTCATCCTGATCCTCTGTCTATTCTAACTATCTATGTCCTGTTTCAGTCAATGACTATCATCCTGACTCTCTGACCATTCTAATTATATATGTCCTGTTTCAGTCAATTACTATCATCCTGATCCTCTGTCTATTCTAATTATCTATGTCCTGTTTCAGTCAATTACTATCATCCTGACTCTCTGTCCATTCTAATTATCTATGTCCTGTTTCAGTCAATTACTATCATCCTGACTCTCTGACCATTCTAATTATCTATGTCCTGTTTCAGTCATTTACTATCATCCTGATCCTGTGTCCATTCTAATTATCTATGTCCGGTTTCAGTCAATTACTATGATTCTGATCCTCTGTCCATTATAATTATGTCTGTCCTGTTTCAGTCAATTACTATCATCCTGTCTCTCTGTCCATTCTAATTATCTATGTCCTGTTTCAGTCAATTACTATCATCCTGATCCTCTGTCCATTCTAATTATCAATGTCCTGTTTCAGTCAATTACTATCATCCTGACTCTCTGTCCATTCTAATTATCTATGTCCTGTTTCAGTCAATTACTATCATTCTGATCATCTGTCTATTCTAATTATCTATGTCCTGTTTCATTCAATCACTATCATGCTGATCCTCTGTCTATTCTAATTATCCATGCCCTGTTTCAGTCAATTACTATCATCCTGACTCTCTGTCCATTCTCATTATCTATGTCCTGTTTCAGTCAATTACTATCATCCTGACTCTCTGTCCATTCTAATTATCTATGTCCTGTTTCAGTCAATTACTATCATCCTGACTCTCTGTCCATTCTAATTATCTATGTCCTGTTTCAGTCAATTAGTATCATTCTGATCATCTGTCTATTCTAATTATCTATGTCCTGTTTCTGTCAATTGCTATCATCATGACTCTCTGTCCATTCTAATTATCTAAGTCCTGTTTCAGTCAATTACTATCATCCTGACTCTGTCCATTCTAATTATCTATGTCCTGTTTCAGTCAATTACTATCATCCTGATCCTCGGAACATTCTAATTATCTATGTCCTGTTTCAGTCAATTACTATCATCCTGATCCTCTGTCTATTCTAATTATCTATGTCCTGTTTCAGTCAATTACTATCATCCTGATCCTCTGTACATTCTAATTATCTAAGTCCTGTTTCAGTCATTTACTATCATCCTGATCCTCTGTCCATTCTAATTATCTATGTCCTGTTTCAGTCAATTACTATCATTCTGATACTCTGTCCATTATAATTATGTCTGTCCTGTTTCAGTCAATTACTATCATCCTGACTCTCTGACCATTCTAATTATCGATGTCCTGTTTCAGTCATTTACTATCATCCTGATCCTGTGTCCATTCTAATTATCTATGTCCGGTTTCAGTCAATTACTATCATTCTGATCCTCTGTCCATTATAATTATGTCTGTCATGTTTCAGTCAATTACTATCATCCTGTCCCTCTGTCCATTCTAATTATCTATGTCCTGTTTCAGTCAATTACTATCATCCTGATCCTCTGTCCATTCTAATTATCAATGTCCTGTTTCAGTCAATTACTATCATCCTGACTCTCTGTCCATTCTAATTATCTATGTCCTGTTTCAGTCAATTACTATCATTCTGATCATCTGTCTATTCTAATTATCTATGTCCTGTTTCATTCAATCACTATCATGCTGATCCTCTGTCCATTCTAATTATCCATGCCCTGTTTCAGTCAATTACTATCATCCTGACTCTCTGTCCATTCTCATTATCTATGTCCTGTTTCAGTCAATTACTATCATCCTGACTCTCTGTCCATTCTAATTATCTATGTCCTGTTTCAGTCAATTACTATCATCCTGACTCTCTGTCCATTCTAATTATCTATGTCCTGTTTCAGTCAATTAGTATCATTCTGATCATCTGTCTATTCTAATTATCTATGTCCTGTTTCTGTCAATTACTATCATCATGACTCTCTGTCCATTCTAATTATCTATGTCCTGTTTCAGTCAATTACTATCATCCTGACTCTGTCCATTCTAATTATCTATGTCCTGTTTCAGTCAATTACTATCATCCTGATCCTCGGAACATTCTAATTATCTATGTCCTGTTTCAGTCAATTACTATCATCCTGATCCTCTGTCTATTCTAATTATCTATGTCCTGTTTCAGTCAATTACTATCATCCTGATCCTCTGTACATTCTAATTATCCAAGTCCTGTTTCAGTCATTTACTATCATCCTGATCCTCTGTCCATTCTAATTATCTATGTCCTGTTTCAGTCAATTACTATCATCCTGATCTTATGTCCTTTCTAATTATCTATGTCCTGTTTCAGTCAATTACTATCATCCTGATCCCCTGTCCATTCTGATTATCTATGTCCTGTTTCAGTCAATTACTATCATCCTGATACTCTGTCCATTCTAATTATCTATGTCCTGTTTCAGTCAATTACTATCATCCTGATCCTCTGTCCATTCTAATTATCTATGTCCTGTTTCAGTCAATTACTATCATCCTGATCCTCTGTCCATTCTAATTATCTATGTCCTGTTTCAGTCAATTACTATCATACTGATCCTCTGACCATTCTAATTATCTATGTCCTGTTTCAGTCAATTACTATCATCCTGATCCTCTGTCCATTCTAATTATCTATGTCCTGTTTCAGTCAATTACTATCATCCTGACTCTCTGTCTATTCTAATTATCGATGTCCTGTTTCAGTCACTTACTATCATCCTTATCCTCTGTCTATTCGAATTATCTATGTCCTGTTTCAGTCAATTACTATCATCCTGATCCTCTGTCTATTCTAATTATCTATGTCCTGTTTCAGTCAATTACTATCATCTTGATCTTCTGTCCATTCTATTTATCTATGTCCTGTTTCAGTCAATTACTATCATCCTGATCTTCTGTCCTTTCTAATTATCTATGTCCTGTTTCAGTCAATTACTACCATCCTGATCTTCTGTCCATTCTAATTATCTATGCCCTGTTTCAGACAATTACTATCATCCTAATCTTCTGTCCTTTCTAATTATCTAGGTCCTGTTTCAGTCAATTACTATCATCCTGATCCTCTGTCTATTCTAATTATCTATGTCCTGTTTCAGTCAATTACTATCATCCTGATCTTCTGTCCTTTCTATTTATCTATGTCCTGTTTCAGTCAATTACTATCATCCTGATCTTCTGTCCTTTCTAATTATCTATGTCCTGTTTCAGTCAATTACTATCATCCTGATCCTCTGTCCATTCTAATTATCTATGTCCTGTTTCAGTCAATTGCTATCATCCTGATCCTCTGTCCATTCTAATTATCTATGTTCTGTTTCAGTCAATTACTTTCATCCTGATCCTCAATCTATTCTAATTATCTATGTCCTGTTTCAGTCAATTACTATCATCCCAATCTTCTGTCCTTTCTAATTATCTATGTCCTGTTTCAGTCAATTACTATCATCCTGATCTTCTGTCCTTTCTAATTATCTATGTCCTGCTTCAGTCAATTACTATCATCCTGATCCTCTGTCTATTCCAATTATCTATGTCCTGTTTCAGTCAATTGCTATCATCCTGATCCTCTGTCTATTCTAATTATCTATGTTCTGTTTCAGTCAATTACTTTCATCCTGATCCTCTATCTATTCTAATTATCTATGTCCTGTTTCAGTCAATTACTATCATCCTGATCTTATGTCCTTTCTAATTATCTATGTCCTGTTTCAGTCAATTACTATCATCCTGATCCTCTGTCCATTCTAATTATCTATGTCCTGTTTCAGTCAATTACTATCATCCTGATCCTCTGTCTATTCTAATTATCTATGTTCTGTTTCAGTCAATTACTTTCATCCTGATCCTCTATCTATTCTAATTATCTATGTCCTGTTTCAGTCAATTACTATCATCCTGATCTTATGTCCTTTCTAATTATCTATGTCCTGTTTCAGTCAATTACTATCATCCTGATCCTCTGTCCATTCTGATTATCTATGTCCTGTCTCAGTCAATTACTATCATCCTGATCCTCTGTCCATTCTAATTATCTATGTCCTGTTTCAGTCAATTACTATCATCCTGATCCTCTGTCCATTCTAATTATCGATGTCCTGTTTCAGTCAATTACTATCATACTGATCCTCTGACCATTCTAATTATCTATGTCCTGTTTCAGTCAATTACTATCATCCTGATCCTCTGTCCATTCTAATTATCTATGTCCTGTTTCAGTCAATTACTATCATCCTGATCCTCTGTCTATTCTAATTATCGATGTCCTGTTTCAGTCACTTACTATCATCCTTATCCTCTGTCTATTCGAATTATCTATGTCCTGTTTCAGTCAATTACTATCATCCTGATCCTCTGTCTATTCTAATTATCTATGGCCTGTTTCAGTCAATTACTGTCATCCTGATCCTCTGTCTATTCTAATTATCTATGTCCTGTTTCAGTCAATTACTATCATCCTGATCCTATGTCCATTCTGATTATCTATGTCCTGTTTCAGTCAATTACTATCATCCTGATCCTCTGTCCATTCTAATTATCTATGTCCTGTTTCAGTCAATTACTATCATCCTGATCCTCTGTCCATTCTAATTATCTATGTCCTGTTTCAGTCAATTACTATCATCCTGATCCTCTGTCCATTCTGATTATCTATGTCCTGTTTCAGTCAATTAATATCATCCTGATCCTCTGTCTATTCTAATTAGCTATGCTCTGTTTCAGTCAATTACTATCATCCTGATCCTCTGTCCATTCTAATTATCTATGCCCTGTTTCAGTCAATTACTATCATCCTGATCTTATGTCCTTTCTAATTATCTATGTCCTGTTTCAGTCAATTACTATCATCCTGATCCTCTGTCCATTCTGATTATCTATGTCCTGTTTCAGTCAATTACTATCATCCTGATACTCTGTCCATTCTAATTATCTATGTCCTGTTTCAGTCAATTACTATCATCCTGATCCTCTGTCCATTCTAATTATCTATGTCCTGTTTCAGTCAATTACTATCATCCTGATCCTCTGTCCATTCTAATTATCTATGTCCTGTTTCAGTCAATTACTATCATACTGATCCTCTGACCATTCTAATTATCTATGTCCTGTTTCAGTCAATTACTATCATCCTGATCCTCTGTCCATTCTAATTATCTATGTCCTGTTTCAGTCAATTACTATCATCCTGATCCTCTGTCTATTCTAATTATCGATGTCCTGTTTCAGTCACTTACTATCATCCTGATCCTCTGTCTATTCGAATTATCTATGTCCTGTTTCAGTCAATTACTATCATCCTGATCCTCTGTCTATTCTAATTATCTATGTCCTGTTTCAGTCAATTACTGTCATCCTGATCCTCTGTCTATTCTAATTATCTATGTCCTGTTTCAGTCAATTACTATCATCCTGATCCTATTTCCATTCTGTTTATCTATGTCCTGTTTCAGTCAATTACTATCATCCTGATCCTCTGTCCATTCTAATTATCTATGTCCTGTTTCAGTCAATTATTATCATCCTGATCCTCTGTCCATTCTAATTATCTATGTCCTGTTTCAGTCAATTACTATCATCCTGATCCTCTGTCCATTCTGATTATCTATGTCCTGTTTCAGTCAATTACTATCATCCTGATATTCTGTCCATTCTAATTATCTATGCCCTGTTTCAGTCAATTACTATCATCCTGATCCTCTGTCTATTCTAATTAGCTATGCTCTGTTTCAGTCAATTACTATCATCCTGATCCTCTGTCCATTCTAATTATCTATGCCCTGTTTCAGTCAATTACTGTCATCCTGATCCTCTGTCTATTCTAACTATCTATGTCCTGTTTCAGTCAATGACTATCATCCTGACTCTCTGACCATTCTAATTATCTATGTCCTGTTTCAGTCAATTACTATCATCCTGATCCTCTGTCTATTCTAATTATCTATGTCCTGTTTCAGTCAATTACTATCATCCTGACTCTCTGTCCATTCTAATTATCTATGTCCTGTTTCAGTCAATTACTATCATCCTGACTCTCTGACCATTCTAATTATCTATGTCCTGTTTCAGTCATTTACTATCATCCTGATCCTGTGTCCATTCTAATTATCTATGTCCGGTTTCAGTCAATTACTATCATTCTGATCCTCTGTCCATTATAATTATGTCTGTCCTGTTTCAGTCAATTACTATCATCCTGTCTCTCTGTCCATTCTAATTATCTATGTCCTGTTTCAGTCAATTACTATCATCCTGATCCTCTGTCCATTCTAATTATCAATGTCCTGTTTCAGTCAATTACTATCATCCTGACTCTCTGTCCATTCTAATTATCTATGTCCTGTTTCAGTCAATTACTATCATTCTGATCATCTGTCTATTCTAATTATCTATGTCCTGTTTCATTCAATCACTATCATGCTGATCCTCTGTCTATTCTAATTATCCATGCCCTGTTTCAGTCAATTACTATCATCCTGACTCTCTGTCCATTCTCATTATCTATGTCCTGTTTCAGTCAATTACTATCATCCTGACTCTCTGTCCATTCTAATTATCTATGTCCTGTTTCAGTCAATTACTATCATCCTGACTCTCTGTCCATTCTAATTATCTATGTCCTGTTTCAGTCAATTAGTATCATTCTGATCATCTGTCTATTCTAATTATCTATGTCCTGTTTCTGTCAATTGCTATCATCATGACTCTCTGTCCATTCTAATTATCTAAGTCCTGTTTCAGTCAATTACTATCATCCTGACTCTGTCCATTCTAATTATCTATGTCCTGTTTCAGTCAATTACTATCATCCTGATCCTCGGAACATTCTAATTATCTATGTCCTGTTTCAGTCAATTACTATCATCCTGATCCTCTGTCTATTCTAATTATCTATGTCCTGTTTCAGTCAATTACTATCATCCTGATCCTCTGTACATTCTAATTATCTAAGTCCTGTTTCAGTCATTTACTATCATCCTGATCCTCTGTCCATTCTAATTATCTATGTCCTGTTTCAGTCAATTACTATCATTCTGATACTCTGTCCATTATAATTATGTCTGTCCTGTTTCAGTCAATTACTATCATCCTGACTCTCTGACCATTCTAATTATCGATGTCCTGTTTCAGTCATTTACTATCATCCTGATCCTGTGTCCATTCTAATTATCTATGTCCGGTTTCAGTCAATTACTATCATTCTGATCCTCTGTCCATTATAATTATGTCTGTCATGTTTCAGTCAATTACTATCATCCTGTCCCTCTGTCCATTCTAATTATCTATGTCCTGTTTCAGTCAATTACTATCATCCTGATCCTCTGTCCATTCTAATTATCAATGTCCTGTTTCAGTCAATTACTATCATCCTGACTCTCTGTCCATTCTAATTATCTATGTCCTGTTTCAGTCAATTACTATCATTCTGATCATCTGTCTATTCTAATTATCTATGTCCTGTTTCATTCAATCACTATCATGCTGATCCTCTGTCCATTCTAATTATCCATGCCCTGTTTCAGTCAATTACTATCATCCTGACTCTCTGTCCATTCTCATTATCTATGTCCTGTTTCAGTCAATTACTATCATCCTGACTCTCTGTCCATTCTAATTATCTATGTCCTGTTTCAGTCAATTACTATCATCCTGACTCTCTGTCCATTCTAATTATCTATGTCCTGTTTCAGTCAATTAGTATCATTCTGATCATCTGTCTATTCTAATTATCTATGTCCTGTTTCTGTCAATTACTATCATCATGACTCTCTGTCCATTCTAATTATCTATGTCCTGTTTCAGTCAATTACTATCATCCTGACTCTGTCCATTCTAATTATCTATGTCCTGTTTCAGTCAATTACTATCATCCTGATCCTCGGAACATTCTAATTATCTATGTCCTGTTTCAGTCAATTACTATCATCCTGATCCTCTGTCTATTCTAATTATCTATGTCCTGTTTCAGTCAATTACTATCATCCTGATCCTCTGTACATTCTAATTATCCAAGTCCTGTTTCAGTCATTTACTATCATCCTGATCCTCTGTCCATTCTAATTATCTATGTCCTGTTTCAGTCAATTACTATCATTCTGATACTCTGTCCATTATAATTATGTCTGTCCTGTTTCAGTCAATTACTATCATCCTGTCTCTCTGTCCATTCTAATTATCTATGTCCTGTTTCAGTCAATTACTATCATCCTGATCCTCTGTGCATTCTAATTATCGATGTCCTGTTTCAGTCAATTACTATCATCCTGACTCTCTGTCCATTCTAATTATCTATGTCCTGTTTCAGTCAATTACTATCATTCTGATCATCTGTCTATTCTAATTATCTATGTCCTGTTTCTGTCAATTACTATCATTCTGACCCTCTGTCCATTCTAATTATCTATGTCCTGTTTCAGTCAATCACTATCATGCTGATCCTCTGTCCATTCTAATTATCCATGCCCGGTTTCAGTCAATTGCTATCATCCTGACTCTCTGTCCATTCTCATTATCTATGTCCTGTTTCAGTCAATTACTATCATCCTGACTCTCTGTCCATTCTAATTATCTATGTCCTGTTTCAGTCAATTACTATCATCCTGACTCTCTGTCCATTCTAATTATCTATGTCCTGTTTCAGTCAATTACTATCATCATGACTCTCTGTCCATTCTAATTATCTATGTCCTGTTTCAGTCAATTACTATCATCCTGACTCTGTCCATTCTAATTATCTATGTCCTGTTTCGGTCAATTACTGTCATCCTGATCCTCTGTCCATTCTAATTATCTATGCCCTGTTTCAGTCAATTACTATCATCCTGATCCTCTGTCTATTCTAATTAGCTATGCTCTGTTTCAGTCAATTACTATCATCCTGATCCACTGTCCATTCTAATTATCTATGCCCTGTTTCAGTCAATTACTATCATCCTGATCCTCTGTCTATTCTAACTATCTATGTCCTGTTTCAGTCAATTACTATCATCCTGTCTCTCTGTCCATTCTAATTATCTATGTCCTGTTTCAGTCAATTACTATCATCCTGATCCTCTGTCCATTCTAATTATCAATGTCCTGTTTCAGTCAATTACTATCATCCTGACTCTCTGTCCATTCTAATTATCTATGTCCTGTTTCAGTCATTTACTATCATCCTGATCCTCTGTCCATTCTAATTATCTATGTCCTGTTTCAGTCAATTACTATCATTCTGATCCTCTGTCCATTCTAATTATCTATGTCCTGTTTCAGTCAATTACTATCATCCTGTCTCTCTGTCCATTCTAATTATCTATGTCCTGTTTCAGTCAATTACTATCATCCTGATCCTCTGTCCATTCTAATTATCAATGTCCTGTTTCAGTCGATTACTATCATTCTGACCCTGTGTCCATTCTAATTATCTATGCCCTGTTTCAGTCAATCACTATCATGCTGATCCTCTGTCCATTCTAATTATCCATGTCCTGTTTCAGTCAATTACTATCATCCTGATCCTCTGTCCATTCTCATTATCTATGTCCTGTTTCAGTCAATTACTATCATCCTGACTCTCTGTCCATTCTAATTATCTATGTCCTGTTTCAGTCAATTACTATCATCCTGACTCTCTGTCCATTCTAATTATCTATGTCCTGTTTCAGTCAATTACTATCATTCTGATCATCTGTCTATTCTAATTATCTATGTCCTGTTTCTGTCAATTACTATCATCATGACTCTCTGTCCAATCTAATTATCCATGTCCTGTTTCAGTCAATTACTATCATCCTGACTCTCTGTCCATTCTAATTATCCATGTCCTGTTTCAGTCAATTACTATCATCCTGATCCTCTGTCTATTCTATTTAGCTATGCTCTGTTTCAGTCAATTACTATCATCCTGATCCACTGTCTATTCTAATTATCTATGCACTGTTTCAGTCAATTACTATCATCCTGATCCTCTGTCTATTCTAATTATCTATGTCCTGTTTCAGTCAATTACTATCATCCTGACTCTCTGTCCATTCTAATTATCTATGTCCTGTTTCAGTCAATTACTATCATCCTGATCCTCTGTCTATTCTAACTATCTATGTCCTGTTTCAGTCAATTACTATCATCCTGATCCTCTGTCTATTCTAATTATCTATGTCCTGTTTCAGTCAATTACTATCATCCTGACTCTCTGTCCATTCTAATTATCTATGTCCTGTTTCAGTCAATTACTATCATCCTGGTCCTCTGTCCATTCTAATTATCTATGTCCTGTTTCAGTCAATTACTATCATCCTGATCCTCTGTCCATTCTAATTATCTATGTCCTGTTTCAGTCAATTACTATCGTCCTGATCCTCTGTCCATTCTAATTATCTATGTCCTGTTTCAGTCAATTACTATCATCCTGATCCTCTGTCCATTCTAATTATCGATGCCCTGTTTCAGTCAATTGCTATCATCCTGATCCTCTGTCTATTCTAATTATCCATGTCCTGTTTCAGTCAATTACTATCATCCTGATCCTCTGTCTATTCTATTTAGCTATGCTCTGTTTCAGTCAATTACTATCATCCTGATCCACTGTCTATTCTAATTATCTATGCACTGTTTCAGTCAATTACTATCATCCTGATCCTCTGTCTATTCTAATTATCTATGTCCTGTTTCAGTCAATTACTATCATCCTGACTCTCTGTCCATTCTAATTATCTATGTCCTGTTTCAGTCAATTACTATCATCCTGATCCTCTGTCTATTCTAACTATCTATGTCCTGTTTCAGTCAATTACTATCATCCTGATCCTCTGTCTATTCTAATTATCTATGTCCTGTTTCAGTCAATTACTATCATCCTGACTCTCTGTCCATTCTAATTATCTATGTCCTGTTTCAGTCAATTACTATCATCCTGGTCCTCTGTCCATTCTAATTATCTATGTCCTGTTTCAGTCAATTACTATCATCCTGATCCTCTGTCCATTCTAATTATCTATGTCCTTTTTCAGTCAATCACTATCGTCCTGATCCTCTGTCCATTCTAATTATCTATGTCCTGTTTCAGTCAATTACTATCATCCTGATCCTCTGTCCATTCTAATTATCGATGCCCTGTTTCAGTCAATTGCTATCATCCTGATCCTCTGTCTATTCTAATTATCTATGTCCTGTTTCATTCAATTACTGTCATCCTGATCCTCTGTCTATTCTAATTATCTATGTCCTGTTTCAGTCAATTACTATGATCCTGACTCTCTGTCTATTCTAATTATCTATGTCCTGTTTCAGTCAAATACAGTAATCTGTGATGTTGGGGACTTCAGGAGGAGACCGAGATTGATCATCAGCTCGGCACTTCTGGCTGCAGATTGCTGCAACTTCTTCAGCCTTTTTTTTTGCACTGATGTGCTGGTCTCCCCCATTATTGAGAAAGGGGATATTTGTGGAGCTATCTCCTCCAGTTAGTTGTTTAATTGTCCATCACCATTCACGACTGGTTGTGGCAACATTGCAGAGCTTAGATCTGATCCGTTGGTTATGGAATCGCTAATCGCTGTCTATCACATGCTGCTTGTGCAGTTTGGCACGTAGATACTCCTGCGTTGTGGCTTCACCACGTTGCCACCTCGTTTTGAGGTATGCCTGGTGCTACTCCTGGCATCCCCTCCTGCACTCTTCATTGAATCCCATGTGCTTTAATTTTACACGCTTATTTCTTACGTGGGATCTTATCAAAATCCTTCTGAAAGTCCAAATACATCACATCCACTCGTTCTCTCCTATCTATTCTGTGAGTTACATTCTCAAAAAATCCCAGTGGATTTGCCAAGCATGATTTCCTTTTCGTAAATCCATGTTGACTGTGTCCGATCCTGTCATTGTTTTGTGTGTGCTCTGTTATTGCATCTTTTCTAATGTACTCTCGCATTTTCCCCACTACTTATGTCAGGCTTACCGTCAATAATTCCCTGTTGTGTCTCTACCTCCGTTCTTAAATAGTGGGGTTACATTAGCTAACCTGCAATCCATTGGAACTCTTCCAGAGTCTATAGAAATTTGAAGACTGACCAGCAATGCATCTACTATTTCTAGAGTCACTTCCTTAAGTACTTTGGGATGTAGATTATCAGGCCCTGGGGATTTATCAGCCTTCAATACCATCAATTTCCCCAACACCATTTCCCTACTAATACTGATTTCATACAGTCCCTCCTTCTTACTAGACCCTATGTTCCCCAACATTACTGGGAGGTAATTTGTGTTCTCCTTTGTGAAGACAGAACCAAAGTATGTATTTAATTGGTCTGCCATTTCTTTGTTCCCCATTACTTCCAAACAGAATTCGATGAAGTGTCATTTAACAGGAAAAAATAAAGCCCATGGAATAAAAGGGACAAAGTTGTCTGCATGACCAGAAGCAGAGAGAGGGGGTGAAAGGTTGTTTTTAGACTGGAGGAAGTTTCCCCAGGGGTCGTTGCTGGGTCTGCTACTTTTCATGATATATATTAAACACTTGGACTTGAGTGTAAATGGAACAATTTCAAAATTTACACTTGGCACAAAATTTGGAAGTGTACTGCACAATGAGGATGATCGTAACAGACATCAAGTGGATGTAGACAGGTTGGTGGAATGGACGGACACGTGGCAGATAAACTTTAACAGAAGCGCAAATTGATACATTTACATTGGACGGAGAGGAGAGGCAATGGAAAATAAAGGGTGTAATTTTAATGGGGGTGCAGCAACAGAGTGGATGCATGTGAATAGTTCAATGGCAGGACATATAGATGAGCTTGTTAAAAATGACATGCTGTGTGACTGTTACAAAGACAAACTATCCCTCCTTGTCCTTCAGAAACTTACTGCAGTCTGTGACAATGTTCGTAACAGCATCTTCCTCCCACACTGTCGTCCAGCTGGAAGGAAATGCTGTTACATTTTTATTATTTCATGGGATGTGGGCATCGTTGACTAAACCAACATTCATTGCCCATCACTAATTGCCTTTGAAAAGGTGGTATTAAGCTGCCTCCTTGATCCGCTGCAGTCCATCTGGTGCCGGTACACCCACAGTACTATTTAGGAAGGGAGTTCCAGGATTTTGACCCAGTGACAGTAAAGGAACAGCGATATAGTTTCATTTCAGGATGTTAAGTGACTTGGAGGGGAACTTGCAGGTGGTGGTGTTCCCATGCATCGCTGCCATTGTCCTTCTAAGTTGCAGAGGTCGTGGGTTTGGAAGGTGCTGTCTAAGAAGCCTTGGTGCGTTGCAACAGTGCATCTTGTAGATGGTGCACACTGCTGCCCCTGTGCTGATGGTGAGGGAGTGCATGGCACCCCAATCACAACAATCAAGCGGGCTGCTTTGTCCTGGATGGTGTTGACCTCCTGGAGTGTTGTTGGTGCTGCACTCATCCAGGCAAGAGGACAGTATTTCATAAAACTCCTGACTTGTGCCTTGTAAATGGTGTACAGGCTTTGGGGAGTCAGGAGGTGAGTTACTCTCTGCAGCATTCCTAGCCTTTGACCTGCTCCTGTAGCTGCAATTCAGCTTCTGTTCAATGGTAACCCCTAGGATGTTGATCGTGGGAGATTCAGCGATGGTAATGCCGTTGAATGTCAAGGGGAGATGGTTAGATTCTCTCTTATTGGAAATAATTGTGTCCTGGCACTTGTGTGCCATGAATGTTACTTTCCACTTATCAGCTCAAGCCTGAATGTTGTCCAGGTCTTGCTGCATATGTCTGTCTTCAGTATCTGAGCAGTTGTGAATAGTGATCATCATTGTACAGTCATCAGTGAACTTTCCCACTTCTGACCTTATGATTGAAGAGGGTCATTGATGAAGCAGCTGAAGATGTTTGGGCCTAGGACACTACCCTGAGGAACTCCTGCAGTGATGTCCTGGAACTGAGATGATTGACCTCCAACAACCACAACCATCTTCCTTTATGCTGGGTTAGGAATGACTCCAACCAGTTGATTTCTCCCATTGACTTCTGCTTAGCTACGTTCCATTCATAGCTAAAAGTACAGAAAATGTTGTGAATACTCAGCTTGTCTGGCAGCATCTGTGGAGAGAGAAGCAGAGTTAATGTTTCATGTTGATGACCTTTCATCAAAACCGACAACGGTCAGAAATGTAAAGGGTTTTGAACAAGTGAAAGGTGGGGAAGAGCAACAAAAAGGAGGGTCTGAATAGGACCGAGGGCAGAGAGATTAATTGACAATGAACAAGGCATTTGTTCAGAGAGAGTGTTAATGACTGAATAATGAACTGCTCTGTCTGAAAGCAAAAGCATGAAAAACAATTTTAAGATCATGTGACGGTGTGACATTGTTGAACTCAGTGTTGATCCAGAGGCTCTAAAGTGTCTAATTGGAAGATGAGGTTCTGTTACTCAAGCTTGAATTGAGCTTCACTGGAACACTGCAGCAGGTGCAGGTCAGAAATCTCAGAGTGGGAGTAGGGCAGTGAATTAAAATGGCAAGTGACCAGAAGCCCGGGGTTCGGCTGACTGAGTGGACAGGCCCCACAAAGCGGTCACTCAATCTTTATTTGGTCTACCCAATGTTTTCTTTTTGTTACTCGTTCATGGGATGTGTTCATCACTGACTAGGACAGCATTTTTAGGCCATCCTTAAGGGAGAGGAGACCGCATTGTGAGCAGTGAATACTGTATACTAAATTGAAAGAAGTACTAATAAATTGCTGCTTCACCTGAAAGGAATGTTTAGGGCCTTGGATAGTGAGGCTAGAGGAGGTAAAAGGGCAGATATGAAACATTCTGTGATTGCATGGGAAGGTGCCGTGGGAAGGGGACAAGGTATTGGGGGTGAGGGAGGAGTGGACCAGGGTGTCATGGAGGGAACAATCCCTTCAGAATGCTGACAGCGGAGGATGGGGGGAAGGAGCTCTTGGTAGTGGCATCACACTGGAGGTGGCAGAAATGGTGGAAAGTGATACTTTGGATGTGGAGGCTGATGGGGTGGAAAGTGAAGACAAGATGAACCCTTTCACAGGTCTGGGAGGGAGGGGAAGGGGTGAGGGTAAAGGTGTGGAAAATGGGTCAGACCCAGTTGAAGGCCCTGTCAACCAAAGTGGCGGGGGGGGGGGGGGGGGATCCTCAGTGGAGGAAAAAGGAAGACATATCAGAAGTGTTCTGATATGTCGTGGAAGGTTGCATCATCAGAACAGATGCGATGGAGAAACGGGGAGAATGGAATGGAGTCCTGACAGGAGGCAGGGTGTGAAGAAGTGTAGTCGAGGTGGCTGTGAGACTCACTGGACTTATAATGGATATGATTGGGCAGCCTATCCCAAGAGATGGAGACAGAAAAGTCAAGGAAGGGAAGTGTTGGAGATGGACAACAAGAAGGTGAAAGAAGGATGAAAATTGGAAGCAATGTTGATAAAAGTTTCCAGTTCGAGATGGGAGCAGGAAACAGCACCGATACAGTTATCAATGCACCAGAAGAAAGAGCTCAGGGAGGGTACCTGAGTCGGACTGGAACAAGGAATGTTCAAGATATGCGATAATAAGACGGGCATAGTTAAGACACATGCGGGTACCCATAGCAACACCAGTTACTTGAAGTTCAGCTATGAAGAGAGACTGGTTGTTTTCCTCAGAGCAGAGAATGCTGAGGGGGGACCTGATTGAGGTATACAAAATTATGAGCGGCATAGATTGGGTAGATGGGAAGAAACCTTTCCCTTAGCAGAGGTGTCAATAACCAGGGGGCATAGATTTAAGGTAAGGAGCAGGAGTTTTAGAGGAGATTTGAGGAAAAATGTTGTCACCCAGAGGGTGGTTGGAATCTGGAACCCACTGCCTGAAGGGATGGAAGAGGCAGGAATGCTCACACCATTTAAGAAGTATTTAGATGATCACTTGAAACGCCATAACCTACAAGGCTACGGGCCAAGTTCTGGAAAATGGGGTTAGAATAGTTAGTGCTTGATGGCCAGCATGGGCATGATGTGCCGAAGGACCTTTTCTGTGCTGTGTAACTCTATGTCTCTATGAAGTGAGTGGAGTTGAAGGAGATGTTGTTCAATGTGAGAACAGGTTCAGCCAGGCGGAGGAGGGTGGTGGTGGATGGGAACTGGTTAGGCCTCTGTTCAAGGAAGAAGCGGAGAGCCCTCAAACCGTGCTGGTCGGGGATGGTGGCATAGAGAGATTGGACGTCCATAGTGAAGAGGAGGTTGTTAGGGCCAGGAAACTGGAAATTATCGTAGTCCGTCCGAAGAATAACGTAAGTAGGAGGGAAGAGACTTGTCAAGGGGAGAAAAAATCGAGCCAAGATAGGAAGAAATAAGTTAAGTGGGACAGGAACAGTCTAAAAAGATGGGTCCACTAGGATAGTCATGTATGTGGATTTTAGGAAGGAGGTAGAAGTGGACTGTCTGGGGTTGTGTGACTGAGGGTAGAAGCTGCAGAGGGACAAAGTCTGGAGAAGATGAGGTCAGTGACAGTGTCCAGCAGACAACGTCTTGATGATCTGTGTTGGGGTCATGATCCAGGGGGAGGTTGGAAGAAGTGTCTGTGAGTTGGCGCTGAGCCTCTGCAAGGTAGAGGTTGGGACGCCAGACAAAAACAGCAACACCCTTATCTGAAGGTGTCATCGCCATGTAAGTGTTAGACCTGAGAGAATGGGGTGCGGCAAGTTCAGAGGGAGACAGATTAGCGTCAGTAAAGGGAGCAAAGAAATTGAGATGGCCGATATTTCACCGACAGTTCGCAATGAAAAGATCAATGTGGGTAAGAGGCCAGAGGAAAGCGTCCAGGTAGAGGCGAAATATTGCAAGTGGCTGAGTGGGTCCACTGGTCGGGGGAAAAATCCCTGGCTAAGAAGTGGGCAGGAGGCGATGGCATTGCAAAGAGCTCAACGTCATGCTGAGCGTGACATGAAATGAGGTGGGAGTGTAAGGGGATAAAACTGAGTCCTTTGCTAAGTACAGTTCGTTCAGTGAGAGAGGAGAAGGTGCCACTGTTTAAAAATAAGGGATCACCCATTTAAAACAGAGATGAGGAGAAGTTGTTTCCTCTCAGAGGCTCGTGAGTCTTTGGAATACGCTTTCTCAAAAGACAGTGGAACCGGAGTCTTTGAATATTTTTTAACTTGGAGATAGATAGATTTTTGATAAGCAAGGGGGTGAAATGTTATTGGAGGTGGGGGTGAAATGTTATGGAAGGTAGGTGGAAATGTGGAGTAATCAGTTCAGCCATGAAATCATTGAATGGCAGAGCAGGCTCGAAGGGCCGAGTGGCCTACTCCCGCTCCTACTTCGTATGTTCATATATAAACATATGTTGTTGTTATTGATGTCTTCGGAACAGCTCTGTATACTTCTCCACAGCCTGAAAAACAATGTATTTTCTGTGCCTTAGTCAATTGGATGTTTACACAACCTCTGCAACTTTGATCAATTGGGTTCAGTTTTCCTAAGAAGTCTATTAAATGGCACTTGATCAAATGCCTTTTCTAAGTTTATATACATGACACCAGCTGTGCCACCGTGATCAATCCCCCCTATTACTATATCAAATAAATCCTTCAAATTTGTTCTGTACAATTTGCCGTTAACATGTTCATGGTAGCTGACATTTATAAACCCTTGTTTTGAAAATCAGCAGGTAACTTTGTACACACTGATGGTTGTAATTTCCCCACCAGGGACACTCGTCTGACAGGTCAGTAAATACAGGGTTTATTCCATCTCTCCTTTTTTAAATGGGGTGAAACATTTCCAACTCTCCAGTCCTCTGCCAAGTCTCCCATATCCAAGGATTGGAAGATTCTGGCGAGTGCATCTGCTATTTCCATCATTCATTACCTCAGCAATCTTCATACATCCCATCCAGACCGGGTAAATGTCATTCATTATAAAGTGTTGGATTGAAAGGCTTTAACTGATCATGTTTGTTCAGTGATTGTAATTAATGTCAGTCTCTATGGACCCTAATTGTGTCACTGGAGGGTTTCCCTCTTCTATTAATAAGGGGCTCTTTTCAATTTGTTATCCCGTAGTGTCAGCGGGAACATCAGCCCCGGCTGATCAGCGGTTCCAGAGAAAGGGAGAGGATAGATCAGAATCTGAGAGCAATAGATTGGAATGTTACAACAATGGGTCAGAATCTGAGAACAATACATTGGAATGTTACAACAATGGGTCAGAATCTGAGAACAATACATTGGAATGTTACAACAATGGGTCAGAATCTGAGAACAATACATTGGAATGTTACAACAATGGGTCAGAATCTGAGAACAATCGACTGGGATGTTAGAACAATAGACAGGAGTTTATCCTATTGGTTTGATTATCTTACTGCGGATTATTATTGGATAACATTGGAGGATCGGATCCGTTATGCACTGATAATAATTCAACACATTTATTATCCCATCCTCGCTATTGTTTGTGTCCCTGGTAAGTCCCTCTATCCAGCTATTAATTCTATAAACCATGATTAAATGTTTTACTGTTCTTAACAACAACTACCTCTGAAATATCGTTCTCCGTGTGAGCCCATTTGCTGCATAAACTCTTGTCTGTGCCCTTGACAAATCTACTATTCCAATGCTCTCCTGGTTACCTTCCCTATTGCAAACCGCCATAAGCCACAGTCTACCCAAAACTCTGCTGTCCATATCCTCACTCACACTAAATCACATTCACGCAACATCCATGTGCTCAGTGACATACATTGTTTTTTGTCGGATAGAGAATGTGGAAGAAATAAATGGGGTGTGTAAGAAAGGTACCACAACAACCATGGGTGAGTTTAATCTGCATGTAGATTGGACAAATCAGATTGGCAAAGGTAGCCTGGAAAACTAGCACATTTAATGTATCCAGGACAGTTCCTTACGGCAGCACGTTCTAGAGTCAACCAGAGTGCAGGCTATTCTAGATCTGGTAATGTGCAATAAGACAGGATTGATCAAGAACCTCCTGGTAAAGCAGCCTCGAGGCAACAATGACAGCATTTCAATGTTCAGATTGAAGGGAAAACTGTGGGCCTAAGTCTAGTTTGTTAAACCTAAATAAAGGTAATTATAAGGATATGAAGGTATAGCTAGCAAGAGTGAACTGGGAAACCAGGTTAAAAGTTAAGACAATAGAGATTCAGTGTCCTCTCAGGACAGTTCAGGCAAGGTTTACCAGACTAACACCTGGAATGGGCGGGTTGTCGTATGAGGAGCGGTTGGAGAGTCTAGGCTTGTATCTGCTGGAGTTTAGAGGAATAAGAGGCAACTTGATTGACACATAAAAGATCCTGATGGCATTTAACAGACTCGATGCGGGAAGAATTTTTCCTCTTACGTAGAAACATAGAAAATAGGAGCAGGACTAGGCCATTCGGCCCTTCATGCATGCTCCGCCATTCATTATGATCATTGATGATCATCCAACTCAGCAGTCTGTTCCAACTTTTGCTCCATACCCTTTGATCCCTTTAGACCCAAGAGCTATATCTAACTCCTTCTTGAAAACATACAATGTTTTGGCCTCAACTGCTTTCGGTGGTAGCGAATTCCACAGGCTCACCACTCTCTGGGTGATGAAATTGCTCCACATCTCAGTCCTGAAAGGTTTACCCCATATCCTTAGACTATGGCCCCTAGTTCTGGACTCCCCCACCATCGGAAATATCCTTCCTGCATCTCCCCTGTCAAGTCCTGTTAGAATTTTATAGGTTTCTATGAGATCCCCCTCACTCTTCTGAACTCCAGCGATTATAATCCTACCCGACTCAATCTATCCTCACACGTCAGTCCTGCCATCCCAAGAATCAGCCTGGTAAACTTTCACTGCACTCCCTCTGTAGTAAGAACATCCTTCCTCAGATAAGGAGACCAAAACTGCACACAATATTCCAGGTGTGGCCTCACCAAGTCCCTGTATAATTGCAGCAAGACATCCCTGCTTCTGGAATCGAATCCTCTCGCTATGAAGGCCAACATACCATTTGCCTTTTTTACCGCCTGTTGCACCTGCATGCTTACCTTCAGCGACTGGTGTACGAGAACACCCAGGTCTCGCTGCATATTCCCCTCTCTCAGTTTATAGCCGTTCAGATAATAATCTGCCTTCCATTTATTGCTACGAAAGTGGATAACCTCACATTTATCCACATTATACTGCATCTGCCATGCAATAGCCCACTCACTCAACTTGTCCAAATCACACTGAAGCCTCTCTGCATCCACCTCACAACTCACCTCCCACCCAGTTTTGTGTCATCTGAAAATTTGGAGACATTACATTTAGTTCCCTCGTCTAAATCATTAATGTATATTGTGAATAGCTGCTGTCTTAGCACCAATCCCTGCGGTA
This sequence comes from Heterodontus francisci, assembly GCF_036365525.1. NCBI lineage: Eukaryota > Metazoa > Chordata > Chondrichthyes > Heterodontiformes > Heterodontidae > Heterodontus > Heterodontus francisci. The sequence continues at coordinate 2,076,527 of NW_027141274.1, forward strand.
CCCCACTGGTCATGCCTGCCATTCAGAAAAAAGACCCATTTATCCCTGCGCTTTGTTTCCTGTCCGCCAACCAATTTTCTGTCCCTCGCAATACATTACCCCCAGTACCATGCGTTTTAATTTTACACGCTAATCTCTTATGTGGGACTTTGTCAAAAGCCTTCTGAAAGTCCAAATAAACCACATCCACCGGCTCCCCCTCATCAACTCTACTCGTTACATCCTCGAAGAATTCCAGTAGATTTATCAAGCATGATTTCCCTTTCGTAAATCCATGCTGACGATACCCAATTCTCCAAGTGCTCTGCTATAAAATCTTTGATAATGCACTCTAGAATTTTACCCACTAGTGACGTCAGGCTGACTGGTCGATAATTCCCTGCTTTCTCTCTACCTCCCTTTTTAAATAGTGGGGTTACATTAGCTACCCTCCAATCTGTGGGAACTGTTCCAGGGTCTGTAGAATCTTGGACGATGACCACCATCGCATCCACTATTTCCAGGGCCACTTCCTTAAGTACTCTGGGATGTAGACCATCAGGCCCTTGGGATTTATCAGCCTTCAATCCCATGAATTTGCCCAGCATCATTTCTCGGCTAATATGGATGTCCTTCAGTACCGCTCTCTCACTGAGCCAACATTTCTGGTATGATATTTGTGTCCTCCTTTGTGAAGACAGAAACACAGTATGCGCTTAGTTGGTCAGCCATTTCTTTATTCCCCATAATAAATTCCCATGTTTCTGACTGTAAAGGACCTACATTTGTCTTCACCAATCTTTTTCTCTTCACATACCTATAGAAACTTTTACCGTTAGTTTTTATGTTCCCTACAAGCTTGCTCTCGTACTCTATTTTCCCCTTCTTAATCAATCCCTTGGTCCTCCTTTGCTGAATTCTAAACTGCGCCCAATCCTCAGGTCTGTTGTTTTTCATGGCAAATTTATATGCCTCTTCCTTGGATCTAATCTCTAGTCTCTAATTTCCCTTTTAAGCCATGTTTGGGCTACATTTCCCATTTTATTTTGGCGTCAGACAGGTATAAACAAATGTTGCAGTTCATCCATGCGCTATTTAAATGTTTGCCATTGCCTATCCACCGTCATCCCTTTAAGTAACATTTCCCAATGCGTCATGGCCAACTCACGCCTCATACCTTCGTAGTTTCCTTTACTAAGATTCAGGACCCTGGTCTCAGAATCAACTCCGCCACTCTCCATCTTGATGAAAAATTCTATCATGTTATAGTGGCTCATCCCCAAGGGGTCTCGCACCACTAGATTGCTAATTATTCCACTCTCATTACAAAATACCCAGTCTAGGATGACCTGTTCTCTAGTTGGTTCCTCAACGTATTGGTCCAGAAAACCATCCCGTATACACTCCAAGAATTCCTGCTCTACAGTATTGTGACTCATTTGATTTGCCCAATCTATATGCAGATTAAGATCACCCATAATTACATAATTACCCATAATTTATCGCATGCATCTCTAATTTCCTATTTAGTGCCATTTCCAACATCACCACTACAGTTTTGGGGTCTATATACAACCTCCACTAATGTTTTTGCCCCTTAGTGTTTCTCAGCTCTACCCATGCAGATAACATATCGTCAGAGCTAATATCTTTCCTCACTATTGCGTTAATTTACACTTTAACCGGCAATGCAACCCCACCGCCTTTTGCTTTTTATCTGTCCTTCCTAAATATTGACTATCCCTGGATGTTCATTTCCTATCCCTGGTCACCATGTCTCTATAATCCCGACTATATCATACCCGTTTACGTCTATTTGTATGATTAATTAATCCACTTTATTTTGAATGCTCCGTGTATTAAGGCACTAAGATTTAAGGCTTACATTTTTAACATTACTTTTCCTCTTCTAAATATTTTCCACTGTGTACCTGTTTGATTCTGGCCCTTGATTTCTCTGCCTATCACTTTTCTTATTCCCCTTAATGTCGTTTGCTCTTTTCTTTGATCTCCTTCCTCTGGCTCCTTGCAAAGGTACTCATCCCCCAGCCATTTTAGTTTAAATTCTCCTCAAGCACTCCAGCAAATACTCCCCCGAGGACATCAGTCCTGGTCCGACACAGGTGTAGCCTATCCAGTTTGTACTGGTCCCACCTCCCCCAGAACCGGTCCCAATGTCCCAGGAATCTAAACCCCTCCCCCTCACTCCATCTCTTCATCCACGTATTCATCCGATATATCCTGCTATTTCTACGCTGACTTGCACGTGGCACTAGCAGTAATCCTGAGATCACTATCTTTGAGGTCCTACATTTCAACTTACTTCCAAGCTCCCTATATTCTGCTTTTAGGATCTCGTCCTTTTTATTACCTATGTCGTTTATACCAATGTGTACCACGACCACTGGCTGTTCACCCTCCCCCTTCAGAATGTCCTGGAACCAGTCTGAGACATCCTTGACCCTAGCACCAGAGAGGTAACATACTATCCTGGAGTCTCTTTTGCGGCCACGGAAACGCCTATCTATTCCTGTTACTATTGAATCCCCTAAAACTATTGCATTCCCAGATGTTTTACTCCTCCCCTGTGCAGCGGAGCCAACCATGGTGCAACGAAATGGGCTGTTGCTGCTTTCCCCTTAGAGGCCATTCCCCCCAACAGTATCCAAAACAGTATATATGTTTCGCAGGGGAATCGCCACAGGGGATTCCTGCACTGCCTGCCTAGTCCTCTTGCTCTGCATGGTGATCACCCACTCCCCTCCTGCCTGTGGAGTCTGAGCCTACGGTGTGACCTCCTCTCTATACATGCTATCTACGATACTCTCCACCTCGTGGATGCCCCACGGTATTCCTAGCTGACGCTCCAGCTCCGAAACCAAGGCTTCCAGGAGCTGCAGTTGGACACACTTCCGACACCCATGCTGGTTCCAGGCATTGGAATTGTTCCCGGCTTCCGACATGGAGCACGAGGAGCACACTACGGCTTTGAGCTCTCCTGCCATGACTTAACCCTTTCAATTAAAATAAATCTTCTGGAAGATCTTAAAGTCCAATAATATCAATTACTCTAGATCCCTTTTTCCCTGGTCCTCGGTACTACAGAACTCCCTTTAAAAAAATAACGACTTACTTTCTTTGAAATAACCTTTAAACTTTTAAACTTTTTTTTGCCTTAGATACATACCCAGCTGTTTAGAGGTATTCCCTAACAGCAGTAAATCAACTTTCAGCTCTCTTGTGATGTCACTGTTGTTGTTTTCCTTTATTTTCAAAACTCCGGCAGCTGAAAGAGCTCCTCTCCACTCCCAGAAGGTAAGAGACTGGAACTTGATCCTCGGGCTCGGGTTATAGGCTCCGCTCTCGGCGTTCTCCCTACAGATCCACTCCACTCCCGGAAGATAAGATTCTCTCTTGTGGGAGAATCTGGAACTCCGGGTCACTATTTAAAAATAAGGTGCCGCCCATTTTAGACAGCGTTGTGAGTCTTTAGAACACTTTTCCTCAGAAGGTGGTGGAAGCAGAGTCTTTGAATATTTTTAAAGCAGAGGTAGATAGATTCTTGATAAGCAAGGGGTGGAAGATTATTGTGGAAGGCGAGAATGTGGAGTTGGGGTTACAATCAGATCAGCCATGATCTTATTGAATGGTGGAGCTGGCTCGAGGGGCCGAGTGGCCTACTCCACCTCCTACTACGTATGTTCGGATAACAATTCCCCAGGACCAGATGGCCTGCATCCGAGGTCTTTAAAGTCAGTGGCTGCAGTGACAGTAGAGGCATTGGTTATAATCTTCCAAAATTACTTAGTTTCTGAAAGAGTTCCAGCGGATTGGAAAATAAAAATTGTCACTCATTTCTCCAAGAAAGGAGGAAGACAGGAAACTCTAGGTGAGTTAGCCTAAAATCTGGCATAGGGAAATTCCGATAATCCATTAATAAGGAGCTTGTAGCAGCATACCTAGAAAATCATCATGGGATCTGACAGAATCAACATGGTTTTTTAAAAGGGAAATAATATGTAACTAATTTATTAGAGATCTTTGAGGAAGTGGCAAGCAAGGTGGATAAAGGGGCACCTGTAGATGTGGTGTACTTGGATTTCCAAAAGGCATTATAAAGGGGGTAACATATTTGTATGGATAAAGGAATGGTTATCTAACAGGAAACAGTGACTGGGATAAATTGATCTTTTTGTGTTTACAAGCTGTAACTAGTGGAGTGCCGCAGGGATCAGTACTGGGGCCTCAGCTATTTACAATGCATATCAATGACTTGGATGAAGTGACAGAATGGGAAGGAAAGTACTTTGTCAAGAGGAGGTAAAGGGTTTACAAAGGGATGTAATTAGGTTAAGTGAGGTCGGAAAACTTTGGCAGATGGAGCAGAATGTGGGAAGATGTGAACTTGTCCAATTTGGTAGGAAGAATAGAAAAGCAGTATACTATTTAAATACAGATTGAAGAACACGGTGGTACAGAGAGATCTGGGTATCCTGGTACATGAATCAGAAAGAGTTAGTATACAGGGACAACAAGTAATTAGGAAGGAAAATGGAATGTTAGTGTTTATTGAAAAGGGAATCGAGCATCAAAGTGGAGAAGTTTTACTGCAGCTGTGCAGGGCCTTGGTAAGGCCAAATCTGGAATATTGTGTACAGTTTTGGTCTCCTTATTTGACAAAAATGATATAATTGCATAAGAAGCAGGTCAACGAAAGTGAACTTGACTCATTTTCTGAATGAAGGGCTTATTTTATGAAGAAGGTTTGAACAGGTTGGAGTTTAGAAGAATGAGAGGTGTCTTATTGAAACCTATTAGATCCTGAGTGGATTTGTTGGAGTGGAAACTGGAGGATGTTTCCTCTTGTGGGGGAGACTGGAACAAAGGGATAAAGTTAAAACTAGGAGATAAGCCATATTCTTATCGAATGGTGGATCAGGCTCAATGGGCCGAATGGCCTACTCCTGAGTTCTATGTTCCTGTATCCAGTAAAACCTCAATTTTAATATTCTCACTCGTGTGATCACATCACTTCATGGCCTCACCCCTCTGATTATCCCAATCCCCTGTCCATTTCCAATATTCCTGAAACTTGTTCATCTTAAAGTCTTTTTCTAATTCCCTTTTTAAAGTGAATTTCTTTCCCTCTGTCTCTCTCCCTGACCACACATTTTATCTCTCCAGCTCCACTGGTGATGTGGAAGTTTGGATCCATAAAATGATGTGAGCTGTACTGCCGGTTACATCCAGCACATTGTACAGGACACCCAGGCTGGCCGGGGTGCTAGTGTGGGTGTAACGTGTGTGTGTCTGCAGTGTGAGGAGGGGTCTGAATATGGTGTCAATCAGCCATTCTGGCAGCTTTGATGTATGTCTTTGAAACTTGGTCTGTGCATGTCCACTAACCACCTGTGTCAGTCACTCTCAGCTGAACATGCATTCAGCAGCACGAGGAACTCCCTCTAGTGTTATTTAAAAGGATCAAGCATTCAACATACAGGAGGCTTTTGACTTACTTTTGCTATTGTAAAGTTAGTGGAGGTGCTGTGGATGGTTTTCTGGAGGTTGTGTTGTGAGCTGCTGCAGATATTCAGGGAGGACGGAGGATTTAGTGACCCAACTCTGGACGAGGTATGGTGACTGTAGTTACAGTGTCTCTGGGTCTGTAACATGACCAACAAATGGAGCAGAGGCTGCAAAGAGGGGAAGCTCTGTAAAGAGAGAGGAGGAGGGGGCTCTGCCCTACCCACCCAGGGTTTTCCAAGAGCAAAAAGAACAGTGGTCCTAATACCAAGCCCTGGGGAACACCACTGTATACTCCCATCGAGTCTGAACAACAACCTTTCACCACTTCTCTCTGTTTACTGTTCCTTAGCCAATGTTATATCCACACTGTCACTGTACCTTTAATCCATCGGGTTCGGTTTCCCTAACCTGTCTATTGAATGTCACTTGATCAAACACCTTTTGAAAGTCCATATATATAACTTCAATCACACCACCCTCATCAACTCTCTCCATTGTTTTATCAAAGAACTCCATCAAGTTTACCTCACCACCACCTCTCTCCACTCCTCAACTGTTGTTAAATTATCAGACTGATTATCCGACACCCAGTACTGGATGAGGAGAAATTTCCTCCAATTAAATATTGGGAAGACTGAAGCCATTGTTTTGACTCCCCACTCCAACTCTGTTCCCTTGCTATTGATTCCATCCGTCCCCCTATTAACAGTCTGAGATTCAGGTGGTCTGTTTGCAAACTTAGTGTCATATTTGACCACAAAATGGTCTCCCAAATGCATTTTCAGGATATCATTACAACCGCCTATTTCCACCTCAGTAACATCGCCCGACTTCACCCCTGCCTCAGCCCATCTGCTGCTGAAACCTCATTCATGCCTTCGTCACCTCTGGATGTGATTATTCCAACTCACTCCTGGCTTATCTCCCACATTCTACTATTTGTAAACTTGAGGTCCTCCAGAACTCTGCGAACCGTGTCCTAATTTCCTTTTCAGCTATCACTGACCGACATTGACTCCTGATTAGCAAAGTATTTATTTTAAAATTCTCCACCTTGTTTTCCCTCCATGATATCGCCCACATTCTATATGTGTAATATCCTCCAGCCCCACAAACCTTAAAGATATCTGCACTCCTCTCATTCAGGCTTCTTGTGTGTCCCTGATTTTAATTACTCCACCATAGAAAGCTGCACCTTCAGTTGTCAAGGCGGCAAGCTTCTGGAATAATCTCCCTACAGAGCTCCACCTGTCTGCCTCTGCACCACTCCACTCATTTTCCTTCTTTCGGACACTCCGTAAAACCTACCTCTTTCACCAAGCTGTTGGTGATCTGACCCAATATCTCCATATATGGCTCAGTGTCATACATACAACCCTCTAGTCCCCTGTCACCACTCCAATATCCAAGGAGGATTGGAAGATTCTGGCCAGTGCCTCTGCTATTTGCACCATCGCTTCCCTCAGCAACTCTCATACATCCCATCCAGACCGGCTAAATGTTCTACTTTATTGTGGTACAAAAGGTATTGGATTGAAAGGGGTTAATTGAACCTGTTTGTTCAGTGACTGTAATTAATGTCATTCTCCATGGAGCCTAATTGTGTCACTGGAGGGTTTCCCTCTTCTGTTAGTAAGGGGTTCCTTTCAATGAGTTATCCCATCGTGTCAGCGGCAGTATCATCACCGACACTAACAGGGATCAGCACCTCCAGCGAGAGTAAGGGAGAGGATCGATCAGAATCTGAGAGCAATAGATTGGAATGTTACAACAATGGGTCAGAATCTGAGAACAATCGACTGGGATGTTAGAACAATGGACAGGAGTTTATCCTCTTGGTTTGATTATCTTACTGTGGATGATTCTTGGATGACATTAGCGGATCGGATCTATTGTGCACTGAGGATGACTCAACATATTTATTATCCCATTCTCGCTATCGTTGGTGTCCCTGGTAAGTCTCTCTATCCAGCTATTAATTCTATAAACCTTGATTAACTGTTTTACTGCTCTTAACAACGGCCACTTCCATAATATCGCCCTCCATGGGAGCCCATTTGATGCATAAACTCTGATCTGTGCCTTTGTCAAATCTACTAATTCAAATGCTGTCCTGGTTACCATCCCTATTACAAACTGCCATAAATAACAGTCTATCCAAAACTCTGCTATCCATATCCTAACGGCACAAAGTCTCGTTCACCAACATCCCTGTGCTCAGTGACATACATTGGTTTTCTGTAGGACAGAGTTTATAGGAAGAAATAAATGGGGTGTGTAAGAAAAATTCCGCAATATTCATGGAGATTTTAATCTCCATGTAGATTGGGCAAATCAGGTTGGCAAAGGTAGACTGGAAAATTAGTTCATAGAATTTATTCGTGAAAATTCCTCAGAGAAACACGTTCTGGAGCCAACCAGGAGCAGGCTGTTCTGGAACTGGTAATGTGCAGTGAGACAGTATTAATCAAGAACCTCATGGTAAAGGAGCTTCTAGGCGACAATGATCATAACATGATAGAATTTCAACGTTCAGATTGAAGAGCAAACTGTGGTCTAAGACTGTTCTTTTTTTAAATTAATAAAGGTAATGATAAGGATATGAAGGCATAGCCAGCCAAAGTGAACTGGGAAACTAGGTTAAAAGTTAGAACAGTAGAGATTCAGTGGCTGACTTTTAATGAGATACTTAACAACTCTCAGCAAAGATTTAACTGAGTGAGAAAGAAAGACCCTTGGAGAAGGTTGCATCATACGTGGTTAAATAGGGAATTTAAGGATAATATTAAATTGAAAGAAACACTGTACAAATCTGCCAAGATTAGTGGTAGGTGAAAAGATTGGACAGATTTTAAGAACCAGCAACGAATGACAAAAAAGAGGGTAAACGTAGAGTGTTGGAGAAAGCTAGCTGGTAATGTAAACAGAGAGTAAGAGTTTCTACAAATATTTAATTAGGAAAAGAGGAACTAAAGTTAGTGTTAATCTTCGAGTGAGTGCGTTTGGGGAATTAATCACGAGAAACAAGGACATGGAGGAGGGGTTGAACAGGTATGTTGTGTCTGTTATCACTGTATCAAACTTAGAAAACCTTCCAAAGATACATGAATCAAGAGGCAAAAAGGGAGAGAGGAACTTCAAACAATCACCCTCACCAGAGAAAAGGTACTGATAAAACTATTACACCAAAAGGCTGACAGGACCCGCCATCCATGGTTAACTAAAACAGTTAAAGATAGTATCAACCTTAAAGAAAAACATTTAATTATGCAAAGCTGGGTGGCAGGTCAGAAGATTGAACAGAATATAAACAGCAGCTAAGAACAACTAAAAGATTAATAAAAGCAAAATACTGCGGATGCTGGAAATCTGAAACAAAAACAAGAAATGCTGGATTCACTCAGCAGGTCTGGCAGCATCTGTGGAAAGAGAAGCAGAGTTAACGTTTCGGGTCAGTGACCCTTCTTCGGAAGAAGGGTCACTGACCCGAAACGTTAACTCTGCTTCTCTTTCCACAGATGCTGCCAGACCTGCTGAGTGAATCCAGCATTTCTTGTTTTTGTAAAAGATTAATAATGTGGGGACAATTAGTATACGAGAGAAAGCTGGCAAGAAATATAAAGACAGATAGTAAGAGGTTCCAAATATATAAACAAGAAAATAGTTAACAAAGTGAGCGTTGGTCCTATAGAAAGTGAGTCTGTGGAATTAATAATGAATATTAAAAAGTTGACAACTGACTTGTACAGGAATTTTGCGTCGGTCATCACTTTAGAGGATACAAGCAACACCCCAGTATTAGCTGTAAGCCAGAAATGGAAAGGAGGGAGGAACTCAAGAAAATTACAATCACCAGGGAAGTGGTGCTAAACAAATAGATGGAGCTGCGGGATGACAAATGCCCAGATCCTGACGGACTTCATCCTACGGTTTTAAAAGAAGTGGCTAGTGAGATAGTTGATGCATTAGTTTTAATTTTCCAAAGTTCCCTAGATTTGAAGAAAGTTCCGTTAGATTGGAAAATAGCGAATGTAACTCCTTTATTCAAAAAGTAAGGGAGACAGAAAGCAGGAAACTACACGCCACTTCGCTTAATATCTCTCTTCGGAAAAATGTTGGAAGCTATTATTAAAGATGTTGTAGCAGGGCATTTAAAACAAATTAAGGTAATCCGGCAGAATCAACAGGATTTTGTGAAAATGAAATCATGTTTAGCCAATTTATTGGAGTTCTTTGAAGAAGTAACATGTGCTGTGGATAAAGGGGAACTGATGGATGTACTGTACTTAGATTTCCAGAAGGCCATTGATAAGGTGCCACATCAAAGGTTTTTGCAGAAAATAAAAGCTCATGGTGTCGGGGGTAAAATATCGGCATGGATGAAAGATTGGCTGGCTAACAGGAAACAGAGAATAGGCATTTTCTGGTTGGCAAGATGTGATGAGTGGTGTGCCACGGGAATCTGTGCTGGTGTCACAACTTTTTACAATTTATATAAATGACTTGGATGATGGGAGTGAAGTAATGGTTGCCAAATTTGCTGATGACACAACGATAGGTAGGAAAATAACTTGTGAAGAGGACAAAAGGAGTCTGAAAAGGGATATAGATAGGTTAAGTGAGTGGGCAAAGATCTGACAAATGGAGTATAATGTGGGAAAATGTGACATTGTCCATTTTGGCAGGAAGAATAAAAAAGAAGCATATTTAGATGGTGAAACATTGCAGAGCTCTGAGATGCAGAGCGATCTGGGTGTCCCAGTGCATGAATTACTGAAGGTTAGTCTTTAGGTTCAGCAAGTAATTAGGAAAGCTAATAGAATGCTATAATTTATTGGAATGGGAATTGAATGCAAAAGTAGGGAGGTTATGCTACAGTTATGCAGAAAATTGGTGAGACCACATCTGGAGTACTGTGCACAGTATTGGTCTCCTTATTCAAGGAAGCATGTAAATGTATTGGAAGCATTCAGAGAAGGTTGACCAGACTAATACCTGGAATGGGCAGGTTGCCTTATAAGAAAAGGTTGGAAAGACTAGGCTTGTATCCACTGGAGGTTAGAAGAGCAAAAGGCGACTTGATTGAAGCATATGAGATACTGAGGGATCTTGACAGGGTGGATGTGGGAAGAATGTTTCCCCTTGTGGGAGAATTTAGAACTCGGGTTCACTGTTTAAAATTAAGGGGTCGCCCACTTAAGACAGAGATGAGGAGATGTTTTTTTCTGAGGGTCGTGAGTCTTTGGAACACTATTCCTCAAAAGGCAGTGGAGGCAGAGTCTTTGAATACTTTTAAAGCCGATGTAGATAGATTCTTGATTAGCAAGTGGGTGAGTGGTTATTTGGGATAGGTGGGAATGTGGATTGAGGTTACAATCAGATCAGCTATCATCTTATTGAATGGCGGAGCAGGCTTGAGGGGCCAAGTGGCTTACTCCTGCTTCTAATTCGTATGTTTGTATGCTCGTATGTCAAGTCCCCAAGATTAAAGGCCTGCATCCTAGGTCCTTAAAGTATGTGGCTGCAGAGATAGTGTAGGCATTGATTAAAATCTTCCAAAATTCCTTAGATTCGGGAAGGGTCCCAGCAGATTGGAAAACAGAAGATGTAACTGATTTATTCAAGAAAGGAGGGAGACAGAAAACAGGAATCTATAGGCCAGTCAGCCTAAAATCTGTCATAGAGAAACTGCGAGAATACAGTAAGAATGAGTTTGTAGCAGCACACCTAGAAAATCATCATGGGACCAGACAGAATCAACATGGTTTTGTGTAAGGGCAATCATATGTAACTGTTTTATTAGAGCTCTTTGAGGAAGTAACAAGCAAGGTGGATAAAAGTGCACCTGTCGATGTGGTATAATTGGATTTCCAAATGCATGATGTAGGGGGTAACATATTGGCATGGATACAGGATTCGTTAGCTGACAGGAAACATAGCCTAAGGATAAATGGGTCTTCTTGCGTTGGCAAACAGTAACTGATGAAGTACTACAGGGATCAGTGTTGGGGCCTCAAGTATTTACAATCCATATCGATGACTCGGATGAAAGAACAAGATGTGTGGTAGCAAAATGTGCCGATGACAGCAAGATGGGAAGGAAAACGGGTTGTCAAGAGCAGGTAAAGAATTTCCCAAATGACACAAATAGGTTAAAGGAGATTGGCAAAAATTTGGCAGGTGGAGTAGAATGTGGTATGATGTGAACTTGTCCACTTTGGCAGGAAGAATAGAAAAGCAGTATATTATTTAAATGTAGAGAGATTGCAGAACTCGGTGGCACAGAGGGACCTGAGTGTCCTGGTACAGGAATCAGAAAGAGTTAGTACACAGGGACAGCAAGTGGAATGAAAGAGGAAGGAAAATGTAATGTTAGTGTTTATTGCAAAGGGAACCGTGTATAAAAGTGGGGACGTTTTACTGCAGCTATGCAGGACATTGGTGAGAACTCATCAGGTTTACTGTGTATAGTTTTGGTCGTCTTATTTGATAACAATGATATAACTACGTTTGAAGCAGGTAAGACAAAGATCACTTGATTCATTCAGCGAATGAAGGGTTTATTTTTTGAAGAAAGGTTGAAAAGGTTGGACTATAGTTTGAAAGAATAAGAGGTGATCTGAGTGAAACATGTAATATCCTGAGTGGACTTGATAGAGTCGATACCGGGAGGATGTTTCCTGCTGTGGGGGAGACTGGAACTAGGGGATAAAGATGATAATAAGAGTTCAGCCATGTTCAGCCATGATCCTAACGAATGGTGGAGCAGGCTCAAAGGGCCGAATGGACTACTCCTGCCCCTGGGACCCATGTTACTATGTCCAGTAACACCTCAATTTTAATATTCTCACTCGTGTGATCAAATCCCTCCATGTCCCCACCCATCTGATTATCCCAATCCCCTGTCCATTTCCAATATTCCTGAAACATGATCATCTTCAAGTCTTTTTCTAATTCCCTTTTTAAAGTGAGTTTATTTCACCTCTCGATGTGATTATTCCAACTCACTCCTGGCTGATCTCCCACATTCTACTCTCTGTAAACTTGATGTTCATCCAAAACTCTGCTGCCCGTGCCCTAATTCCCTGTTCACCTATCACTGACCTACATTTACTCCTGATTTAGCAATGTTTCTATTTCAAATTTCTCCACCTTGTTTGTCCTCCATGACATCGCCCCCACTCTATATCTGTAATATCTTCCAGCCCCACAACCCTTAAAGATATCTGCACTCCTCTGCTTCAGCCCTCTTGTGTGTCCCTGATTTTAATTACTTCACCATTGGAAGCTGCACCTTCGGTTGCCTAGGCCCCAAGCTCTGGAATAATCTCCCTACAGATCTCTACAGCTCTGCCTCTCCACTCACTTTCCTTCCTTGAGACACTCCTTAAAACCTACCTTTTTAACCAAGCTGTTGGTCATCTGACCCAATATCTTCATAAATGGTTCCGAGTCATACATTGTTTCATAATGCTCCTGTGAAGCATTTTCGGATGTTTTATGACAAAGGCACTATATAAAATGAGTTGCTGTTGTTGATGTTTGCTAGACTTTTTTCTTTTTTGCATTCGCATATCCGTGCTGCTAGCCTGTTATTATCCCATGTTTTTACGTGTAATGAATACTTTTCTCCTGCTTGTGACCACCAGAAATTTCCCCACCAGCGAGGTTAGACTGATTGGTCAGTAATTACAGTGTTTACTCCATCTGTCCCTTTTTAAACAGGGAATAACAATTACAACCCTCCAGTCCCTTGTCATAACTCCCATAGCCAAGGAGGATTGAAAGGTTCTGGCCATTGCATCTGCTATTTCCACCTTTCCGTCCCTCAGCAACCCTCACACGTCCAATCCAGAAAAGGTAAATGTTCTCCTTCAATGAGGTGCAAAAAGTGTTGGATTGAAAGAGGTTAACTGAACCTATTTGTTCAGTGACTGTAATTAATGCCTGTCTCCATGGATGCTACTTGTGTCACTGGATGGTTCCCCCTTCTATCAATAGAGGGACTTCTTTCAATGTGTCACCGCACAATATCAGCGGGAGTATCATCCGGGGCACTAACAGTGATCAGTGGCGACAGAGAGAGGGAGGGAATAGATCAGAATCTGAGAACAATAGATTGGAATGTTACAACAATGGATCATAATCTGAACAATAGATTGGAATGTTACAACAATGGGTCATAATCTGAGAACAATAGATTGGAATGTTCCAACAATGGGTCAGAATCTGAGAACAATAGATTGGAATGTTACAACAATGGGTCAGAATCTGAGAACAAGAGATTGGAATGTTACAACAATGGGTCAGAATCTGAGAACAATAGATTGGAATGTTACAACAATGGGTCAGGATCTGAGAACAATAGATTGGAATGTTACAACAATGGATCATAATCTGAACAATAGATTGGAATGTTACAACAATGGGTCAGAATCTGAGAACACTAGATTTGAATATTTCAACAATGAACAAAGAACAGTGTTAGCGGGAATGAATCTAGGAGAATCACTCGACACTCAGGTCTGCTCCAATGTCAAACAGTTTATTTAGTTACGCCAGTGGGAAGCAGGTTACTGGGCTGTCCAGATGCCTCTCCACTGAACAAAGGAAAATCATCCATACTTATACATTTTCAAACAGTTACTCAGCCCATCCCGGCCGGACATGGTCCAATCACAACGATTATCGATTATATACATTGATTATTAGAGCCAATAGAGGCGGTTACTAGGCATAGAGGGGCTGCATGAACGGCCCATACACAGATTGGGGATTATTCATGATGTTTTCCATACCCCCTTATCTTCACCTCATTACCGGCCCAGACACAGATCGGGGATTACTCATGATGTTTTCACCTCGTTACAGGCTAGCTACTTTGTCAGCATTCCACAAAGGTTTCTGCTTTTCATTTTAATTAGCCTTTTGTTTGAGATTGGATTACTCAGCTCCTGTGGAATGTGGTCAGGTTAACTGAGCCCCATGGTGCTTTGAAACCTCCTCACTGTTCACTAATATTATATGTTACTGGTTACTCAAATAATATTTAAACATTATGATATTTATGGCAGGTACCTCTGTGCTTGGGAATACCCTACAACGGACAGGAACAGACAATCCGGCCCTCCGAGCCTGCGCCGATCTTGATGCCTGCCTAAACTAACACCTTCTGCACTCCCGGGGCCCGTATCCCTCTCTTCCCTTCCTATTCATATATTTGTCAAGATGTCTCTTAAACGTCGCTATCGTATCTGCTTCCACCACCTCCCCTGGCAGCAAGTTCCAGGCACTCACCACCCTCAGTAAAAAACGTGCCTCGCACATCCCCTCTAAACTTTGCCCCTCGCACCTTCAACCTATGCCGCCTCGTAACTGACTCTTCCACAATGGGAAAAAGCTTCTGACTATCCACTCTGTCCATTCCGCTCATAACTTTGTAAACCTCTATCATGTCGCACCTCCACCTCCGTCGTTCCAGTGAAAACAATCCGAGTTTTTCCAACCTCTCCTCATAGCTAATGCCCTCCAGACCAGGCAACATCCTGGAAAACCTCCTCTGTACCCTCTCCAAAGCCTCCACATCCTTCCAGTAGTGTGGCGACCAGAATTGCACGCAATATTCAAAGTGTGGCCGAACTAAGGTTCTGTACAGCTGCAACATGACTTGACAATTTTTATACTCTATGCCCCGAACGATGAAGGCAAGCATGCCGTATGCCTTCTTGACTACCTTATCCACCTGCGTTGCCACTTTCAGTGACCTGTGGATCTGTACGCTCAGATATTTTTGCCTGTCAATACTCCTAAGGGTTCTGCCATTTAATGTATACCTCCCACCTGCATTAGACCTTCCAAAATGCATTACCTCACATTTGTCCGGATTAAACTCCATCTGCCATTTCTCCGCCCAAGTCACCAACCGATATATATCCTGCTGTATCCTCTGACAATCCTCATCATTATGGATGGAGAAAGTGAAGGCACATGGGGTCCAAGGTGTACCAGCTAGATGGATGAAGAACTGGCTGGGCAACAGGAGACAGAGTAGCAGTGGAAGGGAGTTTCTCAAAATGGAGACGTGTGACCAGTGGTGTTCCACAGGGATCTGTGCTGGGACCACTGTTGTTTGTGATATACATAAATGATTTGGAGGAAAGTATAGGTGGTTTGATTAGCAAGTTTGCAGACGACACTAAGATTGGTGGAGTAGCAGATAGTGAAGGGGACTGTCAGAGAATACAGCAGAATATAGATAGACTGGAGAGTTGGGCAGAGAAATGGCAGATGGAGTTCAATCAGGGCAAATGCGAGGTGATGCATTTTGGAAGATCCAATTCAAGAGTGAACTATACAGTAAATGGAAAAGTACTGGGGACAATTGATGTACAGAGATATTTGGGTGTTCAGGTCCATTGTTCCCTGAAGGTGGCAACGCAGGTCAATAGAGTGGTCAAGAAGGCATATGGCATGCTTTCCTTCATCGGACGGGGTATTGAGTACAAGAGTTCGCAGGTCATGTTACAGTTGAATAGGACTTTGGTTCTGCCACATTTGGAATACTGCGTGCAGTTCTGGTCGCCACATTACCAGAAGGATGTAGATGCTTTGGAGAGGGTGCAGAGGAGGTTCACCAGGATGTTGCCTGGTATGGAGGGCGCTAGCTATGAAGAGAGGTTGAGTAGATTAGGATTATTTTCATTAGAAAGACGGAGGTTGAGGGGGGACCTGATTGAGGTGTACAAAATCATGAGAGGTATAGACAGGGCGGATATCAAGAAGCTTTTTCCCAGAGTGGGGGATTCAATTACAAGGGGACACGAGTTAAAAGTGAAAGGGGAAAAGTTTAGTGGGGATATGCGTGGAAAGTTCTTTTCGCAGAGGGTGGTGGGTGCATGGAACGCACTGCCAGCGGAGGTGGTAGACTCGGGCACGATAGCGTCTTTTAAGATGTATCTAGACAGATACATGAATGGGCAGGAAGTAAAGAGATACAGACCCTTAGAAAATAGGCGACAGGTTTAGATAGAGGATTTGCGTAGGCTTGGAGGGCCGAAGGGCCTGTTCCTGTGCTGTAATTTTCTTTGTTCTTTGTTCTCTTTGTTCTATTATCCGCAACACCACCAACCATTGTGTCGTCCGCAAACTTACTAATCAGACCAGCTACATTTTGCTCCAAATCATTTACATATATATATTTATATATACTACAAATGGCAAAGGTCCCAGCACTGATCCCTGTGGAAGACCACGAGTCACATTCCTCCATTCAGAAAAACACCCATCCACTGTTACCCTCTGTCTTCTGTGACTGCGCCAGTTCTGTATCCATCTTGCCAACTCAGCTCTGATCCACTGTGACTTCACCTTTTGCACCAGTTTGCCATGAGGGACCTTGTCAAAGGCTTTACTGAAGTCCATGTAGACAACATCCACTGCCCTTCCTCCATCAATTATCTTCGTCAATTCCTCAAAAAACTCAATCAAGTTAGTGAGACACGACCTCCCCTTCACAAAACCATGCTGTCTCTCGCTAATAAGTCCATTTGTTTCGAAATGGGAGTAAATCCTGTCCCGAAGAATCCTCTCCAATAATTTCCCTACCACTGACGTACGGCTCACCGACCTGTAATTTCTTGGATTATCTTAGCTACCCTGCTTAAAAAAAGGAACAAGATTGGCTATTCTCCAGTCCTCTGGGACCTCACCTGTAGCCAATGAGTATACAAAGATTTCTGTCAACGCCCCAGAAATGTCCTCCCTTCCCTCCTTCAGTATTCTGGGGTAGATTCCTTCAGGCCCTGGGGACATATCTACGTTAATGTTTTCCAAGACGCCCAACACCTCCTCCTTTAAGATATCGACATGACCCAGTCTATCTACACTCTCTTCCCTATTCTCATCATCCACCAAGTCCTTCTCTTGGGTGAATACTGAGGCAAAGTATTCATTTAGTACCTCACCCATTTCCTCTGGCTCCACACATAGATTCCCTCCTCTGTCCTTGAGTGGGCCAACCCTTTCCCTGGTTACCCTCTTGTTCTTTATATACGGATTAAAAGCCTTGGGATTCTCCTTAATCCTGTTTGCCAATGACTTTTCATGACCTCTTTTAGCCCTCCTGAGTCCTTGCTTAAGTTCCTTCCTACTTTCTTTATATTCCTCAAGGGCTTCCTCTGTTCCCAGCCTTCTCGCCCTTACAAATGCTTCCTTTTTGCTTTTAGACTAGGCTCACAATATCCCTCGTTATCCAAGGTTCCTGAAACTTGCCAAACTTATCCTTCATCCTCACAGGAACATGCCGGTCCTGGATTCTAATCAACTGACGTTTGAAAGACTCCCACATGTCAGATGTTGATTTAACCTCAAACAGCCGCCCCCAATCTAAATTCTTCACTTCCCGCCTAGTATTGTTATAATTAACCTTCCCCGGCACCTTCACCCGAGGACTACTCTTATCCTTATGCACAAGTACCTTAAAACTTATGGAATTATGATAACTGATCCCGAAATTCTCCCCTCTAGTGACTTCGACCACCTGGCCCGGCTCTTTTCCCAATACCAGGTCCAGTACGATCCCATCCCTAGTTGGACTATCTCCATACTGTTTCAAGAAGCCCTCCTGAATGCCCCTTACAAATTCTGCCCCATCCAAGCCCCTAGCACTGAATCAGTCCCAGTCAATATAGGGAAAGTTAAAATCACCCATCACAACAACCCTGTTACCTTTACATCTTTACAAAATCTGTCTACCTATCTGCTCCTCTATCGCCTGCTGGCTGTTCGGAGGCCTGTAGTAAACCCCCAACATCGTGAATGCACCCTTCCTATTCCTGAGCTGTAACCATATTGTCTCGCTGCATGTCCCCTCCGAGTTGTCCTCCCGGAGTACAGCTGTGATATTCTCTTTAACCAGTAATGCAACTCCCCCACCCCTTGTACTTCCCCTCTATCCCGCCTGAAGCTTCTAAATCCCGGAACATGTAACTGCCAATCCTGAACTTCCCTCAACCAAATCTCTGTAACAGCAACAAAATCATAGTTCCAAGTACTAATCCAAGATCTACATAATTTGCCTTACCTGTTAAACTTCTTGCATTGAAACAAATGTACTTCAGACCACCAGCCCCGCTGTGCTTAGCAACATCTCCCTGCCTGCTCTTCCTCTCAGTCTTACTGGCCTTACTCACTAGTTCCCCTCAGTTATTTCACTTGCTGACCTACAGCTCTGGTTCCCACCCCCTGCCGCACTAGTTTCAACCCTACCGAGTAACGCAGATTTGTTCCTCCACATCCTTCCCACCAGCTGGTGACCTATCGACAACACAGGGCAATGTAACTGCAACTTTTTTGCTCCTTCGCACCAGCCATTTAGATTCTGTCATTGATCCCCAGCCACCGCCACCCCTGCCCGGGACATTCTCTCTCTCCAGCACTATAATATTCTCCTTAATCAATACCACCACCCTAATTGCTATTCTTCCTTCTATCTTTCCTGAATACCTTGTATCCAGGAATATTTAACACCCAGTCCTGCCTTTCTTTGGGCCAGGTCTCTGTTATAGCCACAACACTATATTTCCAGATGGCAACCTGCACTTGCTATAGAACATAGAACAGTATAGCACAGTACAGGCCCTTCGGCCCACGATGTTGTGCCGAACCTTTAACCTACTCTAAGATCAAACTAACTACCTACCTTTCATTCTACTATCATTCATGTACCTATCCAGGAGTCACTGAAATGCCCCTAATGTATCTGCTTCTACTACCACCGCTGGCAGCGCATTCCACGCACCTACCACTCTCTGTGTAAAGAACCTACCTCTGACATTTCCCCGAAACCTTCCTCCAATCACCTTAAAATTATACCCCCTAGTGATGACCCTTTCCACCCTGGGAACAAAGTCTCTGACTATCCATTCTGTCTATGCCTCTCATCATTTTGTACCCCTCTATCAAGTCACCTCTCATCCTTCTTCGCTCCAATGAGAAAAGAACTTGCTCCCTCAATCTTTCTTCGTAGGACATGCCCTCCAGTCCAGGCAGCATCCTGGTAAATCTCCTCTGCACCCTCTCTAAAGCTTCCATACCCTTCCTATAATGAGGCGACCAGAACTGAACACAATATTCCAAGTGTGGTCGAACCAGGTCCTTATAGAGCTGCAGCATAACCTCTCGACTCTTAAACTCAATACCCCTGTTAATGAAAGCCAACACACCATGCGCCTTCTTAACAACCCTATCAACTTGGGTGGCAACTTTGAGCGATCTATGGACATGGAGCCCAAGATCCCTCTTTTCCTCCACACTACCAAGAATCCTGTCTTTAAGCCTGTATTCCGCATTCAAATTCGACCTTCCAAAATTAAGTCTTATTCACCACACTCCATGCTTTCACATACATACACATTAACCTTCACGTAAATGTTATTACTTTCTCCCATTCTATGATCCCACCTAATAACATTCTGAACCCTGCTATAGTGCTATCCAACTCTTCCCGTATTCTGTTCTCCTTGGAATTCCTCTCTGATGTTTACTCATGGTTCCCGTACCCTGCCAATTTAGTTTAAACCCTCTCCAATAGCACTAACAAATCGCCCCTCAAGGGAATTAGTCCCAGCTCTGTTCAGGTGTAAATCGACAAGCCTGTACAGATCCCACATTCTGCAGACCGGCTCCCAGTGTCCAGGAATCAAAACCTCCCAGCTCCTGCAGCATTCATCCAGCCACACATCCATCTGTACTCCACATCTATATCTGTACTCAATAGCATGGGGTACTGAGAGTAATACTGCTTGCTAACTTTCCCAAAACCCTGAATTCTGAGTACAAGACAACCTCCCTCTTTCTGTCTCTGTCGTTGCTTCTGATGTGGACTACGACTGCTGACTGTTCACCCTCCACCTTCTGGATGCTCTGTAGCTGCTGGAGTGATATCCTTGACCCTGACACCAGGGAGGGAACGCACCATCCTGGATACACATCTGCGGTTTCAGAAACCATTGACTATCGAATTTCCCATCACTATCAGTCTTCCCTGTAACCCCGCCCCCCCACCAGTACAGCTGAGATAGCCCTGGTACCATGGCCTTGCCTGTGGCTGCAGTCCTCTGAAGAACCATCACTTTTCTCAGTATTGAATACTGGTTGGAGAATGAGATGCACTCAGGTGTCTCCTGTGCTACCTGCTGATTCTTCTTGACGTGCTCTCCTCAAATTACTCAGCCTCACATATACACTACATTGACATCCATGGTCCCACCATCTGCAGCTTGTACATCATCCCAGACAGCAGGATGAGGAGGAGGTGGGAGTTAAGAAGGGACATAAGGCAGGAACATAACATCATCCTGAATACTCTCGGTGTTGCCGGATGCTACAAACTCTGTCACAGCCTGTCCCATGATGTGGAGAACCATCTCCTCCCTCAGGCTCAGGGGATGAAGGTATGCCTGGATCCCGCTGGTTCACTGCTGCTCCCTGTGATTAAGGGCCACCTTGCCCTGTACGAGGTAGGGCGAAATGTCAGTGATTGTGTTGCACTGTGTTTGTGCGATGTGCCTGCCATAGCTGAATAGCTGGAGGTATGTGGAGGCAGTGAGAGGTGGGTGTGAAGCTGGTATCAGTGGAAGGTGTGAGGGTGAGGTGGAGTATGTGAATGTTAGGTGTGAGTCCTAAGTGTTAGGAACTGCTGATGAGTGAGTGATGAGGGTGTGGTACATTGAGCAGTGTGAGAGGTTGGTGATATTGGGGGTAGGAGATACCATGTGGAGATGAATTCACTGACAATGACCACCCGAGTGAGCTCATTAAACTTCTTCTGGCTCTGCTGCCAGGTCCTCGTGGCCAGACGTATTGCATTGACCTCCCTGACCACTTGATAATACTTTTCAAGTATTTGTTAAATTCTCTTTTGAAAGATATTATTGAATCTGCTTCCACCATGTTTTCAGGCAGTGAATCCCACATCCCAACAACTCGCTGTGCAAGAAAATTCTCCTCATTTCACCTCTGGTTCTTTGTCAATTACCTTCAATCTGTGTCTTATTCATACCGAACTTTCATACACTGGAAACATTTTCACACTAATTACCCTATCAAAACCCTTCATGATTTTGAATTCTATATGAAATCTCCTCTTACCCTTCACTGCTCGAAAGAGAACAATCCCAACTTTTCCAATCTCTCCATGTAACTGAATTCCCAGATCCCTGCGACCATTCTAGTAAATCAGCTCTGTATCTTCACTAAATCCTTGACATCCTTACCAACGTGTGGTGATCAGAATTGGACACAATTCACCAGCTGGGACCTTACCAATGATGTATAAAAATCAGCATTTCCTCCTGAATTTTATTACTCTGATTATTTTTTAGAATTAGAATTAGAACATTACAGCGCCGTACAGGCCCTTCGGCCCTCGATGTTGCGCCGACCTGTGAAACCATCTGACCTACACTATTTCATTTTCATCCATATGTCAATCCAATGACCACTTAAATGCCCTTAAAGTTGGCGAATCTACTACTGCCGCAGGCAGGGCGTTCCACGCCCTTACTACTCTCTGAGTAAAGAAACTACCTCTGACATCTGTCCGATATCTATCACCCCTCAACTTGAAGCAATGTCCCCTCGTGTTTGCCATCACCATCCGAGGAAAAAGACGCTCACTATCCACCCTATCTAACCCTCTGATTATCTTATATGTCTCTATTAAGTCACCTCTCCTCCTCCTTCTCTCCAACGAAAACAACCTCAAGTCCCTCAGCCTTTCCTCATAAGACCTTCCCTCCATACCAGGCAACATCCTAGTAAATCTCCTCTGCACCCTTTCCAAAACTTCCACAGCCTTCCTATAATGCGGCGACCAGAACTGCACGCAATACTCCAGGTGCGGTCTCACCAGAGTTTTGTACAGCTGCAGCATGACCTCGTGGCTCCGAAACTCGATCCCCCTACTAAGAAAAGATAACACACCATATGCCTTCTCTCTCTCTCGAACGCCAAGAACACTACATGTTACCTTCAAAGATCTGTGTGTGTACACCCCAGTTCTCTCTAACCCTGCACCCAGTTTATAATGGTACCATTTAGTTTATATTGTTCCTCCACATACTTCCTACCCAAATGTCTCACTTCACACTTCACTGTGTTAAATTACATCTGCCATGTTCCTGCCCATTTTACCAGTCAGTCCCTGTCTTCCTGAAGTCTGTTAATATCCTTCTCACTGTTTATTAACATTTCTGAGTTTCCTGCCATCTGAAAACTTTGACATTATCCCCTCTGTACACAAGCCCATTGCATTAACATACAGCAACAGTGATCCCAACAGTGACCCTGGGGAACCCCACTGTGTACTTCCCTCCAGACCGAACAACAACCATTCTCCACTACTCTCTGCTTTCTGTCACATAGCTAATTTCCTGCAGGCTGCCAATGTAAATTTTTTAAAAACTTCCATTTATGTAGCGCCTTCATGACCACTGCATGTCCCAAAGCGATTTACAATCAATGAGTGCTTACTAAACCCTAGTCACTATTGTAATGTAGGAAAGATGGCAGAAGATTTCCGCACAGCAAGATCCCACAAACAGCAATGTGATAATGATCATATCTTTAACATCCACCTGGGAGGGCAGATGTTGGTTTAATGTTTCATTCGACAGACGGTACATCTGACAGTGCAATACTCCCACAGTAATGTCACTGCAGTGTCAGCCTTGATTCTTGTGATCAAGTCCTGCAGTGCCACTTGATCCTAGAAGCTTGTGAGTGAAAGGGGAGAGAGATACAAACTGAGCCACTGCTGACATTGGTCCTTTAATCCTATGTGTTTCTAACTTGGTAACACGGCTGTTATGTGGTACTTTATCAAACGCCTGTTTAAAGGATAGGAATATTAGTAAAGTAGAGGCAAGAACAATCATAGAAACATAGAATAGCATTGCACTGAAGAAGGCCATTCGGTCCAACATGTCAGTGCTGGCCCTTTTGAAGATCTTCCAGTTAGTCCCACACCCTGGCTCTTTTTTAAATTCATTCATGGGATTTGGGCGTCACTGGCTTGGCCAGCATTTATTGCCCTTGTTGCCCTTGAGAAGGTCGTGGTGACCTGCCTTCTTCAACCGCTACAGTCCATTTGGAGTAGGTAGACCCACAGTGCTGTTAGGAAGGGATTTTGACCCAGCGACAGTGAAGGAAGGGCGATATTGTTCCAAGTCAGGATAGTGTGTGACTTGAAAGGGAACTTGAAGGTGGTGATGTTCCCATGTATTTGCTGCCCTTGTCCTTCTAGTTGGTAGAGGTCGCGGCTTTGGAAGGTGCTGTCAAAGGAGCCTTGGTGCATTGCTGCAGTGCATCTTGTAGATGGTACACACTTCTGCCACTGTGCGTCGGTGGTGAAGGGAGTGAATGTTTGTAGATGGGGTGGCAATCAAGCGGACTGCTTTGTCCTGGATGGTGTCGAGCTCCTTGAGTGTTGTTGGAGCTGCACCCATTCAGGCGAGTGGAGAGTATTCCACCACACCCCTGACTTGTACCTTGTAGATGGTGGACAGGCTTTGGAGAATCAGGAGGTGAGTTACTCGCATCAGGATTCCGAACCTCTGACATGCTCTTGTAGCCACGTTATTTATATGTCTACTCCAGTTCAGTTTCTGGTCAATGGTAGCCCCTAGGATGTTGATAGTGGGGCATTCAGCGATGGCAATGCCATTGAATATCAAGGGGAGATGGTTATATTCTCTCTCGTTGGAGATGGTCATTGCCTGGCACTTGTGTGGCACGAATGTTACTTGCCACTTATCAGCCCAAGCCTGGATATTGTCCAGGTCTTGCTGCATTTCTACATGGACTGCTTCAGTATCTGAGGAGTCACGAATGGTGCTGAACATTGTGCAATCATCAGCAAACATCCCCACTTCTGACTTATTATTGAAGGTAGGTCATTGATGAAGCAGCTGAAGATGGTTGGGCCCAGAACATTACCCTGAGGAACTCCTGCAGTGATGTCCTGGAGCTCAGATGATTGACCTCCAACAACCACAACCATCTTCCTTTGCACTAGGTATGACTCCAGCCAGCGGAGGGTTTGAGATAATGAGGTAATAAGATCAGGAGCTGAGTGGCTCGAGCGGAACCTAAACTGAGCTTCACTGAGCAGGTTATTGCTAAGCAAGTGCTGTTTGATAGCACTGCTGATGACACCTTCCATCACTTTACTGATGATTGCGAGGAGGCTGATGGGGCGGTAATTGGCCGGGTTGGACGTGTCCTGCTTTTTGTCTACAGGACATACCTGGGCAAGTTTCCACATTGCCGGGTTGATGCCAGTGTTGTAGCTGTACTGGAACAGCTTGGCTAGTGGCGCGGCAAGTTCTGGAGCACAGGTCTTCAGTACTATTGCCGGAATATTGGCAGGGCCCATAGCCTTTGCAGTATCCAATGCCTTCAGTCGTATCTTGATATCACGTGGAGTGAATCGAACCCTGAGAAACAGTACTGTATACTCCCCTCCACCTCCAGTCTGAACAATGACTGTTCATCACTTCTCTCTGCTTTCTGTCCCTGAGTCACTGTCATATCCACACCATCACTGTCACATTAATCCATGTCTTCCATTTCTGATAACAAGTCTATGAAATCTCATTTGATCACAGGCCTTTTGAAAGTCTATATACATAAATTGATATACACGAGTATGGGCGGAACATGTTGGTATGGTCCTTAATGAATACTTTGTATCTGTCTTCACAAAAGGGGGGCGCGATGCAGATATTGTGATTGAGGAGGAGGAGTGTGAATATACATAGGGAGAGAGGAAGAATTAATGGGATTAGCATCCTTGAAAGTTGATCCATCACCAGGGCCAGTTGAAATGTATCCTCGGCTGCTAAAAGAGGTGAGAAAGGAAATAGCAGAGGGTCTGACCATCATTTTCCAGTCCGGACTGGATACAGTGTAGTGCCAGAGGATTGGTGAACTGTTAAAATAGTACCTCTTTAAAAAGGGAGCAAGGGATAGACCGAATAATTTCAGGCCAGTCAGTGTAACCTCAGTAGTGGGCACATTATTGGAATCTATTCTGAGGCAGGATCACGTGTCACTTAGAAAGTCACAGGTTAGTCACGGATAGTGAGCATGGATTTGATAAGGGATGATATTGTTTGACAAAATTGATTGAATTTTTTGAAGAAGTAGGAAGGATGATAGATGAGGGTAGTGCAGTTGATATGGTCTACATAGATATTGGCAAGGCTTTTGTCAAGATCCCATGTGGCATACCAGTTAAACAAATATGGGTATGGAGGGGATTTATGAGGATGTTGCCCGGACTGGAATTAAGATTAGATAGGCTGGGGTTGTTCTACTTGGAAGAGAGGAGTTGAGGGGAGATCTGATTGAAATGAGCATAATTTTGTGTGGTCTGGATAGAGTGGAGGTGAAGAGTCTATTCACCTTAGCAGAGAGATCAGTGACTAGGGGGCAGTGACTTAAAGTGCTTGGTAGAAGGATTAGCGGGGAGTTGAGGAAAAACTTGTTCACCCAAAAATACAAAATTGGCTCAGTGGCAGGAAACAAAGGGTAATTGTTATAATAAAAGCAAAATACTGCAGATGCTGGAAATCTGAAGTAAAAACAAGAAATGCTGGAAATGCTCAGCAGGTCTGGCAGCATATGTGGAGGGAGAAGCAGAGATGATGTTTCAGGTCAGTGAAGAAGGGTCAGTGACCTGTAACGCTAACTCTGCTTCTCTCTCCACAGATGCTGCCAGACCTGCTGAGTATTTCCAGCATTTCTTATTTTTATGAAAGTGTAATTGTTGATGGGTATTTTACTGACCGGAGGACTGCTTCCATTGGCATTCCACAGGGTTCAGTCCTGAGTCCCCTGTTTTTAGTGAAGTTCTAGAGCTTACTGCCTGTAAGGATAGTTGAGGCAGAATACCTGCAATCATTCAAAAGGAGTCTGGATGTTCAACTCAAGTACCATAATCTTCAGGGCTATGGATCAAATGCTGGAATGTGTGATGTGAATAGGTGGATCATGTATCGGCCGGCACAGACACAATGGGCCAAGTGGCCTCTTTCTGTGTCTTAAACCTTTTATGAT
Source organism: Heterodontus francisci (assembly GCF_036365525.1). Lineage (NCBI taxonomy): Eukaryota > Metazoa > Chordata > Chondrichthyes > Heterodontiformes > Heterodontidae > Heterodontus > Heterodontus francisci. Next base: position 2,103,152 of record NW_027141274.1, read on the forward strand.
TATATTACATGAAACACGCTATCCTCAGTAACACTCACAGTTACGTCCTGAACGAACTCGATCAAGATTATCAGAAATGATTTTCCATTAACCTATCCATGCTACTTGTCATTTATTAACCCATGTTTTTACAAGCAAGATATATGTTTGTGCTGGGTTATGACCTCTAGAATTTTCCAACCACCAACGTGAGACTGATAGTAACAGGGTTTATCCAATCTCTACTTTTTAAACAGTGTAACATTTACCCTGCAGTCCTCTGGCATCACTCCCATATCCAAGGAGGATTGAAATATTCTGTCCAGTGCCTCTGTTATTTTCACCATTCCTTCCCTCAGTAACTATCATACATCCCATCCAGACTGGATAAATGTTCTACTTTACTGCGATACAAAATATGTTGGATTGAAAGGTGTTAACTGAACCTGTTTGTTCAGTGACTGTAATTAATGTCAGTCTCCATGGACCCTAATGGTGTCACTGGAGGGTTTCCCTCTTCTATTAAGAAGGAACTCCTTTCAATGTGTTATCCGATAGTGTCAGTGGGCGCATCAACCCCGGCACTAACAGAGAACAGCGGCTGCAGAGAGAGGGAGAGGATAGATCAGAATCTGAACAATAGATTGGAATGTTACAACAATGGGTCAGAATCTGAGAACAATAGATTGGAATGTTACAACAATGGACAGGAGTTTATCCTATTGGTTTGACTATCTTACTGCAGATTATTATTGGATAACATTAGAATGGCGGATCTTTTATGCTCTGAAGATGATTCAATTTATTTACTATCCCATCCTCGCTATTATTGGTGTCCCTGGTAAGTCTCTGTATCCAACTATTGGATTCATAAACCATATTTCACTGATTTAGTGTTCTTGTCATTTAAATCGTGAGAAGACTGAAACCATTATCTTTAGTTTCTGTCACAAACTCCATTCCCTGTCCATGATCTACATCCCCCTTGCTGGCCATTGTCTGAGGTGGAACCAGGAAGTTTACAACCTCTGGTATCTATTTAATGCTGAGCTGAGTTCATCCCCATATTCTCTCCATCCCCAACCCTGCCAATTGTTATGGCCAGGTGAGGAGGGGTCAAAGTCGCTCGGCTTTATTTGATCACAACAGTGTTTGTCCTTTATAAACGGTGAATATGCTTAACGTCTCAGTGAGTGTTTTACATTTTCCCTTTCGTATGATGATGAAGGAATTGATTGGACAGGTTCTCTTGAGTTTAAACATGAAAGAGGTGAGTTTATTATACTTAACAATATAAACCCTATCTAAATAAAATCATTAAAATAAATAGAACACATTTATGCGCACACTCACACAGGAATCACACAGAAATACATTACAGAGTGAGAAGTAAATTTGTGGTTGGATTGGAGTCCAAAATAAATATATTTTTTTAAACTCATTCTGTGAGGTTTGACCATTCCGTCGTCTTCCTGCAGAAGTTGTATCCTTGAAGTCTTTTTCTGGTCAATGTGCAGTTTGTGGCTGGTCCACATGGCTCTGGGAATTCTTTGAGGCACACTTGTAGGTGGCTTTCTTCCCCTGGTTACTCTGTCTGTCGCAATCTGTAGGCTTTGAGGGCCCCTATTCGCATGTGGTTTTCAAATTTGTGATGTTATGTGGAGAGGGAGATGGAGAGAAAGGGAGGGGTGTGGGGGGAACACAGCCCTCCTGCTTCAGCTCATTTTGAATCACTGACTTGTCTGTTTTTGTCCAGGGAAAACTCTCAGCTTTCGCAGGGATAGACAGTCTCCAGTCTGACTCAGTGTATTCGCTGGACTGTTACAATGAGATTCAAGGTTAGGACCTTCTATCTCCCCAGGGCTCAGGATACCAGTATTTACTCTTGGAGGAGTTTGCTCTTTCAAAGTCAATGTGTCAGGATGGCCTTGTATGCCGTGTTCATGAATATCATCTCAGGTAATTCAATCACTGGAGCAAGCCAATGATTTGGGTCCAGGCTCATCAGACAGATGTCTCCTGTTGTAGGCTTTAGAATGTGAAAAGGTGTGTCAGATGCCAATTGCGGTGGCCATCTTGGCTGCCAGTTTTTTCAAGGATAACGGCAAGATTGTTTTTCTATTTAAGGTTTTCTGTAAGTTTCCAAACTATGAATTAAATTTTATAATTTGGCATATTGTGTGATCTTGATACCGCCACAGCACACGTGGAAAAAATCTGATAACAAGAACATTTCATTGCAGGATTGTGGGAATAAAAAGAAGAAAGCACACATTCATTATCAATAATCACTTCCCAAACTGACATATTAATCTTCGAGTTACTGCAGCTGAGATTGTCTGTTAAAGTTGTACTGATTTAATGTTTTGGTGTTTTGTCTGGAATGTTTATGTGTCGGGTTCGACCCTGGACATTGCATCAGCGATTCCATTGTATCTTTTTTTCTCTCCTGCAATGAAGCTTAAACCATTCAGGTTCCTTCACCTTGATAATCTTTCTCCCTAAACCGACAGTGTGTAATAAATTGTTTTTTTTTTAGCCCCTGTGAGGTGTCTGAGATTTCCTCTGGGCCATTGTTCTTGCTGAGTTCGGCTTTGAAATTGGTGGATTTGATTAGATTTGGGTTTGGGACCTGATCATTGGGTTCTTCAGTGGGTAGATCCACACTGACCTTACTTTTAGCTTTCTGGTGAGGTACACAAGTGCTGTTCACTTTAGGGTATTTTCCCTTCCCTTTTCCCTCTACTATGGGGACACTCATTTCTCTAACCAGCCCCATGTCCTCTGGGATTTTATGGCTCGCAGGTGGCTGTCCATCTTTCACTGCACTCTCCTGTGACACCTCGACTCGGTGACGCATCTCCCTCACTATTGGCTTGCCTTTTTGGGAACTTTCTTTTGTCATTGCATGTTTCTGTAAATGCTGTTAGCAGACTTTTTAGGTTGCCTCATTGACCTGCATTTAAGAAGGAGAGTGTGTGGTCTAATTTATCTAACATTTCAGGGTTGGCTAATCGGAGAGCAGGTGATTCCAGTTGGGAATCCTCCTGGCCCTCCTCTAACCTGTCCTCACTGTCCTTTTCAATCCTTCCCTCCTGACAGTCTGCCAGATCTATACTTGTCTGTCCCCTCCACAGCCTTTGTTTTTTGCCTTTGGTCTGGGGGGGGGTCATTTAAATAAAATACCTGGCTGTTCCTTTTGCCACTCGATATGGAACTCTGGACTGGGATTTCAGGGATTCCCCCTGCAGTGGGAATAGTAACAATACATGATCGCTGGGATGAAATGTTCTGACCTTGGAATTTTGCTTGATTACATTTTCATATCTGCCTGGGAGGTCCTTAGGTGTTCCTGAGCCATTACACAGGCACTCATGAGCCGCTCCCAGAGCATGGAGATGTAGTCTAACATGGAAGACTCATACCTGTGTCCCAAAAACGACTCCTTGATTAGTTTAATAGGAGCTCTCACCTCGTGTCCATAACGTAATTCAAAGAGACTAAAGTCAGTGGACTCAATGGATATTTTCCTGGTAACCAACAGGTGAAATGCCAGCCCTTTGTCCCAGTCATGGGGTTACTCATAGCAGTATGGCCTGATCATTGTCTTTAGGGTCTGGTGGTACTGCTCCAAAGCTCCTTGTGACAGTGGGTGGTAGGCTTTAGCTGGGTTATGTCTAGAATACCCATGACCTTTTCAAAAATACTGGACGTAAAATGCGTGCCCTGATCCATCTGAATCTCAGCAGGCAGCCCATAACGGGTTAGCTCCTCCACAACTACCTTGGCAGAGATAGTTCTTCGGGGGAATGGCTTCTGGGGATCGGGTCACCACATCCATAATGGTGAGAAGATACTGGAAATCCCGTTTTGTTTTCAGCAGGTGTCCCACATAATCCACCAGCATTCTGCTGAAGGGTTCCACAAATTCTGGTATGGGTATTAGGGTGAAGGTTTCATTGCAGGTTGGGGCTTCCCCACAACATGGCAGGTGTGGCCAGTTGTACAGAACTCCACCACATCTTTGTGGAGTTGTGGTCAGTCAAAATGCTGTCTTATGTGGGCTTTAAATTTTCATACATCAACATGTCCAGTCATTGGAAGTTCGTGGGACATTGATATTTCTTTAAGGGACCTCAGCGGCACCACTATCTGGTGAAGCACTGTCCACTCTTCATCCGCAGGTTTGTAAGGAGGTCTCCACTTCCTCACCAGCACCTCATTCTTTAAATAGTAGCACTCTGCAACTCCCTCTGCTTCAGTTTTGGTTTGGACGGTCTGTGCTATATTTTAACACTGGGTCGAGTTGTTGAGCCTCAACTAAGGAAGATCAGTTTAACACATCCTTTGTGTTCTCTACCTTCCCAAAGAAGTTTTCAGACAACCAGACAGTAGGGTCATCGTCTCCAGTGTCAGTTCAGCCGCCTCTGATGGGGGTTGTTTAGCCATGGACCGAGTCACCACAGAATCAGGGCGAATGCCAGGGACCTTCTCCTGTAACTGCTCTGTGTCCCTGATCTCTTGTGGTCTCTCCAGAACTTTTGCGGAAGCTGCCACCTTTTCCCTGCCAGTTCAATACCCAGGAGCAGGTCCCCATGGCTACTGGTCCTGAAAATAGGTCGCACTCCAAGTGCACCCAATATAAAGGTATGGACATATACTGTCTTCCAATACCATTCGCTAACACTCCTGCATTCACTGCACTCCCCGAGAAAGGTCATGCCTTTTCCCAGCAGAAGGGATTGGTTGGCCCCTTTAGCCCTCAGTATGACTCGGGCTTGCTTACCTCACTGAAGGGGTATGGGGTCACTTTTCCCTTGGATTCAAAATCCTAGTAACGCTCAAGGATTTTGTTAAGTTTTCCCCACCCTCTGTGGTAGTGTTACTGTGTCTGACTGTTACAGTTAAAGGCACAGCCTGACCTTCTGTGAATTCCATCAGGGCCCGTTTTCCTGCACTTATCTGGTGGACCCTGAGTAATCCTACTGGTTTTCCCCAGCACTTACAGCATTCAACTCGATGGTGACCTGCCTTACTGCAGTGGAAACACACAGATCATCGGCTCTTACTCCTGCTCTCAGTACCGTCTTATTTGGCCTGAGCGTGGACCCCAGGGTGTCCAGATTTTCCTCCTTGCCCGTGGCTGCTCAGGCTCTTATCACCCTCCCACCTTTTATTCCCGGGTCTTTGGGATGACTAGGGAATGCATTCCCTTTGGGGTTAAGGCCTTGTGTACATGGAAAAAAATCTTCATCCAGAATTGCAACCTTCCTGGCTCTTCGAACCTTTTTTTCCTCTGCGTGGGTTTTAATGGGAGCGGGAGCGAGTTTTTGAACTCCTCGAGAAGGATCACCACTCTGAGGTTTACATATGTGGGCTGTATCCCGATTTTCCGTATCTACTGGTCAGAGGCAAACAAAAAACGGTCTGTAAAATTTTCTATAGTTACGTATAAAGGAAACATTTGGGTAAGACATGTATGTGTCTATTACAGGCAGAGTCAGGGGATTTTATAATGGGGAATCGAGAAATCGCAGAGAAGCTAAATGATCACTTTGTGTCTGTCTTCACTGAGAAAGATACAAGAAATCTCCCAGAATTAGAGATCCAAGGGATGAGGGGGAATGAGGAAGCGAAGGAAATTAATATTAGTAAGAAGTTTGTGTTGGAGAAATTAATGGGGTTGAAGGTTGATAAATCCACAGGACCTGATATTCTAAATTCCAGAGTGTTGACAGAGGTAGCTATGGAGACAGTGGGTTCATGGGTGATCACCTTCTGGAACGGTTCCAGCACATTGGAAGGTCGCAAATGTCACCCCACGATTTAAGAAGGGTGGGAGAGAGAAAATGGTAGACTCTATAATAAAGGATGTGATAAATGGATAATTGGATAATAATGATCTGATTGGACATAGTCAACATGGATTTATGAATGGGAAATCATGTTTGATGAACCTGTTGTAGTTTTTTGAGGATAGTAGTAACAGAATTGATAAAGTGGTGCCGGTGGATGTAGTATATTTGGATTTTCAGATGGATTTTTGATAAAGTCCCCCACAGGAGGTTGGTTAGTAAAATTAAAGCACATGGGATCGGACGTAATATACTGGCATGGATTAAGGATTGGTTAACAAGCATAAAACAGAGAGTAGGAATAAATGGGTTATTCTCACTTTGGCAGGCTGTGGGGTAAGTAAAAAGGAAACATTTGGGTAAGTATTTGGGCCCCATCTGTTCACAATATGTATCATTTATTTAGATGTGGGGACCAGAGAAATATTCCCAAGTTTGCAGATGATACAAAAAGATGTGGGAATGTATGTGCTGTGAGGAAGGTGCAAAGTGGCTTCAAGGGCATTTGGACAGACTTCGTGGGAGGGCAAGAACGTGGCAGATGGAATATAATGTGGAAAATATGAGGTTATCCACTTTGGAAGGTGGAATAGATGTGCAGGGTATTTCTTGAATTGTAAGACATTAGAAAGTGTAGATGTGCAAAGGGATCTGGGTGTCCTTGTCAATAAATCACTGAAAGCTGACATGCAGGGACAGCAAGCACTTAAGAAGGCTAATGGTATGTTAGCCTTTATCACAAGAGAATTAGAGTACAGGAGTAGTGAAGTCTTACTTCAATTGTATGGAACCTTGTGAGACCACACCTGGAGTACTGTGTGCAGCTTTGCTCCCCTTACTTTAGGAAGTATATTATTGCCATAGGGGGAGTGCAACGAAGATTCACTAGACTTGTTCCTGGGATGGCAGGACTGTCCTATGAAGAGATTGGGAAAACTGGGCCTGAATTCTCCAGAATTTTGAATTGAAAATGTGAATCTTTGGAATTCTCTACCCCAGAGGGCTGTGGAAGCTTCGTCATTCAGTATGTTTGAAGCAGAGATTGACAGATTTCTAAATACAAATGACATAAAGGGATATGGGGATAGTGTGGTAAAAAGGAATTGAAATAGATGATAACCCGTGATCGTTTTGAATGGCGGGGCAGACTAGATGGGCTGAATGGCCTACTCTTGCTCCTCTGTTCCGAAGCTGCTTAACTCTTTCAAACTGGAGGTAAGTTCGCTCAGGCTACTTTCGTAGTGTTCCGAATTTTTGGTAGTACGCTTCTGATACTATCTCATATGCACCCTGGATAACACTTTTATTCATTTCATAATCTGATGAACTTTCATCGGGTAACAGTGAATAAACCTCATGGGCTTTTCCTGTTACTTTGCTTTATAAAAACAGTGTCCAGCTCTCTGCCGCCATTTCAGCTGCTTTGCAAGTTTTTCAAAAGTGATGAAAAATTCTGCCACATCCTCCTCATTGAACTTTAGAATGAACTGGGGTAACTTTAAGATCCCAGCACATGGTCCTGAGCTAGGGGCAGCTCCCTCACTAGCTGTCCCTTCACTGGGTGTACTGGGTCTTCCTCTAGTTGATTGAGCCGCCTTAACTCCCTTTCCTCCTTCTCCTTCTGTTGCACTCTTACTATTTCCCTTTCTTGACACCCACTCTGCTCTTTCTCGTTCTCTCTGGATTTCCAATTCTAGTCTCTTCTGTTCTAGCTTTACCTTTGCTAACATTATTCTATCTGTTAGTGATTCTAACTCTGTCTGAGTCTTCAGCTTCAAGTGAAAAATGATTGGCCACAGGTCTTAAAACTTCGGGTTTCCTAGCTTTTGGACGGAGAGTAATCCCTAACTATGCAGCTACATTACTCAACTTTTCAACAGAGAGCGATTTTAACCTGTACCGAGTTACTTCACTCTGTATGTAACTCTTTTATGCCAATGTCACTCCTTTATTCAAACATCGAGGGAGACAGAAGGCAGGAAAAATTATGAGGCGCATAGATAGGGTAGAGAAGAAGAAAGTTTTCCCTTAGCACAGGTGTCAGTAACCGGGGGCCATTGATTTAAGATAAGGGGCAAGTGGTTTGGAGGAGATTTGAGGAAAAAGAAAATTTCACTCGGATGGCGGCTAGAATCTGGAACACACTACCTGAAAAGATGGTAGAGGCAAGAACCCTCACAACATTTAAGAAGTATTTAGATGAGCATTTGAAATGCCATAGCATACAAGGTTATGTGCCAAGTGCTGTAAAAGGGGATTAGAATGGACAGGCTTGATGGCCGGCACAGACAGAGTGGGGCGAAGGGACTGTTTCTGTGCTGTAAAACTCTGTGCATCTATGACACTTCCAATTTCTCATTTGTTGTTGCGTTATGATCACGAGAACCTCCAGGTTTCTGTTACAGCCAGGTGAGGAGGGGTCCCAGGCTCTCCTCTTGTCCTATCTTTTATTTCACTGCAGCGGGGCGTATTCCTTTTTAGCAGTGGACATGCTGACCATCTCAGTGAGCATTTTACCTTTCACCTTTGTTGTGATCGTGAAAGAACCAATCAGACAGGTTTTCTTGAGTTTAATCAAGAGGTTCCAGAAGCTGGCCGATCGCGTCTACTCTGAGGCACAGTGTGGCTTTCGTGCTGAGAGATCGACCGTTGCATGCTGTTCTCCCTTCGTCAGATACAGGAGAAATGCCGTGAACAACAGATGCCCCTCTACATTGCTTTCATTGATCTCACCAAAGCCTTTGACCTCGTCAGCAGAGGGGGTCTCTTCAGACTACTAGAAAAGATTGGATGCCCACCAAAGCTACTAAGTATCATCACCTCATTCCACGACAATATGAAAGGCACAATTCAACATGGTGTCTCCTCATCAGAGCCCTTTCCTATCCTGAGTGGCGTGAAACAGGGCTGTGTTCTCGCACCCACATTTTTTGGGATTTTCTTCTCCCTGCTGCTTTCACATGCGTTCAAGTCCTCGGAAGAAGGAATTTTCCTCCACACAAGATCAGGGGCAGGTTGTTCAACCTTGCCCGTCTAAGAGCGAAGTCCAATGTACGGAAAGTCCTCATCAGGGAACTCCTCTTTGCTGACGATGCTGCTTTAACATCTCACACTGAAGAGTGCCTCCAGAGTCTCATCGACAGGTTTGCGGCTGCATGCAATGAATTTGGCCGAACCATCAGCCTCAAGAAAACGAACATCATTGGGCAGGTCGTCAGAAATGCTCCATCCATCAATATTAGCGACCACGCTCTGGAAGTGGTTCAAGGGTTCACCTACCTAGGCTCAACTATCACCAGTAACCTGTCTCTAGATGCAGAAATCAACAAGCGCATGGGAAAGGCTTCCACTGCTATGTCCAGACTGGCCAAGAGAGTGTGGGAAAATGGCGCACTGACACAGAACACAAAAGTCCGAGTGTATCAGGCCTGTGTCCTCAGTGCCTTGCTCGATGGCAGCGAGGCTTGGAGAACGTATGTCAGCCAAGAGCGACGTCTCAATTCATTCCACCTTCACTGCCTCCGGAGAATCCTTGGCATCAGGAGACAGGACAGGTATCTCCAACACAGAAGTCCTCGAGGCGGCCAACATCCCCAGCTTATACACACTACTGAGTCAGCGGCGCTTGTGATAGCTTGGCCATGTGAGCCGCATGACAGATGGCAGGATCCCCAAAGACACATTGTGCAGCGAGCTCGCCACTGGTATCAGACCCATCGGCCGTCCATGTCTCCGCTTTAAAGACGTCTGCAAACGCGATATGAAATCCTGTGACATTGATCACAAGTCGTGGGAGTCAGTTTCCAGCGTCCGCCAGAGCTGGCGGGCAGCCATAAAGGCGGGGCTAAAGTGTGGCGAGTCGAAGAAACTTAGCAGTTGGCAGGAAAAAATAGAGGTGCAAGGGAAGAGCCAACTGTATAACAGCCCCGACAATCAAATTTTCCTGCAGCACCTGCGGAAGAGCCTGTCACTCTAGAATTGGCCTTTTTAGCCTCTCCAGGCGTTGCTCCACACACCACTGACCACCTCCAGTCTCTCGAGATAAGGAGGCAAAAGAAGAAGAATCAAGAGGTGAGTTTATTATACTTAAAAATCTAAACTGAATCTAAATAAAATAATAAACATGCACACACACACACACAGACACACACACAGACAAACAAATCACACAGAAATAAATTATAGAGTGAGAACTAAATTTCTATTCGGATTAGAGTCCAGAATAAATTAAAAATAAACAAAGTCTGTGAAATTGGGTAATTCTGTGGTCTGTCCCTTTGCTTCCCTTATTTATAAGTGTCATGTCATCTGCAAGGGTTTAAATTATGTTGTCTACATATAAGTTTATGTCACTTGTATATTTATCTATATGTCAGGAAGAGCACTGGTTTTAATACGGACCCCTGAGAAACAGCACTGTATACTCCCCCTCCCCCAGTCTGAACAATGTCTTTTCACCACTTCTCTCTGCTTTCTGTCCCTGAGTCAGTGTCATATCCGCACTATCACATTAATCCATATGTTACATTTTTCATAACAAGTCGATGAAATGTCATTTGATCACAGGCCTTTTGATAGTCCAGATACATAACAGGAAACACACTATCCTCATCAACACTTACAGTTATGTCATCAACAAACTTGATCAAGATTATCAGACATGATTTTCCATTAACCTATCCATACTGTTTATCATTTAATATCACATGTTTTTCCTAGAATGATATATTTTTGTACTGGGTCACGGCCTCTAGAAATTTCCAACCACCGACTTTAGACTGACTGGTCAGTCGTTATAGGGTTTATCTAATGTCTCCTTATTTAAACAGCTTGTAACATTTACGACCCTCCAGTCCTTTGACATCACTCCCAGATCCAAAGAGGATTGAAAGCTTCTGGCCATTGCCTCTGCTATTTCCACATTCCTTCCCTCAACAAACCTCATATATCCCATCTGGACTGGGTAAATCTTCGACACTATTGTGGTGTAAAAAGTGTTGGATTGAAAGGTGTTAACTGAACCTGTTTGTTCATTAGCTGTAATTAACGTCAGTCCTCAAGGACCCTAATTGTGTCACTGGAGGGTTTTCCTCTTCAATTAAGAAGGGACTCCTTTCAATGTGCTGGCTCATAGTGTCAGTGGGAGCATCACCCCCAGCACTAACAGAGATCAGTGGCTCCAGAGAGCGAGAGAGGAGAGATCAGAATCTGAGAACAATAGATTGGAATATTACAGTAATGGGTCAGAATCTGAGAACAATAGATTGGAATGTTACAACAGTGGGTCAGAATCTGAGAACTATAGATTGGAATGTTACAACAGTGGGTCAGAATCTGAGAACTATAGATTGGAATATTACAACAGTGGGTCAGAATCTGAGGACAGTAGATTGGAATGTTAAAAGAATGGACAGCAGGAGTTTCTCCTATTGGTTTAGCCTCATTACTGCGGATTATTTTTGGATAACATTAGATTTGCGGATCTGTTATGCTCTGAAGATGATTCAAACGATTTACTATCCCATCCTCGCTATTATTGGTGTCCCTGGTAAGTCACTGTATCCAACTATTAGATCTATAAGTCATATTTCACTGATTTAGTGTTCTTGTCATGTAAATCTTGGGAAGACTTAAAGCCACAGTCTTCAGTCTCTATCTCACATTCCACTCTGCATCCACTTTCCGCATTCCCCTCCCTACCCAATGTCTGAGGCTGAAACAGACGGTTGGAACCTCTATATTTCTACCTGAGCTGAGTTCATTGCCATATTCCGCCTATTACCAACCCTACCTATTAAAACCTCTGTGATATCACCCATCACCGCCTCTGCCCATCTGCTAATAATCCCTCATCTGTGCCGTTGTTAAACCCACACTTAACTATTCCAATTCTATCCTGATCACCCTCCCAGTTATCAACCTCCATAAACCACAGCCCATTGTGGTCTCTGCTGCCTACATCCTAATTCACACCAAATCCCGATCACCCATTACCCCTGTGCTCACTGATCTACATTGGCTCCTGGTCTGGCAGCACCTTAATTTTAATATTCTCTTCTTGTGTTTGAATCCCTCCATGGCCTCACCCCTCCAATTAGTCCCATTTCCCTTCCATGTCACATATTCTTGTAAATCTTATGCCTTCAAGTCTTTTTCCAATTCCCTTTCAGAAGTGAGCTGTTTTCACTCTGTATCTTCCCCTGCTGTGATTTTCACTCTACGACGGCACTGGTGCCAACGGTATGGAAACCTGGATCTGTAAAATGATGTGAACTGAACTGCCGGCCACATCTAGTGTGGCCTGCACAGTGCCCCATGCTGGGCAGGGAACTAGCCTGGGTATACTGTGCGTGTGCTGTCAGTGTGAGGAAGGGATTGAGTTGATGTCAATCTGCCATTCCGACAGCTTTGATGTATGTCTTTGAAACATTGCCTTTGCATGTCCACTGACTGCCTGTGTCAGTCACTCTCAGCTGAACATACATTCAGCAGCACGACGGACCCCCTCTGGTGTTATTTAAAAGGATCAGGCATCCAACTTAAAGGTGAGGGTTTTTTGACTTACTTCTGCTATTGTAAAGTTGGTGGAGGTTCTGTGGATGGTTTTCTGGAGGTTGTGTTGTGAGCTGCTGCAGACATTCAGGGAGGGCAGAGGATTTGGTGAACCAGCTCTGGACGAGGTATGGGGACTGTAGTTACAGTGTCTCTGGGTCTGAAACATGACCAACTAATGGAGCAGAGGCTGCAGAGAGAGGAGTCTCTGTAAAGAGGGAGGAGGAGGGGGCTCTGTCCTTCCAACCCGGTTTTCCCAAGAGCATTTTTCCTACCTACACCTAATCCAGGAGCAGTGTGTGAGGTGACTCTGATTCAATAAGGATGCGGTCACAGAGCTGTGTCACCTCCTGTAACACGACCTGGAGCCTCACACCAGGGTGAGGACGGAGCTATCGGTGGCTGTTAAAGTCACAGTTTCATTGATCTTCACTGCATCCAGATCTTTCCCCAGGCAGGAGTGGGCGGCATATCCAACATAGCCACAGAGAGTCATAGAGTCATTTACGACACAGGAGGAGACCAGTCGGACTCTCCATGTGTCTCTCTGTGTAACAATCCAGTCGGTCCCATTCCCCCACTCAATCCTCGTATCCCTGCAAGTTCATTTCCTTCAGGTGCCCATCCAATTTCCTTTTGAAATCATTGATTGTCTCGGCTTCCATCACCCTCATGGGCAGTGAGTTCCAGCTCATTACCATCTACTGTGTAAAAACGTTCTTCCTCACATTCCCCCTGCATCTCTTACCCAACACCTTCCATCTGTGTCCCCTATTCCGTCTTTCATCAGTTAATGGGAACAGTTTTTCCTTGTCTATCTTATCTAAGCCTATCATAATCTTGTACACTTCTTTCAAATCTCTCTCAATCTCCTTTACTCCAGGGAGAGCAACTCCATCTTCTCCAAACTAACCTTGTAACTAAAACACCCCAATCCCTGGAAGCATTCTTGTATTCTAGTAGAATCATATAAAGTTAAGGCGCAGAAATCGGCCACTTGGCCCATCTTGTCTGCGCCAGCCAGAAAATGATCCACCTATTCTAATCCCACCTTCCAGCATTTGGTGCGTAGAGCTGCAGATTACAGCACTTAAGGTGCATATCCAGACTATTTTTGAATGAGTTGAGGGTTTCTGCCTCAACTATCCTTTCAGGCAGTGAATTCCAGACGGCCACCAATCTCATCTCCCCTCTGATCTTTCTACCAATCACTTTAACTCTATTCCCCCTCTTCGATGTTATGGTGAATAGAGTCTTCACCTTCTCTCTATCCAGGCCCGTTATAATTTTGTACATTTCAATCAGATCACCCCTCAGCCTTCTCTGTTCCAAGGAGAACAACCCCTGTCTATCCAATCTTTCTTCATAGCTGCATTTTCCTATTCCTGGCAACATCCTCGTAAATCTCCTCTGTTCCCTCTCTAGTACAATTACATCCTTTCTGTCCTGAGGAGACCAGAGCTGTACACAGCACTCAAGTTGTGGCCTCATCAATGAGTTATACAGTTCCAGCATCACCTCCCTGTGCTTGCATCCTATACCTGGGCTAATAAAGGAAAGGATTCCATATGCCTTCCTAACCACCTTATCCATCTCTGCTGCTACTTTCAGGGATGTGTGGACATTCAATCCAAGGTCGATCACTTTCTCTACTTCTCAGTATTTTGACATTATTCCTGTATTCCTTGTTTGACCTCCACAAATGCATCACCTCATATTTCTCCAAGTTGAATTCCATTTGCCACGTTTCTGCCCATATGACCAGGCCATCAATATATTTCTGCACTCTACAGCTATCCTCCTCGCTATCTACCACACGGCCAATCTTCGTGTCGTCTGCAAGCATCTTGATCATGCCCCCTACATTTACGTCCAAATTGTTAACTTGCACCACAAAAAGCAGGGGACCCAGTACTGAGCCCTGTGGAACGCCACTGGAAACAGCCTTCCAGTCTCTAAAACAGCAGTCAACAATTACCCTTTCTTTCCTGCCACTGAGCCAATCTTGTATCCACCTTGCTGCATTTCCCTGGATCCCGTGGGATTTTATTTTTTGAACCAGTCTGCCATGTAGGACCTTGTCAAAAGCCTTGCTAACATCCAAGTAGACCACATCAACTGCACTACCCTCATTTATCTTCCTTGTTGCGTCTTCAAAACATTCGATCAAGTTGGTGAAACAATATCTTCCCTTAACAAATCCATACTGACTATCCTAAATTAAGTAGAGGTGGTGAGTACAGAGGCAGGCAAGTTATGCCGAACCTTTATAAAGCTCTGCTTAGGCCCCAACTGGAGTACTGCATCCAGTTCCATTCACCATAGTTTCGGAAGGATGTGAGGGTCCTTGACAGGGTGTAAAGGAGATTTACCAGAATGGTTCCAGAGATGGAGGATTTTAGCGACAAAGTTAGTTTGGAAAAGCTGGGATTGTTTTTCTTTGAGTAAAGGAGATTGAGGGGAGATTTGATAGAGGTATACAAGATGATGTCATGTTTGGATAAGGTAGACAGGAAAAGATGTTCCCATTAGTTAATGGTACAAGGACTAGAGTTAAGGTTGTGGCAAGAGATACAGGGGGATGTGAGGAACAACTTTTTTACAGAGCGAGTGGGAATGGCCTGGAAATCACTGCCTGCGAGGGTGGTGGAAGCGGAGATGGTGAATGATTTCAAAAGGATATTGGATGAACACTTGAGGGAAATCGACTTGCAGGTATATGGAGACAGAGCTGGGGAATGAGACTGACTGGATTTATCTACAAAGCTGGCATGGACTCGAAATGACTACGACTCTCTGACAGGGGATTACTATTACTACTGCTTTCCTATACTGGGAAAGTTTATAATGGACTGGACAGTATCACCCTGTTGAACCCCGTGATGTAAGTGAAATGTTTGATGTCCCAGAACGTGGTTAACAAATGTCCTTCACAAACAGAGTAAATCAGTTCAGTCCCACTCACAATTCTGGATCATTCACAATGGGGAGTAGTTTCTCCTGGTTTTCTCTACATAGGACAGCAGCCAGGCTTTTCACAGTGTCCCCTACCTCCATGTGGAAAGTCTTGTCAGGGTTAGGTGAGATCAGACACGTTACCGATGTGACAGCTTTCTTCAGTTGTGTTGCTGCTTCTGTGCTCTCTTCAGTCCAACCGGGTTAAAACTGGTCATCATCACCATTAGGTAGTTCATAAAGAGGAGTCACAGTCTCTGCAAATCGAGGGATGAGGGTCCGCTGATACCCCACCAGCCTGAGAATAGGACACAGAGCAGTCTTTGAGCTGGACAGGGGTAGACACTGGATGAGGGTCTGCTGATACCCCACCAGCCTGAGGATCGGACACAGAGCAGTCTTTGAGCTGGACAGGGGTAGACACTGGATGAGGGTCTGCTGATACCCCACCAGCCTGAGAATAGGACACAGAGCAGTCTTTGAGGTGGACAGGGGTAGACACTGGATGAGGGTCTGCTGATACCCCACCAGCCTGAGAATAGGACACAGAGCAGTCTTTGAGGTGGACAGGGGTAGACACTGGATGAGGGTCTGCTGATACCCAACCAGCTTGAGGAGAGGACGCAGGGCAGTCTTTGTGGTGGACAGGGGTGGACACTGGATGAGGGTCCGCTGATACCCCACCAGCCTGAGGAAAGGACACAGTGCAGTCTTTGAGGTGGAAAGGGGTAGACACTGGATGAGTGTCCACTGATACCCCACCAGCCTGAGGATAGGACACAGGGCAGTCTTTGATGTGGACAGGGGTAGATACTGGATGAGGGTCTGCTGATACACCACCAGCTTGAGGATAGGACACAGTGCAGTCTTTGAGGTGGACAGCGGTAGACACTGTATGTGGGTCCGCTGAAACACCACCAGTCTGAGGATTGGACACAGGGCAGTCTTTGAGGTGGACAGGGGTAGACGCTGGATGGGCTGATGCTGAATGATCCAATCTGGACACCTAGAAACGTGACATGATCTTGCACCAGCTGGGCCTTACGTGAATGGTCTTTTAGACTAGCTCCCAAAGTAGCTGCAGAAGTTCCAGGAAAAGGATTAAATGTGTTGGACACGGTCTGTGGGAATGAGGAGGCGATCATCAATTTATTTCAGGAAGCAGGAAGACTGTGAAAAGCTCATAAGGTCCCCGGCCATATGTTTGTGTAAAATAGTGCGGTTATTGTGGAACCCCTTGTGACAGACATATCCAGGGGTATCTTTGGACCTCAGAAGTGAATGTGAATTTAAATTGTTTCTCTAGTTTTACTGGGATACTCCAATAACCATTAGAGATATCCATGGTGCTGAAGACAGTCCTGCCGCTGGTAATCCGGGTGAGTAGGGTGGGTGTCTATCAGACAACAGGGTTCACACAGGGGTGACTGTGTTGAGTTTGTGATGGTCAACAGTCAGTCTGCAGCTACCATCCCGTTTTCTAACTGGCCAAATGGGGCAGTTAGTTAGTAATGAATGTGTCTTTGTGAACTACACCCTGGTATAACAATGACCTGATAGCGTCTGGAATATATGATACAATCTCAGCTCGGTATGAATACTGCTTCATGGATCATGCAATGGTCAGTTAATTTCTTCAGGTCTGCTCATGTTTCCACTGTCATCTTTATGGGTTGTGAATACACTCAGCACCGACTCGAGAATCGCCTGCAGCTCAGGGTCATCAGAGGTGTCTGGTACCCACTCCTCTGATATTTTAATCATGAATATTGAGGTTACACTGGACACCAGAGTAGGGTATGTTTTAATGTTCCATAATATACAAATATAGGGATAATCAATTACTGCTGATAACCTTTGAGCACATTACTGCCCAGTAGTCCCTGTCCATTATGCAGGATCATATAAAAGGGAGTCAGGACTTTGAAATGAACTCTGTTCCCTCTCCTACACCAATGTAAGATCTGATCAACGGTCACAGATTAACCAAAAGGAGGTCGAAGGGTCACAAGCAGTTTATTGCAGGGAAACTATTGGAAAATATTCAGAGGGACCGGATTAATCTCCACGTGGAGAGGCAGGGATTAATCAGGGATTGTCAGTATGGCTTTGTCAGGGGGAGATCGTGTCTAACTAACTTGATTGAATTTTTTCGAGGCATTGACTAGATGTGTAGATGAGGGTAAAGTAGTTGATGTATTCTACATTGACTTCGGTAAGACATTTGATAGGGTTCTACATGTGAGATTGGTTAAGAAGATAAGCGCCCATGGGATCCAGGGCAATTTGGTAAATTGGATCCAAAATTGGCTCAGCGGCAGGAGGCAGAGGGTGATTGTCAAGGGTTGTTTTTGCGAGTGGAAGCCTGTGACCAGTGGTGTACTGCAGGGATCGGTGCTGGGACCCTTGCTGTTTGTAGTGTACATTAATGATTTGGACGTGAATATAGGAAGTATGACCAGTAAGTTCGCAGCTGACACGAAAATCTTTGGTGTTGTAAATAGTGAGGAGGAGAGCCTTCGATTACATGTCGGTTTAGATGGGCTAGTAAGATGGGCAGAGAAGTGGCAAATGGAATTAAATCCTGAGAAGTGTGAGGTGATGCATTTTGGGAGGACTAACCAGGCAAGGAAACATACAGTGGATGGTAGGAGGCTAGTATGTACAGAAGGTCAGAGGGACCTTGGTGTACTTGTCCATAGATGACTGAAGGCAGCAGCACAGGTAGGGAATGTGGTTAGGAAGGCATTTGGGACACTTGCCTTTATCAGCTGAGGCATAGAATATAAAAGCAGGGAGGCTATGATGGAGCAGTATAAAAATCCAGTTAGGCCACAAATGGAGTACTGTGTACAGTTCTGGTTGCTGCACTATAGGAAGGATGTGATAGCACTGGAGGCGGAGCAGAATAGATTCACCAGGATGTTGCCTGGGCTGGACAATTTCAGCTGTGAAGAGCGACAGAAAAGTCCAGTGTTATTTCCCTTAGGGCAGAGAAGGATGAGAGGGGTCATGATTGAGGAATGCAAAATTATGAGGGGCATTGATAGGTTAGATAGGAATAATCTTTTTCCCTTAGCGGAGGGGTCAATAACCAGGGGCATAGATTTAAGGTAAGGGGCAGGAGGTTCAGAGGGGATTTGAGGAAAAGAAATTTTACCCAGAGGGTGGTTGGAATCTGGAACACACTGCCTGAAGGGGTGGTAGAGGCAGGAACAGTCACAACATTTCAGAAGTACTGAGATGAGCACTTGAAACGCCATACCAAACAAGGCTGCAGGCCAAGTGCTGGAAACTGGGATAGGAATAGTTAGGTGCTTGATGGCTGGCACAGACACAGTGGGCCGGAGGTCATGTTTCTGTGCTGTATATCTCTATGACTCTCTTGAGGACTAACAGTTCAAATACCGCACAACATCAGAATAAATATAGTGGACATACGACCTGTGGCAGGTGAGAATGGCTTTCTGGCTATGGATCAGATGTTAGAAGCTATTATTAAAGACGTTATAGTAGGGGAGGTAGAAGCATTCAAGGTGATCAGGTAGAGTCAACATGTTTTTGTGAAAGGGAAATCATGTTTAACCAATTTATTGGAGTTCTTTGAATTAGTAACATGTGTTGTTGGTAAAGGGGAACTGGGAGATGTTCTGTACTTAGATTTCCAGAAGGCATCTGATAACGTTCCACATCAAACTTCATTGTGGAAAATAAAAGTTCATGGTGTATTGGGTAACATATTGGCATGGATGGAAGATTGGCGAACTAACAGGAAACAGCGTAGGCATAAATGGGTCATTATTATGGCTGGCAAGATGTAACGTGTGGTGTGCCAGAGGGGTCAGTGCTGGGGACTCAACTTTTTACAATTTATATAAATGATTTTGATGAGTGGACCGAAGGTATGCTTGCTAAATTTGCTAATGATTCCAAGATAGTTAAGAAGATAAATTCTGAAGAGGACATAAGGACGCTACAAAGGGATATAGATAGGTTAAGTGAGTGGTCAAAGATCTAGCAAATGGAGTATAATGTGGGAAAAGGTGAAACTGTCCATTGTGGCAGGAAGGTTTGACTGTCACCTCGAGACTTGACTATTCTAACACACTCCTGGCTGCTCTCCCACATTCTACTCTCTGTAACATTGTCATCATGCAAAGCTCTGCTGCCAACTTCTAATTTACACCAGATTCTGTTCACCCAACATCCCTGTGCTCACTTACCGACATTGGCTCTTGGTCCAGTAACACCTCAATTTTAATATTCTCACTCGTATGATCAAATCCCTCCACGGACTCAGCCCTCTGATTATCCCAATCCCCTGCCCATTTCCAATATTCCTGAAACTTGTTCATCTTAAAATCTTCATCTAATTCCATTTTCAAGAGAGTTCCTTCCCTCTGTCTCTCTCTCTCTGATCACACATTTCATCTCTCCAGCTCTACTGGTGCTGTGGAGCTTTGGATCCAGAAAATGGTGTGAGCT
Source organism: Heterodontus francisci (assembly GCF_036365525.1). Taxonomy (NCBI): domain Eukaryota; kingdom Metazoa; phylum Chordata; class Chondrichthyes; order Heterodontiformes; family Heterodontidae; genus Heterodontus; species Heterodontus francisci. Next base: position 2,122,978 of record NW_027141274.1, read on the forward strand.
GCACTGCCGGTCACATCCAGCACATTGTACAGGAAACCCAGGCTGGCCGGGGTGCAAGCGTGGGTGTAACGTGTGAGTGTCTGTAGTGTGAGGAGGGTCTGAATATGATGTCGATCAGCCATTCCGGCAGCTTTGATGGACGTCTTTGAAACTTGGTCTTTGCATGTCCACTGACCGCCTGTGTTAGTCACTCTCAGCTGAACAGACATTCAGCAGCACGAGGATCCCCCTCTAGTGTTATTTAAAAAAGACCAGGCATCCAACTTACAGGTGAGGCGCTTTTGACTTACTTCTGCTATTGTAAAGTTATTGGAGGTGCTGTGGATGGTTTTCTGGAGGTTGTGTTGTGAGCTGCTGCAGACATTCAGAGAGGACAGAGGATTTGGTGACCCAACTCTGGACAAGGTATGGGGACTGTAGTTACAGTGTCGCTGGGTCTGCAACATGACCAACACATGGTGCAGAGGCTGCAGAGAGGGGAATCTCTGTAAGGAGGGAGAAGGAGGGGGCTCTGCCCTACCCACCCCTTGTTTTCCAAGAGCACAAAGAGCAGTGGTCCTAATTCCGAACCCTGGGGATCTCCACTGTATACTCCCATCGAGTCTGAACAACAAACTTTCACCACTTCTCTCTGTTTACTGTTCCTTAGCCAATGTTATATCCACACTGTCACTGTCCCTTTAATCCATCGGGTTCAGTTTTCCGAAGCTGTCTATTGAATGTCTCTTGATCAAACACCTTTTGAATGTCCATATATATTACTTCAATCAAACTAGCCTCATCAACCCTCTCCATTGTTTTATCAAAGAACTGCATCAAGTGTACCTCAACACCACCTCTCTCCACTCCTCCACTGTTGTTAAAATATCACACTGCTTATCCGACATCCAGTACTGGATGAGCAGAAATGTCCTCCAATTAAATATTGGGAAGACTGAAGCCATTGTTTTCACTCCCCAATCCAACACTGTTCCCTTGCTATTGATTCCATCCCTCTCCCTGTATCAGTCTGAGATTCAGAAAGTCTGTTTGCAACCTTGGTGTCACAGTTGACCACAAAATGAGCTTATAACATAATATTCATTATATCACTACGACCGCCTGTTTCCACCTCAGTAACAGCACGCAACATCACCCCTGTCTCAGCCCATCTGCTGCTGAAACTCATTCATGCCTTCATTTCCCCTAGAAATGACTATTCCAACACGGTCCTGTCTGGTCTCCCGCATGCTACTCTCTGTTAACTTGAAGTCCTCTAGAACTCTGCTGCCCATGTCCTAATTCGCAGCAAGTGCTATTCACATATCACTGACCGACATTGACTCCAGATCAAATAATGTCTTTATTTAAATTCTCCACCTTGTTTTCCCTCCAGGACCTCAACTGCCGTCCTGTATCTGTAATATCCAGCTCCACAACCCTTCAATAGATCTGTGCTCCTCTAATTCAGGCCTCTTCTGCGTCCCTCCTTATTGCTGTTGTTCTTCCTGATGAATCTCTGTCTCCAGCTATTAGCTCTACAACCATTGCTAACGGTATTATAGTTCTTGTAATTTACCCTCATCTCTCCTGCTGTTACTGCCCCTGTTAAGTCTTTATTTCCACATATAAGATCTGTAAACCCTGGTTCACTGAAATACTGTTCAAGTAATTTAGTTTGTTTTTTTCGAAGAATGAAGCCAGTGTTATTGGTCTCCATCAGAAATTCAGTCCCCTATCTGTGAACCACATACCCTTCCCTGCACAATGTCTGAGGCGGAACCGGACAGTTTGCAACTGCTGTGTTCTATTTGAACCTGAGCTGAGTTCATCTCCATATTCTCTCCATCACAAACCCTGCCTACTCCACCTCTGCCTCGGCCCATCAGTTGCATAAACCCTCATCTGAACCTTTGTAAAATCTGCACTTGACTATTCCAATTCTATCCTGGTCATCCTCCCAGTTATAAACCTCCATAAACTACTGCCCATCTAGAACTCTGCTACCTGTTTCCTCACTCACACTAAATCCCGATTATCCATCACCCCGGTGTTCACTGATATATAATGGCTCCAAGTCTGGCAGCACCTTAATTTAAATATTCTCATTCTTGTGTTAGAATCCCTCCATGGCATCACCCCTCCAATTAGTCCAATTCCCCTGTACATTCCCATATTCTAGAAAATCTTTCGCCTTCAAATCTGTTTCCATGTCCCCCTTTAAAGTGAATTTCCTTCCCTCTCTATCTCTCCCTGGTGGTGATTTATGGCTCTACAGCACCACTGTTGCCCACACTTTGGAAGCAAGGATCCACAAAAGGATGTGATATGAGTTACCAGCCACTTCCGGTGTGGTCTGCACACTGCCCCGTGCTGTGCCCGGGTGTACATTGTGTGTGCTAGTAGCATGAGGAGTTGTGGAATGTCACGTCAAACTTCTGTTCCAGCAGCTTTGACGTATGTCTTTGAAACTTGGACTGTGCATGTCCACCATAAATGTTTGTTGCTTGGAAAAGCATAGCATAATTAATTTCAAGCAGCACCGATCTGCTAATGACAAATCCTGTCTGGAAAACTTCAACAAGAACTTATCCCAAGGCACTTCACAGCAGCATTATGAAACAAAGTATGTCACTGAACCACAAAGGAAGATATTAGGTTAGGGTTCCAAACGTTTGGTCAAAGAGGCAGGTTTTAAAGAAGTGTTTTAAAGGATAAAAGCGAGGTGGAGAGGTGGAGCTGTGAAGGGAGGATATTCCAGAGTTTGGGGCCGAGGCAACTGAAGGTGTGGCCACAAATGGTAGAGTAATTAAAATCAGGGATGCACGAGCGGCCAGAATTAGAGGAGCAGAGATATCTCAGAGGTTTGTGGGGCAGGAGGAGATTACAGTTATCGTGAGGGGTGAGGCCATGGACGGATTTGAAACAAGGCTGAGAATTTTAATATCAAGACATTGTTTGACTGTGAGCTGATGTAGGACAGTGATCGGGGAATAGGACTTGTTGCAAGTTAAGACACAGACTGCAGAGTTTTAGATGACTTCACGTTTACAGATAGTAGAATGTGGGAGAGTGAGTTGGAATCGTCTAGTCTACAGGTAATGAAAGCATGAATGAGAGCTTCAGCAGCAGATGAGTTAAGACAGGGGTGAAGTTGGGCAATGTTATTGAGGTGGAAATAGGACGTCATAGTGATGGCACGAATATAAGGTTGGAAGCTCATTGTGTGGTCCAATGCCACGGAATCACAGAATTGTTACAGCACAGAAGGTGACCATTCAGTCCATCGTGTCTGTACTGGCTCTCCAAAAGAACAATTCGTCTAGTGTCACTCCCCTGCCTTCTCCCTGTAACTCTGTACAATCTTCCTTTTCAGATAACTATCCAATTTCTTCCTGAATGCCTCGATTGAATCTGCCTCCACCACACTCTCAGGTAGTGCATTCCAGACCTTAACCACTCACTGTGTGAAAACGTTTTCCTCATGTCACTGCTGCTTCTTTTACCAATGACTTTAATTCTTTGTCCTCTCGTTGTCGATCCTTTCAGGAATGGGAACAGTTTTCCCTATCCACTCTGTCCAGGCACCTCATAATTTTGAATACCTTTTTTCAAATCTTCTCTAAGCCTTCTCTTCTCGAAGGAAAATGTTCCAACTTCTCCAGTCTATCTTCAGAACTGATATTCTTCATCCCTGGAACCATTCTTGTGAATGTTTTTTCACACTCTCCAATGTCTTCACGTTACCTAAAGTGTGGTGCCCAGAACTAGACGTAATACTGCAACTGAGGCCGAACTAGTGTCTCGTACAAGTTCAAAATAACCTCTTTGCTCTTGTATTCCATGCTGCTGTTAACAAAGCCCAGGATACTGTATGTTTCATTAACTACTCTCTCAACTTGTCCCGCCCCCTTTAATGACCTATGCACATATACATTCAGGTCCCTCTGCTCCTCACCCCCTTTAGAATTGTACCCTTTATTATCCATTGTCTTTCCATGTTCTTCCTACCAAAATGAATCACTTCACATTTCTCCACATTGAACTTCATCTGCCACCTGTCTGTCCATTCCACTAACTTGTCCATGTCCGTTTGATTTTCTACAATTTACTCCTCACAGTTCACAATGCTTCCAAGTTTTGTATCATCTGCAAACTTTGAAATTGTGCCCTGTACACCGAGGTCTAGGTCATTAATATTTGTCAGGAAGAGAAAGGGTCCCAACACTGATCCCTGGGAAATTCCATTACAAACCTTAAATAAAAACAAAAAGTGCTGGAAAGACGCAGCAGGTCTGGCAGCATCTGTGGAGAGAAAAGCAGAGTTAACGTTTCAGTTCTGTGACCTTTCATCAGAATTGGCAAAGGTTAGAAATGTAATAGGTTTTAAGCAAATAAAGCAGGGGTGGGGCAAAAGAGAACAGAAGAGCTGTTGATAGAACAGAGGGTCGGAGAGATTAACTGACCAGGAGGTCATGGGGAAAAGGCAGATAAAGTGTGATAGTTGTGCGGCGAAAGACAAAGCATTAGTGTAGTGAGGGTGTTAAATGACAGAATAATGAACAGCCCTAGCTGAAAGCACCAACATAAAAAAATCAGTTTAATGCTGGCACATGGCAAAAAATGATAAAACAAAATAATCGTTGAACTCAGTGTTCAGACCGGCAGGCTGTAGAGTGCCTAATCAAACAATGAGGTGATGTTTCTCGAGCTGGCGTTGATGTTCACTGGAACACCGCAGCAGGCTAAACGCAGATTGGGTGACCGCTTTGTGGAACACCTCCACTCAGTCCAAAAGTGTGACACCGAGCATCCGCTCGCTTATCATTTCAACACCCTCCATCCCCCACTTCCGCTCTAATTGTCACATTTCTGTACTTGTGTTTCCCCCAAAACCCCCACTTTGCCAGTTCTGATGAAAGGTCACCGACTTGAAACATTAACTCTGCTTCTCTCTCCACAGATGCTGAGTATTTCCAGCACTTTCAGTTTATATTTCAGATTTCCAGCATCCACAGTATTTTGCTTCGATTCCACTACAAACCTTACTCCAGCCCTAAAAGCATCCATTAATCACTTCTCTCTGTTTCCCGTCACTCAGCCAGCTTAGTTTCATGTTGCTACTGTTCGTTTTATTTGATGAGCTATAACTTTGCTCATAGGTCTGTTGTGTGGCACTTTATCAAATGCCTTTTGGAATTCAATTTATACCACATCAACAGCATTGCCCTCATCAAACTTTCTTTTTACCTTTTCAAAAAACTCCAGCCATTTAGTGAAACACAATTTTCCCTTAAATAACACCCATTTGTCCAAGTGCCCATTAATTTTATCCCAAATGTGACACCAAGGTTGCAATTAAACTGTCTGACTCTCAGACTGTTACCAGGGAGAGGGATGGAATAAATAGCAAGTTAACAGAGTTGGAGTGGGGAGTGAAAATAATGGCTTCAGTCTTCCCAATATTTAACTGGAGGAAATTTCTGCTCATCCAGTACTGGATGTCGGATAATCAGTCTGATAATTTAACAACAGTGGAGGTTTGGAGAGAGGTGGTGGTGACAGTACATAACTGACAGTACATGGGTTCCCGCAACTCCTTTTTGTAAACAAGGTGTAAAATTTACAGCCCTCCAGTCCTCTGTCATCACTCTCATATACAAAGAGAATTGACAGATTCTGTCCGTTGCCTCTGCTATTTTCACCATTCATTCTCTCACGAACCCTTATAATTCCCATCCTAACTGGATAAATGTTTAGTTTATTGTGGTACAAAAAGTGTTTGATTGAAAGGGATTAACTAAATGTGTTTGTTCAGTGACTGTAATTAACGTCAGTCACCATGGGCCCTAATTGTGTCACTGGAGGTTTTTCCTCTTCTATTAATAAGGGACTCCTTTCATTGTGGTATCCCATAGTGTCAGCAGGAGCATCATCCCCGACACTAACAGGGATCAGCAGCTCCAGAGAGAGGGAGAGGATAGATCAGAATATGAGAACAATAGATTGGAATGTTACAACAATGGGTCAGAATATGAGAACAATAGATTGGAATGTTACAACAATGGGTCAGAATCCGAGAACAATAGATTGGAATGTTACAACAATGGGTCAGAATCTGAGAACAATAGATTGGAATGTTACAACAATGGGTCAGAATCTGAGAACAATAGATTGGAATGTTACATCAATGGGCAGGAGTTCCATCTGGGCGTTTGACTTAAACACTCGTATCTATCTCGCACTGAAGATTATTCAATACATTTTCTATCCCATCCTGGCTATTATTGGTGTCCCTGGTAAGTCTCTCTATCCAGCTATAAATTCCATAAACCATGTTTAACTGCATTACCGTTCTTGTCATTTACTCTGCCCTCCTTTCTACTTTTGTTATTCTTGGCAAATCTCCATCTCCAGATATTAACTTTATAAAACTACGTGCATTAGAGTTCTTGTAATTTACTCTCTCATCTGTACTGCTGTTGCTGTCCCTGGTAAGTCTCTACTTCCTGCTATGAGATCTGGAAACCTTGTTTCACGGAAATAATGTTCTTGCAGTTTTAATTTTGGGAAGAGTGGAGCTAGTGTGATTGGTCTCCATAAGCAATTCTGTCCCCTATCCATGAACCACTTCCTCCCTGGCCAATGTCTGAGGCTGAACCAGACTGTTTACAACCTCTGTGTTCTATATAAACCAGAGCTGAGTTCATCTCCATCACCAACCATGCCTAATACCACCTATGTAACATCACCCGTCTCCTCCAGTGCCTCAGCCCATTTGCTGCATAAAGCCTCATCTGTGCCTTTCTTAAATGCACACTCGACTATTCCAATTTTCCAATTCTATCCTGGTCACCCTCCCAGTTAAAAATCTTCATAAACCACAGCCCATCCAGAACTCTGCTGCCTGCATTCGAACTCACACCAAATCCTGATCAGCCATCACCCCTGTGCTCACTGATCTACATTGTCCCCTGGTCCGGCAGCATCTTAATTTTAATATTCTCTTTCTTGTGTTTGAACATCCTCCATGGCCTCACCCCTCCAATTCCCCGACATAATTCCTATATTCCTGCCAATCTTTTGCCATGAAGTCTTTTCTTCAATTTCTCTTTTAAAGTAACTGTTTGAAAAGGCACTGTTTGAAAGTTAGGGATCGCACTTTTAGGGCAGAGATGAGGAGATTTTCTTTCCTCTCAGAGGGTTGTGTGACTTTGGAACACTCTGCCTCTGAAGGTGGTGGTGGCGGGGGCATTGAATATTTTTAAGGCAGAGGTAGATAGATACTTGTTGGGCAAGGGAATCAAAGGTTATCGGGAGTAAATGGGAGTGTGGAATTCGAGACAGAAACAGATCAACCATGATCATATTAAATGGTGGAGCAGGCTCGATGGGCTGAATGGCCGACTTCTGCTCCGAATTCATGCGGTAATATGGTCTTCCTCTCTATATCTACTCCTGGCAATGATTTTCAGCTCTTCAGCATCACTGGGCCCAACGCCATGGAAGCTTGGATTCTTAAAATGGTACGAGCTAAGCTGCTGGTCACTTCCAGTGCTCAATGCTGCACAGGGCTCGAGCCCCAGTTCACCAAGCACGTGCTCGTAGTGTAAGGAGGGATTTGAATGTGACATCTATCAGCCATTCCAGCAACTTTGATGTATGTCGTTGAAACTTGGTCTGTGCATGTCCACTGACCGCATGTGTTACTCACTCTCAGTAGTTACAGTGTCTCTGGGTCTGTAACATGACCAAAAAATGGAGCAGAGGCTGCAGAGAGGAGAAGCTCTGTAAAGAGGGAGGAAGAGGGGGCTCTGCACTACCCACTCAGAGTTTTCCAAGAGCACTTTTCATAACTACACCTAACCCAGGAGCCGTGTGTGAGGTAACTCTGATTCAATAAGGTGGTCACAGAGCTGTGTCACCTCCTGTAACACGACCTGGAGCCTCACACCAGGGTGAGGACGGAGCTGCCAGTGGCTGTTAAAGTCACAGTTTCATTGAACTTCTATGTATCTGGATCTTTCCAGATAAGAGCAGGAGACGTATCCAACATCGACTCATGTACGACATAGAAGGAGGCCATTCATCCCATCATGTCCATGCTGGCTCTCCATGGAACAATCCAGTCAGTCCCACTGCCCCGCTCAATCCCTGTAGCAAATTTATTTCCTTCAGGTGCCCACCAGCTTTCATTTGAAATCACTGATTGTCTCTGCTTCCACCACACTTGTGGGCAGTGAGTTCCAGATCATTAACACCCGCTGCATAAGAAAAAATTTCTTCCTTACATTCCCCCTGCATCTCTTGTCCAAAGCCTTCAATCCGTGCCCCTAGAGCTTCTTCCATCAATTAATGGGAACACTTTTTCATTGTCTAAATTATCTAAACCTGTCTAAATCTTGTAACCTAACCTTGTAACTAAAATCCTCCATCCCTGGAACCATCCTGTTAAATCTCCTCAGCACCATTTCAAGGAGCTTCACAATCTTTCTGAAGTGTGGTGGCCAGAAGTGGACACAATAGTCCAGCTGAGACCTAACCAGAGATTTTAAACGCTGTTCATAACTACCCTGCTTTTGAACTCAATACCTCTATTTTTGAAATGTACGATTATATGTGTTTTACTAACAAATCTCTCAATATGTCCTGTCACCTTTTAAGATGGATACACATGCACCCACAGGTCTCTCTGTTCCTGCACACTGTTTACAACTGTCACCCATATTGCCTTCCTATCCTTTCTGTCAAAATGCCTCACCTCACACTTGTCTCACATTTCTATCTGCCACATGTCTGCCCATTCTAATCAGTATCTATGTCCTGTCACAGGTGGTTCTGAATATCCTCACTGTTTGTCACAGCTCCAAGTTTGGTATCAGAGACAGATTTTGAAATTTTACTCAGTATTCCAAGATCCATGTCATTGATGCACAGCAAAATAAAACAATGGCCCTCGCACTGACCCTGGGGGAACACTCACTGTCTAACATCTTCCAGTCTGAAAAACTGTCATTTACTCTGATACACTGTTTTCTGTACATTATCCATCTTTTATCCAATTGGACACTGACCAGCCCATTCCATTTGACTCAATGTTGGTAATTAACCTTTTATGTGGTATTTTATCAAACACATTCTTCAAACCAATATAGACAACATCCATCACATTCCCTTTAGCAACCTTCTCTGTTACATCATTAAAAAAGTCAATTATATTACTCAAACATGACTTTCCTTTTGTAAATCTATGCTGGCTATCCTAAATTAACTCAAACCTCTCCAGATGTCTGTTGTTTTATTGCCTGATTACTATTCTAAAACCTTTCCCACCACTGATTTTGGACGAACTGGCCTGTAGCTGTGAGGCCTGTGTGTTGTCCATTGATATATCTGCTGTGTGACGGAGGCCATCTATGTCGGGAGAGGTGAATAATACTGTCTGTTCCCTTAGCAGGGAGAAGTAGGTTGAGAGATCCCGTGGTTTTGTTAGAATAGCGGGATTCCTGATGGTGTAGGTGGTTCTGCGAGGCCCCCACGTCAACGGGGAGAGGGATAAGAACTGAAAGAAATCTCACTCCATTAATGGTGTGTGATCATGCCCAGTACATCATGTTGGTGAGTGTCCACTATCCTGGCAGCAGCCACCATACCTTCATTCTGAAGCAGTCAGACATTCCCATGACCATCAGGAATCTGTAGAGAAAAATATGCGGCTCCTCGGAGACAATGATTACTCCAGTCTTTACATTACAATCGCACCAGGAATCCGGAGGCCACATCAGCAGGAGGAGGAAGGGAGGATATTTCCTGGATGCCTTCGACCCGGACAGGCTGTAGGAGAGTGTCTACTAAGATACCGGTTCCCATAAGACAACTTCCCTTTCCCACCATGGATTCCCCATTCTCCAACATTACACCCATCTGAGACGACCCATCGCAGTGTCCCCTTGGTCAGCATCCTGCAATAAAAACACCAACAAAAACCTTTTCATTAACATCTTTATCCAACAACACATCCAATTATACAAACTAAACTGAACTATTCACCCTTGTGTATTCCCTTAGTGCCTGTCTTGTGGGTTCCCTCGACTTGCCTATTGCGCCTACACAGTGTTTCTCCAGTAACTGCAGCATGGCTGGTGGAAGGCTGCTGACTTTCATTGGAGGAGACTGCAGATGGACTTGCAGGACGTCCTCGAACAGCTCTGGGCCTTGCGGGCTCGGATTCAGACTGCACCACCTCGACATGTGCAGTCGCAACCTTGGCTGGCTGATGGGTAACAGCAAGAACACTGGTGGAGTGACAGTGAAGGGAGAACAAATACTGTCATCCTGAGAGAGGACAGCAGGTTCATACTCCACGGAGACACTCTCACTCCCATAGGGCGACACCTCAGTAATCCTAGTAATCTACTGGATCACAGATTGCTGGACTGCTGTGAGAGCCTGCAAACCCCTTTGAACACTGAGATACACAGCCATGATGGCAGCAGTCTGATCCTGCATGGCAGCAAACATGGATCTCATGTCCTCAATCTGAGCTTCCACTGCAGCACTGAGACGTTGGGTGTCTGCCGTCTGTGCTGCAGTGGAAGCTGAGACAATGATCACCAGACACTGTATCATGACTGGGTCCGCTAGTGCTGTCATGGAGTTAGTGACCACTTCCACAGGGGAAAGAATGGGCTTCAAGCTCCTGTGCCATGTTGGAGCCGGGCTCCTCCATGTTCCTTGACAGTGATAACAGACTGTCTGACAGGCCTGTCAATGGACAAAGTATCTCAGTGTACATGTCCATCAGCATTCTCCTGTATGCTGTTCCAGCAATGTTCACATTTGAGTCCTGTGTATTATAACTCGTTTGTGACCTCGCCCTCTGGTGAGCTGACACATGGACTATCCTTTTCCCCTGGCCTGGCTGCAGCTCACTCGTGCTCGGTGACTCACTCCGTGCAGATTCCGACTCTTTGCCAGCCTCGAAGATGCACGCAGTGTAAGTAATTGATCTGGTGACTGTGAGTATCAGACCAAGTGATGGGGTTTCACCATCAGTGCAGTGCTGCTGCCCTCTCTCACTGTCTCCTGGATCTGCTGTGACTAGGAAGCTGGCAGTTTTATGTTATCATTGTTTTATTTATTTATTTATTTAGAGATACAGCACTGAAACAGGCCCTTCGGCCCACCGAGTCTGTGCCGACCAACAAACACCCATTTATACTAACCCTACAGTAATCCATATTCCCTACCACCTACCTACACTAGGAGCAATTTGTAATGGCCAATTTACCTATCACTTGCAAGGCTTTGGCTGTGGGAGGAAACCGGAGCACCTGGTGAAAACCCAGGGCGGTCACAGGGAGAACTTGCAAACTCCGCATGGACAGTACCCAGAATCGAAACCGGGTCCCTTGAGCTGTGAGACTGCGGTGCTAGCCACTGCTCCGCTGTGCCGCGCAGAAAAGTATTGGAAAGTATAAACTCAGAAAGGGGGTGTTGGGTGAGAGATTGGGGGTGGGATGGAAAGCAGGAGTTTCATGGTCCCCCCATCTGCGGCCTGTACATCATCCCAGACATCAGGATGAGGGTGAGATGGGAGTTAAGAAGGGACATAAGGCAGGAACGTAAAATCATCCTGAATACTCTCGGTGATGCCGGATGCTACGGGCTCTGTCACAGCCGGTCCCATGATATGGAGAACCATCTCCTCCCTCAGGCTCAGGGGATGAAGGTAAGCCTGGCCCCCGCCGGTTCAATGCGGCCCCGGTGATTATGGGAAACCTTGTCCTGTAAGAGAGAGGGCAAAATGTCAGTCATTGTGTTGCACTGTGTTTGGGTGATGTCCCTGCCATAGCTGAATAGCTGGGGAATGTGGAGGCAGTGAGAGGTGGGTGTGAAGCTGGTATAAGTGGAATGTGTGTGAGGGTGAGGTGGAGTATGTGAAAGTTAGGTGTGAGTCCTGAGTGTTAGGGACTGCTGATGGGTGAGTGATGGCGATGTGGTACATTGAGCAGTGTGAGAGGTTGGTGATGTTGGGGGTAGGAGATGTCATGTGGAGATGAATTCACTGACATTGACCACCCGTGTGAACTCATTAAACTTCTTCTGGCTCTGCTGCCAGTTCCTCGGGGCCAGACTTCTTGCATTGACCTCCCTGGCCGCCTGCTCCCATTCCCTTCGGAGGGAGTTCCTCGTGGTCTCCACCCCACCCCACAGAAACAGGGTCTCTCTTTTCCTGTCATCCTCCATGACTAAGGCCTCCAGCACCACATGCGTGAACCAAAGAGCCCTCTCTCTCTCCCAGTATTCCATTTACCTTGTCTCCAATTGCAGCATTCACAGTCAGCAGCAGCAGCCTCCTGTGATTCAGTGCAGCTTCCCTTTAAGAGGGACAGAGTGCCTTCAAATGCTGAATGCTGGCTGAAAGACCATCTAGTCTCACACACAGTTAGGTCTCTGTTAAGCGTGCAGACAGACAGCAGCGCGGGTCACCATGGGCGACACGTAGATTTCATGGAAATGAGGAGACAGGAGCTTTGTGTGTCACCTGCCTCAACAGAAACGGACACAGGCAGATCATGATCCCTCTGCCCAAAAAGGGACGAAAGCCAGATTTTCTCGTTCTTGCTATTTCCCATCTTTCACATTTGCTCCCTCTCTCTCCCTCTCTTCACTTTCTGTCTCTTGCTCATCGAATCAGAGATTGATGCACCACAGAAGGAGGTCTGTCGGCCCATTGTGTCAGTGCTGTCCCTTTGAAAGAGCTATCTAATTAGTTCCACGCCCCCTCCCCTTTCCCCAGACTCCTGCGTGTTTTCCCATTTTCAAGTATTTGTTAAATTCCCTTTTGAAAGATATTATTGAATCTGCTTCCACCATGTTTTCAGGCAGTGAATTCCAGATCCCAACAACTCGTTGTGTAAGAAAGTTCTCCTCATTTCACCTCTGGTTCTTTGTCAATTACCTTCAATCTGTGTCTTCTTAATACTGAACTTTCATACACTGGAAACCGTTTCACATTAATTACCCTATCAAAACCCTTCATGATTTAGAATTTTATATCAAATCTCCCCTTGCCCTTCATGGCTCTAAAGAGAACAATCCCAACTTTTCCAATCTCTCCGCGTAACTGTATTCCCAGATCCCTGGTAACATTCTTGTAAATCACCTCAGTATATTCACTAAGTCCTTGACATCCTTACCAAACCGTGGTGAACAGAATTGGACACAATTCTCTCGCTGGGACCGAACCAATGATGTATAAACATCAGCATTTCCTCCTGAGATTTTTTACTCTGTGTGTCTCTCTCCAACACCAAAGATACTACATGTTACCTTCAAAGATCTGTGTGTGTACACCCCAGGTCTCTCTACTCCTGCACCCACTTGATAATGGTATCATTTAGATTAGAGATACAGCACTGAAACAGGCCCTTCGGCCCAACGAGTCTGTGCCGAACATCAACCACCTACTAATCCTACACTATTCCCATATTCCTACCAAACATCCCCACCTGTCCCTATATTTCCCTACCACCTACCTGTACGAGTGACAATTTATAATGGCCAATTTACCTATCAACCTGCAAGTCTTTTGGCTTGTGGGAGGAAACAGGAGCACCCGGAGATAACCCACGCAGACACAGAGAGAACTTGCAAACTCCACACAGGCAGTACCCGGAATCGAACCCGGGTCTCTGGAGCTGTGAGGCTGCAATGCTAACCACTGCGCCACTGTGCCACCCTATATTTAGTTTATATTGTTTCGCCACATACTTCCTACCCAAATGTCTCACTTCACACTTCACTGTGTTAAATTACATCTGCCATGTTCCTGCCCATTTCACCAGTCAGTCTCTGTCCTCCTGAAGTCTGTTACTATCCTTCTCACTGTTTATTAACATTTCTGAGCTTCCGTCCATCTAAAAAGTTTGACATTACCCCGTCTGGACACAACGCAACGGCAATAACAAACAGCAACAGCGATCCCAACTGTGACACTGGGGAATCCCACAGTGTACTTCCCTCCAGACTGAACAATAACCATTCTCCGATACTCTCTGCTTTCTGTCACTGAGCTAATTTCCTGCATGCTGGCATTGTAAATAAAAGAACAGTCGCCCATTTATGTAACGTGTTTCATGACCACTGCATGTCCCAAAGTGACTTACAATTAATGAATACTTCTGAACACTTAGTCAGTTTCATAATGTAGGAAACAGGGCAGCCAATTTCTACACAGCAAGATCCCACAAGTAACAATGTGATGATGATCAGATCTGTTTTTGTGATGTAGATTGAAGGGTAAATACTGATCAGGACACTGGGGAGAATTCCCTTGTTCTTCGAAATAATCCCATGGGATCTTTAACATCCAAATGGGAGGGCAGCCGGGGCCTTGGTTTAACGTTTCATTCGATATATGGCACCTCTGACAGTGCAACACACCCTCAGGACTGCACTACAGTGTCAGCCTTGATTCTTGTGATCAAGTCCTGCAGTGACACTTCATCCTAGAAGCTTGTGACTGAAAGGGGAGAGAGCTACAAACTGAGCCACGGCTGACATTGGCCCTTTAATCCCATGTGTTTCTAATTTGGTAACACGGCTGCTATGTGTTACTTTATCAAACGCCTGGTGAAAGGATAGGAATATTGTGAAAGTAGAGGCAGCTACAATCATAGAAACATAGAATACCACAGACATAATGAGGTCATTCGACCCATCAAATCTGTGCTGGCCCTTTCAAAGAGCAATCCAGTTAGTCCCACTCCCTGGCTCTTTCACTATATCTTTGCATTTTCTCTGCTTCAGATATTATCCAATTCCCTTTTGGGATCTACTATTGAATCTGAATCCATAAGCCTATCAGACAGTGCATCCCAAATCCAAACCACTCAGAAACACAAATCCCCATATCTGCTTCTTTTACCAATCACCTTAAATCTGTGTCTCTGGTTAACGGCCCCTTGGACATTGGAAACAGTTTATCTTTATTTAATTTATCTAAACCCTTCCTAATGTTAAAGACCTCAATCAAATCTCCTCTGAAAGATCTCTGCTCTAAGGTGAACAACATCAGCTACATAACTGTAATCCCTCATGCCTGCACAAATTCTAGTAAAACAGTTCTGTCCCCTCTCCGAAGGCTCCATGTCCTTCCTAAAGTGTGGTTCCTGGTATTTGATACAAGACTCCAGGTGGAACCGAACTAGTATTTTCTATATGCTTCACATAATGTCCTTGCTTTTGCTCTTTTTTCCTCTATTTATCAAACCTAGGATCCCATATATTTATTAACGGTTTCGTTAGTCTTTCCGAAAACCTTCAAAGATTTGTGTACAAACACCCCAGGTGTCTCTGTTATTTCACCACCTTTATATTTGTATCATTTTACTTGTATTGTCTGTCCTCTTTCGTCCTTCGAAATTGTATCACAACACACATCAGCAAAGCCAAATAAATATTGAGAAGATTGAAGCCATTTTTTTCTATCTCCGTTCCAAACATTTCCTATCTCGATCCTTATGCTTTGTAAATGTTTGAGAGCAAGCCAAACTGTTCACAAACTTGGTTACATAGTTCACCTTGAGATGTCTTGAGATGAAATTCCGACCAAATATTCACACCATCAGTAAAACGGCCTATTTTCAGCCCCATTGGAGTTGCATAGCTGGTTAAAGAGGAAATTAACGTAATCGTGAGGAAGGATATTAGCTCTGACGATGTCGAATATGTATTGGTAGAGCTGAGAAACACTAACGGACAGAAAACGTTCGTGGGGGTTGCATATAGACCCCACAAACTGTAGTGGTGATGTTGGGAATGGCATTAAACAGGAAATTAGAGATGCATGCGATAAAGGAACATCTGTAATTATGAGTGACTTTAATCTGCTTATAGATTGGACAAATCAAATTGGTCACAATACTGTAGAGGAGGAATTCCTTGAGTGTGTACGAAATGGTTTTCTGGACCAATACGTTGAGGAACCAACTAGAGAACAGGCCATCCTAGATTGGGTATCGTTTAATGAGAGAGGAATAATTGACAGTCTAGTGGTGCGAAATCCCTTGGGGATGAGCGACCATAATATGATAGAATTCTTCGTCAACGTGGAGAGTGACCTAGTTGATTCTGAGACTAGGGTCCTGAACGTTAAGAAAGGAAACTACGAAGGTATGAGGCTCGAGTTGGTTATGATGGATTGGGAAACGTTACCAAAAGGAATGACGGTCGATCGGCAATGGCAAAAATTCAAAGAGTGCATGGATGAACTGCAACAATTGTTTACTCCTGTCTGGTGCAAAAGTAAAACGGGAAAGGTAGCCAAACCATGGCTGACAAGGAGAATTAGAGATAGCATTAGATCCCAGGAAGACGCATACAAATTTGCCAGAAAAAAACAACAGACCAGGTGATTGGGAGCAGTTTCGAATTCAGCAAAGGAGGACCAAGGGATTGATTAAGAAGAGGAAAATCGTGTCCGAGAGTAAGCTTGTGGGGAACATAAAAACTGATTGCAAAAGTTTCTATAGCTATGTGCAGAGGAAAAGATTGGTGAAGACAAAAGTAGGTCCCTTACAGTCAAACAGGGGAATTTATTATGGGGAACAAAGAAATGGCTGACCAACTAAATGGATACTTTGATTCTGCCTTCACAACGGAGAACACAAATATCATACCAGAAATGTTGGAGAACACAGGGTTTAGTGAGAGAGAGGAACATAAGGAAATCAGTATTTGTAGAGAAATGGTGTTGGGGAAATTGATGGGATTGAAGGCCGATAAATCCCCAGGGCCTGATAGAATGCTTCCCACAGTACTTACAGAAGTGGCTTTAGAAAAAGTGGAAGCATTGGTAGTCATCTTCCAAGATTCTATAGACTCTGGAACAGTTCCTATAGATTGGAGGGTAGCTAATGTAACCCCACTGTTGAAAAAGGGAGGGAGAGAGAAAGCAGGGAATTATAGACCAGTCAGTCTGACGTCGGTAGTGGGGAAAATTCTAGAGACCATTATCAAAGATTTTATAGCAGAGCACTTGGAGAATAGTGGTAGAATCGGACAGATCATGGATTTACGAAAGGGAAACCATGCTTGATAAACCTAATAGAATTCTTCGGGGGTGTAACTAGTAGAGTTGATGAGGGGGAGACAGTGGACTTTCAGAAGGCTCTCGACAAAGTCCCACCTAAGAGCTTAGCATATACAATTAACATGCATGTGATTGGGGGTAATGTATTGTGATGAATAGAAAATTGGTTGGCAGACAGGAAACAAAGTGTCAGAGTAAACCGTTCTTTTTTTCTGAATGGCAGGTAATGACTAGTGGGGTACCGCAGGGATCAGTGTTAGGACCCCAGCTATTCACAATAGACATTAATAATTTCGATGAGGGAACTAATTGTAATATCTCCAAATTTGCAGATTACACAAAACGGGGTGGGAGGGTGAGTTGTGAGGAGGATGCAGGGAGGCTTCAGGGTGAGATGGACAAGTTGAGTGAGTGGGAAAATGCATGGCAGATGCTGTATAATGTGGATAAATGTGAGGTTAGCAGGAAGTCACATTATTATCTGAATGGCTATAAACTCAGAGAGTGAAATATGCAACGAGACCGGGGTGTTCTCGCAGACAAGTCGCTGAAGGGTAGCATGCAAGTGCAACAGGTGGTAAAAAAGGCGAATGTTATGTTGGCCTTCATCACGAGAGGATTCGAGTACAGGAGCAGGGATGTCTTGCTGCAATTATACAGGGCCTTGGTGAGGCCACAGCGGCAATGTTGTGTGCAGTTTTGGTCTCCTTATCTGAGGAAGGATGCTCTTGCTATAGAGGGAGTGCAGCGAAGGTTTATCAGACTGATTCCTGGGATGGCGGGACTGACGTATGAGGAGAGATTGAGTCGGTTAGGATTAAATTCGCTGGAGTTCAGAAGAACGAGGAGGGATCTCATAGAAACCTATAAAATTCTAACAGGGCTTGACAGGGTAAATGCAGGAAGGATGTTCCTGATGGTGGGGGAGTCCAGAACCAGGGGTCATAGTCTAAGGATACGGGGTAAACTTCTCAGGACTGAAATGAGGAGAAATTTCTTCACCCAGAGAGTGGCAAGCCTGTGTAAATCTGTCATCACGCCCATATCCAAGGGGAATTGGAAGATTTTGGCTAGGGCCTCTGCTATTCCCACCATTCCTTCCCTCAGCAACCCTCATACATCCCATCCAGACTCGGTAAATGGTCTACTTTATTGTGGTACAAAAAGTGTTGGATTGAAAAGGGTTAACGGAATCTGTTTGTTCTGTGACTGTAATTAATGTCAGTCTCCATGGATCCTAATTGTGTCACTGGAAGTTTTCCATTTTCTATTAATAAGGGGTACCTTTCAATGTGTTATAACATAGTGTCAGCGGGAAAATCAGCACTAACAGAGATCAGCAGCTCCAGAGAGAGATAGAGGATAGATCAGAAACTGAGGGCAATATATTGGAATGTTACAACAATGGGTCAGAATCTGAGAACAATAGATTGGAATGTTACAACAACGGTCAGGAGTTTATCCTCGGATCTTTACTCGCTTTCTACATATTATGATTGGATGTCATTAAACACTCGTATCTATCTCGCACTGAAGATTATTCAATACATTTACTATCCCATCCTGGCTATTATTGGTGTCCCTGGTAAGTCTCTCTATCTAGCTATTATTTCTATAAACCATGCTTAACTGCATTACTGCTCCTGTAATTTACTCTGCCCATCTTGCTGCCGTTGTTATTCCTGGTGAATATCTCCAGCTATTAGCTCTGTAAACTGCTGTGAACTGTATTACAAATTCCTGTCATTTACTCTCATCTTTGCTGCTGTTGTTGTCTCTATTTCAGGCTAGGAGATCTGTGAACCCTGTTTCACTGAAATGTTTGTCTGCAATGTAAATTTTGGGAAGACTGAAGCCAACGTCATTGATCTCCATCATGAAGTCCATCCCCGATCTGTCAAATACAAACTTCACCCTGCCCAATATCTCAGCCCATCTGCTGCATGAACCCTCGTCCCTGTCACTGTTAAATCCACATTTGACTATTCCAATTCTATCCTGGTCACCCTCCCTGTTAAAAACCTCCATAAACCACAGCCCATCTAGAACTCTGCTGCCTGTATCCTAACTCACACCAAATCCCGATCACCCATCAGCCCTGTTCTCACTGATCTACATTGGCTCCCGGTCTGGCAGCACCTTAATTTTAATATTCTCATTCTTGTGTTTAAACTCGCTCCATGCCCTCACCCCTCTAATTAGTCCCATTCCCATATTCCTGAAAATCTTTTTATTTCAATCTTTTCCAAATCTCCTTTTAAAGTGAATTTCTTTCCCTTTGTATCTGACCTGATTCACGATTTTAGACTTCACAGCACTACTGGTGCTGACAGTGCAGAAGCTGGGATCCATAAAGAGATGTGAACTTTGAGTGCGGCCTGCTCAATACCCCATGCTGGGCAGAGCTCCAGCCCGGTCGTATCGTCTATCTGCTGTTAGTCTATCTTCACAGCCGGCCACTTCTAGTGTGGCCAGCACAGTGTCCCAATCTGGGCAGGGCTCTAGCTCAATCGTACCATATATGTGTTGTTCCTTTGAGGGTGGGTCTGAATATGGTGTCGATCATCCATTCCGGCAGCTTTGATGTACGTCTTTGAAACTTGGTCTGTGCATGTCCACTGACCGCCTGTGTTATTCACTCTCAGCTGAACAGACATTCAGCAGCACGAGGAACCCCCTCTAGTGTTATTTAAAAGGACCAGGCATCCAACTTACAGGTGAGGGGTTTTTGACATACTTCTGCCATTGTTAAGTTAGTGGAGGTCCTGTGGATGGTTTTCTGGAGGTTGTGTTGTGAGCTGCTAGAGACATTCAGGGAAGACAGAGGATTTGGTGACCCAAGTCTGGACAAGGAATGGGGACTGTAGTTACAGTGTCTCTGGGTCTATGACATGACCAACAAATGGAGCAGAGGTTGCAGAGAGGGGCTGCTCTGTAAAGAGGGAGAAGGAGGGGGCTCTGCCCTACCCACCCCGTGTTTTCCAAGAGCACTTTTCCTACCAACACCGAACCCCGGAGCAGTGTGTGGGTGACTCTGATTCAATAAGGAGATGGTCACAGAGCTGTGTCACCTCCTGTAACACGACCTGGAGCCTCACACCAGGGTGAGGACAGAGCTGTCAGTGGCTGTTAAGGTCACAGTTTTATTGAACTTCTATTTATCTGGATATTTCCAGAGAGGAGCAGAAGACATATCCAACATAGATTCACAGAGATTGATAGAGACATTTACGACACAGAAAGGGGCCATTCGGCCCCTCTGTGCCAGCTCTCTGTGGAACAATCCAGTCAGTCCCACTCTCCCACTCAATACCTGTATCCCTGCAATTTCATTTCCTTCAAGTGCCCATCCAGTTTCCTTTTGAAATCACTGATTGTCTCAGCTTCCACCATCCTCATGGACAGTGAATTCAACTCATTACCATCCACTGCGTAAAAAGGTTCTTCCTTATATTACCCCTGCATCTCTTACCCAAAACCTTCCATCTGTGTCCCCTAGTCCATATTTTATCAGTTATGGGAACAGTTTTTCCTTGTCTATCTTTTCTAAGCCTATCATAATCTTGTTCACCTCTATCAAATCTCTCTCAATCTCCTTTACTCCAGGGAGAACAACTCCATCTTCTCCAAACTAACCTTGTAACTAAACTCCCATCCCTGGAACCATTCTGGTAAATCTCCTCTGCACCCTCTCAAGGACCTTCACATCCTTCCTAAAGTGTGGTGACCAGAACTGAACACAGTTCTCTAGTTGGGGCCTAACCAAAGCTTTATAAAGTTTCAGCATAACTTCCCTCCTTTTGTATCTTTGCCTCTAATGATGAAGCCCATGACCTGATATGCTTTGCTAAACACTGTCCTAATATGTTCTGGCACCTTCAAAGATCAATGCCTATGGAGCCCAGGTCCCGATGTTCCTGCACAATCTTTAGAAATGTGCCATTAAGTCTATATTGCCTTCCTATTCCTTCTGACAAAATAGATCACCTCACACACCTCTGTATTAAATTCTGCCTGCCATTTCTCTGTCCATTCTGCCAGCCTATCTATATCCTGTTGCAGGCGGTTTGCAACATCCTCCCGTTCACCTGCTCCAAGATCGGAACATTTTGATATTCTACTCTGTATTCCAAGCTCTTAGCACTGACCATTGGGGAACATCACTGTCTACAATCCTCCAGTCTGAAAAACAACCATTTCCCACAACTCACACTTTTCTGTCCTTGACAATATTTGATCCAATTGGATGCGAATGCATGAACTTCAATTTTGTTCGCCAAACTTTTGTGTGGTACTTTATCAAATAATTTCATAAAATCCATGAATACAACATCCACCACATTCCCTTCATCAAACCTCTCTGTTACTTCATCAAATAAATTCAATTAGTTCAGTCAAGTTTGATCTGTCTTTTAGAAATCCGTGCTGACAATGCTTACATAACACAAACCTCTCCAAGTGTGTGTTGTCCTTTTTCTCTGATTATAGTTTCTAAAACCTTAATCACCACTGATGTTACACTAACTGACCAGTAGATGCGAGGCCTGTGTGTTGCCCATTGATAATTCTGGGAGGTGAGGGTGACCATCTATGTCATCATTTTCTCCCTCAGCAGGGAGAAGCAGGATGAGAGATCCCGTGGCTTTGTCAGGATAGCGGGATTCCTGATGGTGTAGGTGGCTCTGCGGGGCCCCCATGTCAATGGGGAGAGGTATAGGAACTGAAAGATCTCTCACTCCATTAAAGTGCATTTGGTGTGTGAGCATGCCCAGTACATCTCCCCTTTCCCACCATGGATCCCCGATTCTCCACCATTACACCCATCTGAGACGCTCCATTACATTGTTCCCTTGGTCACCATCCTGCAGTAGAAAACACCAACAAAAACCTTTTCATTAACATCTTTATCCAACGTATTCAATTATACAAACTAAACTGAACTATTCACCATTGTATATTCCCTTCGTGCCTGTCTTATGGGTTCCCTCGACTTGCCCAGTGCTCCTACACAATGTTTCCCCAGTGACTGCAGCATGGCTGGTGGAAGGTTGCTGACTTTCACTGGGGGAGACTGCAGATGGCCTTGCAGGACGTCCTCGAGCAGCTCTGGGCCTTGAGGCCTCGGATTCAGACTGCACCACCTCGACATGGACAGCAGCAGCCTGGGCTGGCTGATGGGTAAAAGCAAGGACACTGGTGTAGTGACAGTGAAGTGAGAACAAATACTTTCATCCTGAGAGAAGACAGCAGGTTCCCGCTCCACGGAGCCACTCTCACTCCCACGGGGCGACACATCAGTAATCCTAGTAATCTACTGGATCACAGATTGCTGGACTGCTGTGAGAGCCTGCAAACCCCTTTGAACACTGAGATCCACAGCCATGATGACAGCAGTCTGATCCTGTATGGCAGCAAACATGGATCTCATGACCTCAGTCTGAGCTTCCACTGCAGCACTGAGACGTTGGGTGTCTGCCGTCTGTGCTGCAGTGGAAGCTGAGACAATGTTCACCAGACACTGTATCAGGGCTAAGTCCGCTACTGCTGTCATGGAGTTAGTGACCACTTCCAAAGGGGAAAGTATGGTCTTCAAACTCTGTGCAATGTCCTGTGCCATGTTGGAGATGGACTCCTCCATGTTCCGAGACAGTGATAAGAGACTGTCTGACAGGCCTGTCAATGGACAAGGTATCTCAGTGTACATGTCGATCAGCATTCTCCTGTATGCTGTTCCAGCAATGTTCACATCTGAGTCCTGTGTATTATAACACATTTGTGACCTCACCCTCCGGTGAGCTGACACATGAACTATCCTTTCCCCCTGGCCTGGCTGCACCTCACTCGTGCTCGGTGACTCACCATGTGCAGATTCCGACTCTATACCAGCATCTAAGGTCCACACAGTGTAAGTATTTGATCTGATAACTATGAGTATCAGACCAAGTGATGGGGTTTCACCATCAGTGCTGTGCTGCTCTCTCTCTCTCTCTCTGTCTCCTGGATCTGCTATGACTAGGAAGCTGGCAGATTTGGGTTATGACTGGAAAGTATAAAATCAGAGGGGGAGGGTTGGGGTGAGGGATTGGGGGTGGGTTGGAAAGATGGAGCTTCATGGTCCCACCATCTGCAGCTTGTACATCATCCCAGACAGCAGGACGAGGGGCAGTTGGGAGTTAAGAAGAGACATAAGGCCGGAACATAGCATCATCCCGAATACTCTCGGTGATGCCGGATGCTATGGGCTCTGTCACAGCCGGTCCCATGATGTGAAGAACCATCTCCTCCCTCAGACTCAGGGGATGAAGGTCTGCCTGGTCCACGCCGGTTCACTGCTGCTCCCTGTGATTGTCGGCCACCATGTTCTGTAAGAGAGAGGGCAGAATGTCAGTGATTGTGTTGCACTGTGTTTGGGTGATGTCCTTGGCACAGTTGAATAGCTGCAGGAACGTGGAGGCAGTGAGGGGTGGGTGTGAAGCTGGTATAAGTGGAATGTGTGTGAAGGTGAGATGGAGTATGTGAATGTTAGGTGTGAGTCCTGAGTGTTAGGGACTACTGATGGGTGAGTGATGGGGGTGTGGTACATTGAGCAGTGTGAGAGGTTGGTGATGTTGGTGGTAGGAGAAGCCATGTGAAGATGAATTCACTGACATTGTGTGACCCGTGTGAACTCATTAAACTTCTTCTGGCTCTGCTGCCAAGTCCTCGGGGCCAGACTTCTTGCATTGATCTCCCTGGCCACCTGCTCCCATTCCATTCGGAGGACGTTCCTTGAGGGTCTCCAGCCCACCCCAGGGAAACATGGCCTCTCTCCTCCTGTCACCCACCATGGCTAAGGCCTCCAGCATCACATCCGTGAACAACAGAGCCCTCTCTCTGTCGTAGTATTACATTTGCCTTGTCTCCGATTGCAGCGTTCCCAATCAGCAACAGCAGCCTCCTGTGATTCAGCACAACTTCCCGTTAAGAGGGACAGACTGCCTTGAAGAGCTGAAGCCTGGCTGAAACACGAGCCAGCCTCACACACAGTTAGGCCCCTGTTAAACTTGCAGACAGACAGCAGCGCTGGTCGCTTTGTGGTGTACGTAGAATGCATGGAAATGAGGAGGCAGCAGGATGTTTGTGTGTCACCTGTCTCAACAGGAACGGAGAAGGGCAGATCATGACTCCTCTGCTGAAAAAGTGATGCAAACACGATTTTTTCGCACTTCCTATTGACCTTTCCCTCTTTCACGTTTTTTCTCTCTGTCCCTCACTCACTTCACTCTCTGTCTCTTGTTCATAGAATTAGAGATTGGTGCAGCACAGAAGGAGGCTTTTCGGCCCATTGTGTCAGTACTGTCTCTTTGAAATAGCTATCTAATTAGCTGCTCTCCCCTCCTCTTT
Organism: Heterodontus francisci; assembly: GCF_036365525.1. NCBI lineage: Eukaryota > Metazoa > Chordata > Chondrichthyes > Heterodontiformes > Heterodontidae > Heterodontus > Heterodontus francisci. The sequence goes on from NW_027141274.1 coordinate 2,147,438, forward strand.
CCCCAGACTCCTGTTGACAATGTGGAAAAACCTTTCCTTCAATCTCAGTTTCTCCTTCTTGCAGCAGTCACACAGCTTCCAGCCTCTTCACACAGCCACAGTCAGCTGAACCTCGTTAACTACTCAGCACCTCCAATTAGGCAGCAGCCAACCCCAGTGCTGTACCTGTCCTGGGAGTACTTAATGGGTGACAGTGTAGAGTGAGCTTTATTCTGTGTCTTAGCAGTGCTGTACCTTTCATGGCAGTGTTTGATGGGCACAGTGTAGAGTCAGCTTTACTCTGCATCTAACCTGTACTGATTCTGCCACAAATATTTGTTCATCTAAAACTCTGCTGCCTGTATCTAAACTCAAAGTAAGTCCCGTTCATCCATCACTCCAGTGCTCGTTGACCTACATTGGCCCCTGCTCTGGCAACATCTTGATTTGAAAACTCTCATCCTCATGTTCAAACCTAACTCACTCTGAAATGCCCAGTGATGAAACTGCCTCATCAAAATACTAAATGTTATTTTGTTTGTTAGAACCACAGGGACTGCAGTGGTTCAAGATTCACCATTTTCTCATGGTAACCAGGGATGGGGAAGAAATGCTGACCTTGTCAGTATCACCCATATCCTGAGAACAAATAGGCAGGAAATAAAATAGGAATAAAATCAATGAGTTTGTAATTGACCGATTGAAACCAGGCGAGGTCTGTGATCAGAGATAGACGTCATAACCCAGTAAACAAATTATCAACACAATTTACCTCACCAGCTCCTTGTGTTTGTCTTTCTGTTGTTGTCTTCATCAGAAAACAAGTAACAATTAATCTCTGGATTAAAAACTGCTGAGTGTCAATTGCACACACGAGATACGTACTCAATGGTTTCTGTTATCAGACAGTCAGAGAATCACACAGCACAGGAGGAGACCATTTAACAAATCGTACCAGTTCCAGCTCTTTGAAGGACATTTTCAATGATTCCTCTCCCCTGTTCTTTTCTCCCAGTCCAGTAAATCACCCTGTTAGTATTGATCCAATTCCCGACTGAAAGTTTCTGTTAAATCTGCTTCCACAACCCTTTCAGGAACTGCATTCCAAATCATAAACACTGGCTGTGTAAAGAAATGAAAATCTGCTCATCTCTCCTCTGTTTGTTTGTTAATCAACATTAAACTGTTTTCTCTGGTTACTGACCCTTCATCCAGTGAAACCAGCTTCTCTTTATTTATTCTAGCAAAACACATCATTATTTTCAGCCCCTCGATTAAATCTCCCTTTTAGCTTCTCTGCTCTACGGAGAACAATCCCAGATTCTCTCCCCAAAACTGAAGTCCCTCATCCCTGTTACCATTCTAGTGTAACACCTAGGTACCATCTCCAAGGCCTTGGAATCTTCATAAAGTGTGGTGTCCAGAATTGGACACAATATCTCAGCTGAGGCTAAACATTCATTTCTAGTCTTAGCAGAATGTTCTTGTGGTTTTTTAAATTCTTTGCTTCTAGTTATAAAGCTAAGGATCCCGGATGCCTTTTTAAAATCTTCAGAACTTATCCGGCCACCATTGAAGATTTGTGTACATATGCACCCAGTCTCTGTGCTCCGGTATCATCTTTTAAATGGTGCAGTTTAGTTTTTATTCACCCCCCTTATTCTCCCTCACAAAATAATCACTTCCCCAATTCGATGTGTTAAATTTCATTCACCATGTGTATTCTCATTTCACCATCTGACTGTCCATGTCCTCCTGAAGCAGCTACTATCCTTCACACTGGTTACTACATTTATAATTTTCCTGGCTTATGCAAATGTTGAGACTCTGCTCTTCACACGTAAGTCTTTCTCATGTATCTATTTATCTGTATGTCAGGAAGAGTACTGGTTCTAATACTGACCCCTGAGAAATTGCACTGTATACTCCCCCTCCTCCACCAGTCTGAACAATGTCTGTTCACTACTTCTCTCTGCTTTCTGTCCCTGAGTCAGTGTCATATCCACACTATCACTGTCACATTAATCCATGTCTTTCATTTTCATAACAGTTCTATGAAATGCCATTTGATCACAGGCCTTTTGAAAGTCTGTAAACATAAGTGTATATACATAATTGCATATGCATGTGCAGGTGTGGAAGATGTTGGCATGGTTCTTAATGAATACTTCGTGTTTCACGTTACAAAAGAGGGGTCTGATGCAGATATTGTAGCTAAGGAGGAGGAATATGAAGTATTTGATGTGATATACATAGGGAGAGAGGAAGTATTCATGGGATTAGCATCCTTGAAAGTTGAAAAGTCACCAGATGCAGATATAATGCATCCTATGTTGTTAAAAGAAGCAAGAGAAGAAATAGCAGAGGGTCTGACCATAATTTTCCAGTCCACACTGGGTACAGGTGTGGTGCCAGAGGATTGGAGTACTGTTAACATTGAACCTCTGTTTATAAAGGACCCCAGGGTTAGAATGAAAAATTACAGGCCAGTCAGTCTAACCTCAGTAGTGGGCAAATTATTGGAATCTATTCTGAGAGACAGGATAAACTGTCTCTTAGAAAGGCACAGGCTAATCAAGGATAGTCAGCATGGATTTGTTAAGGGACGCTCTAGTTTGACCAACTAGAGTGAGTTTTTTGAAGAAGTAACAAGGAAGATAGATGAGGGTAGTGCAGTTCATGTGGTCTACATGGATTTAAGCAAGGCTTTTGACAAGATCCCACATGGCAGACTGGTTAAAAAAAATAAAATCCCATGGAATCCAGGGAAATACAGCAAGGAAGATACAAAATTGGCTCATTGGCAGGAAACAAAGGGCAATTGTTGATGGGTGTTTTATTGACTGGAGGGCTGTTTCCAATATAATAAAAGCAAAATACTGTGGATGCTGGAAATCTGAAACAAAAACAAGAAATGCTGGAATCACTCAGCAGGTCTGGCAGCATCTGTGGAAAGAGAAGCAGAGTTAACGTTTCGGGTCAGTGACCCTTCTTCGGAACCCCGGACTGTTTCAGACAGACCTTCGGACTGTTTCCAATGGTGTTCCACAGGGCTCAGGACTGAGTCCCCTGCTTTTTGTGGTATATATTAATGACTTGGACGTAAATGTAGAAGCATGATCAAGAGGTTTGTAGATGACACACAGATTTGCCGTGTGGTAGATAGCGAGGAGGATTGCTGTAGGTTGCAGGAAGATATCGATGGCAGAAAAGTGGCAAATGGGATTCCACCTGATTAAGAATGAGGCGATGCAAATTGAGGAGTTCAAACAAAGCAAAGGGATGCACGATTAATGGGAAAATACTAGGAAGTGTAGAGGAAGTGAGGGAACTTTGGAGTCAATGTCCACGGATCCCCGAAGTAGCTGGACAGGTTGATTAGGTGGTTAAGAAGGCATACGGAATCCTTTCCTTTATTAGCCGAGGTATAGAATACAAAAGCAGGGAGGTTATGCTGGAACTGTATAACTCTTTGGGTAGACCATAACTTGAATATTTTGTGCAGTTCTGGTCACCTCATTACAGAAAGGATGTAATTGCACTGGAGAGGGCACAGAGGAGATTTACGAGGATGTTGCCAGGACTGGAAAAATGCAGCTATGTGGAATGATTGGATAGGCTGGGGTTGTTCTTCTTGGAACAGAGAAGGTTGAGGGGAGATCTGATTGAAATGTATATATTTTTAGGGGCCTGGATAGAGTGGAGGTGAAGGGTCTAATCACATTAGCAGAGATCAGTGATGAGGGGGCATAGATTTAAAATGATTGATGGAAAGATTGGAGGGGAGTTGAGGAAACACCTGTTCACCCAGAAATAGCAAATTGGCTCAGTAGCAGGAAACAAAGGGTAATTGTTGACGGGTATTTTAGAGTCAGGAGGGATGTTTCCAGCGGCGTTCTGCAAGGCTCAGGACTGGGTCCCCTGCTTTGGTGTGAGTCTCAAACTCACTGCCTGAAAGGGTAGTTGAGGCAGGGACACTCAACCCATTCAGAAGGAGTCTGGACATGCAGCTCAGGTGCCACAATCTGCAGGGTTATTGGCCAAATGCTGGATGGTGGGATTAGAATAGTGGATCGTTTACCATTTGGCACAGCAAAAACGTTCCAACTGGCCTCTTTCTGTGCCTTAACCTCACGATGACTCTATGATCCCATTACACGAAACTCGCTATTCTCATTAACACTCACAGTTCCGTCCTCAACGAACTCGATCAAGATTAGAAAATGAGTTTCCATTAACTTATCTATGCTGCTCGTCATTTATTAACCATGATTTTACAGGCAAGAAATACTTTGTGCTGGGTTACGGACTCCAGAAGTTTCCAACTATCAACATTAGACTGACTGGTCAGTAGTTACAGGGTTTGTCCAACCTTTCCTCTTTTTAAATAGGGTGTAACATTTACAGCCTTCAAGTCCTCTGTCACCAATCCCATATCAAAGGAGGATTCGAAGATTCTGGCCAGTGCCGCTATGTTTCCACAATTCCTTCCCTCATTAAACCTCAGATATCCTATCCAGACCAAATAAATGTTCTACTTTATTGTGGTACAAAAACGTTTAGATTGTAATGAGTTAACTGAACCTGTTTGTTCAGTGACTGTAGTTAATGTCCGTCTCCCTAATTGTGTCACTGGGAGGTTTTCCATCGTCTACTAATATGGGGCTCCTTTCAATGTATTATCCCATAATGTCAGCGGGAACATAACAGAGATCAGCAGCTCCAGAGAGAGAGGGAGAGGATAGATAAGAATCTGAGAACAATAGATTGGAATGTTACAACAATGGGTCAGAATCTGAGAACAATAGATTGGAATGTTACAACAATGGGTCAGAATCTGAGAACAATAGATTGGAATGTTACAACAATGGGTCAGAATCTGAGAACAATAGATTGGAATGTTACAACAATGGGTCGGAATCTGAGAACAATAGATTGGAATGTTACAACAATGGGTTGGAATCTGAGAACAATAGATTGGAATGTTACAGCAATGGACAGCAGGAGTTTCTCCTATTGGTTTTACTGGCTCACTGCAGATTATTACTGGATAACATTAGAAGAGCGGATCGTTTGCGCTCTGAAGATGATTCAATCGATTTATTATCTCATCCTCGCTATTATTGGTGTCCCTGGTAAGTCTCTGTATCCAACTATTAGATTCATAAGCCATATTCCAATGATTTAGTGTTCTCGTAATTTATATCGTGAGCAGACTGAAACCATTGTGTTCAGTTTCTGTCGCAAATTATATTCCCCATCCACGATCTGCATCCCCCTCGCTGGCCATTGTCTGATGCTGAACCAGGAAGTTAACAACCTCTGCTATTTAATGCTGAGCTGACTTCATTCCCGTGTTCTCTCCATCTCCAACCTTGCCTATTGTTACAGCCAGGTGAGGAGGGTTCACAGTCTCTCCTCTTGTCCTTCCTCTTATTTGACCGCAATAGGGTTTGCCCTTTCTAGAGAGTGGATGTGGTAACCATCTCAGTGAGTATTTTACCTTTTCCCTTTGGTGTGATGGTGAAGGAACCAATCGGACAGGTTCTCTAGAGTTTAAACAGGAAAGAGGTGAGTTTATTATACTTAGCAATCTAAACCGTATCTAAATAAAACCATAAAAAAATACACAACTCATTTACGCACACACTCACACGAGAATCACATGCAAATAGATTACAGAGTGAGAAGTACATTTGTGATTGGATTGGAGTCCTAAATAAATTTTAAAAAAATACTCATTCTGTGAGGTTGGATGATTCGGTGGTCTTCTGGCTGAAGGTATATTCTGGAAGTCTTTGGATGGTCAAAGTGCCCTCTGTGGCTGACCCACGTGGCTCAGGGTTTTCTTGGAGGCAGACTTGTGGGTGGCTTTCTTCCCCTGGTGTATCTGTCTGTAGTAATCTGTAAGCTTGGAGGGCTCACAGCCGCACGTGGTTTTCAAACTTGCGAAGTTATCTGGACAGAGAGATGGAGAGAGGGAGAGGGGGACACAGCCCTTCTGCTTCTGCACAGTTTGAATCACTGGCTTGTCTGTCTTTGTCCAGGGGCAACTCTCAGCTTTCACATAGATGACAGAAGGTCTCCTGACTGCCTCACTGTATTTGCTGGACACTTATTAAGAGATTCAAAGTTAGGAACTTCTATCTCCCCAGGTTTCAGGATACCAGTATTTACACTTGGAGGAGTTTGCTCTTTTCAAGTCAATTTGTCAGGATGTCCTTGTATACCGTGTTAATGAATGTAATCTTAGGTAATTCAGTAACTAGAGAAAGCCAATGTTTTGGGTCCAGGCTCATCAGACATGTGTCTCCTGTTGCCTCTGGAATGTGAAAAGGTGTTTCAGATGCCAATTGCGGTGGCCATCTTGGCTGCCATTCTTTTCAAGGTTAGCTGCAGGATTTTTTCCATTAAATGATTACTGTAAGTGTCTAATCGATGAATTAAAATTCCTCATTGGGCATATTGTGTTATCTTGACACCAATGCAGCAAAAGGAAAGAAATGTGATAATAGGAACATTTTATTACAGAATTGTGAGAAGAAATAGAAGGAAACACAAATTCATTCTCAATAATCACTTCTCAAATTCAAACATTAATCTTAGAATTACTGCAGCTGACATTGTCTATTACAGTTTTGCTGATTTAATTTTTTGGTGTTTGTCTGGGATGATGATGTGTCGGGTTCGACCTTTTTTCTCTCTCCTGCAATGAAGCTTTCACCATTCAGGTTCCTGTCTAAACTTCCTCCCTAAACTGACAATGTGTAATAAATTGGTTTTTTTATTGGGTTTGTTTCGCTTTCGGTTTGGGACCTGATCATTGTGTTCTTCAGTGGGTAGATCCACACTGACCTCACTTTTAGCTTCTGGTGAGGTACACAAATGCTATTTATTTTAGGGTATTTCGCCCTCACTTTTCCCTTTACTGTAGGGAGCATCATTTTTTTCTGATCTGCCCTATGTCCTCTGGGACATTAGTGCTCGCAAGTGTCTGTCCAGCTTTCACTTCACTCTACTGCGGCTCTTCAACTAGGTGAGGCACCTCCCTCACCATCTACTTGCCTTTTTTGGAACTTACCTTGCCCTTGCAGCTTTCTGTAAATGCTGTTAGCAGCCTTTTTAGGGTGCCTTTTTTGGGTTGTATTTAAAGAGGAGAGCGTGTGGTCTAATTTATCTAACATTTCAGGGTTGGCTAATCGGAGACTTGGGGATTCCAGTTGAGAATCCTCATGGCCCTCTTCTAACCTGTCCTCACTGTCCTTTTCAATCCTCCCCTTTTGACTGTCTGACAGATCTGTGCATGTCTGTCCCCTCCAAAGCCTTTGCTTTTTTCCTTTGGTCTGGGGTGTCAATTAAATAATTTACCTGACTATTCCTTTTGCTACTCGATATGGACCACTGAACCGGGATTTCAGGGGTTCACCCTGCAGTGGGAGTAGTAACAATACATGGTCTCTGTCCTGAAATGTTCCAGCCTCGGCATTTCAGTCTGATTACCTTTTCATAGCTGCCTGGGAGGTCTTTAGGCGTTACTGAGCCAAGGCACGGTCTCTCGTGAGCCACTCCCAGAGCAAGGAAATGTAGTGTAACATGGAAGTTTGATCCCTCTGCCCCAAAAAACTTTTCCTTGATTAGTTTAAGAGGACCTCTCATCTCGTGTCCATAAACTAATTGAAAGAGACTAAAGCCAGTGGAATCATTGGATAAGTCCCTTGTAACCAACAGGAGAAATCCCAGCCCTTTGTCCCAGTCATGGGGTTACTCATAGCAGTATGGCCTGATCATTGTCTTTAGGGTCTGGTGGTGCCGCTCCAAAGCCCCTTGTGACTGTGGATGGTAGGCTGAGGACTTGCACTGGGTTATGTCCAGATTACCTTTTCAAAAATACTTGATACAAAGTGTGTGCCCTGTTACATCTGGATCTCAGCAGGCAACCCATATCTGGGAAAGAATTGGGTTAGCCCCTCCTTGGCAGAGATAGTTCTTCGGGATAATGGCCTCTGGGAATCGGGTCACCACATCCATAATGGTGAGAAGATACTGGTAATCCCGTTTTGTTTTCAGCAGGTGTCCCACACAATCCACTAGCATTCTGCTGAAGGGTTCCCCAAAAGCTGGTATGGGAATTAGGGGTGAAGGTTTTATTGCAGCTTGGGGCTTCCCCACAACTTGGCACATGTGACCAGTTTGACAGAACTCCACCACATCTTTATGGAGTTGTGGCCAGTGAAGATGCTGTCTTATGCAGGGTTCGATTTTTCATATACCGACATGTCCAGTCATTGGAAGTTCGTGGGCCATTCTTAATATTTCTTTAAGGTACCTCAGCGGCATCCATATCTGATGAAGCACTGTCCACTCTTCCTCCGCAGGTCTGTAAGGAGGTCTCCACTTCCTCATTAGCACCTCGTTCTTTAAATAGTAACACTCTGCAACTCCCTCTGCTTCAGTTTTGTTTTGGACAGTCTGTGCCTTTTTTAACACTGGGTCAGGTTGTTGAGCCTCAACTAAGGACGATTTGTTTAACACATCCTTTGGGTCCTCTAACTTCCCAAGAAGGTTTCAGATAACCAGACAGTAGGGTCATCCGTCTGCAGTGTCAGTTCAGGGGATTGTTTGGCCATGGACCGAGTCACCACACAATCAGTAAGAATGCCAGGGACCTTCTCCCGTAACTGTTCCGAAGAAGGGTCACTGACCCGAAACGTTAACTCTGCTTCTCTTTTCACAGATGCTGCCAGACCTGCTGAGTGATTCCAGCATTTCTTGTTTTTATTTCTCCTGGAACCGCTCTGTCTCCCTGACCTCTTTTGGTCTCTCCAGAGCTACTGGGGAAGCTGCCACCTTTTCCCCTGTCAGATCATTACCCAGGAGCTGATCGACCCCTCCACCGGTAAACTAGGTACAATCCCCATGGTTACCGGTCTTTAAACTGGGTCACATTCCAAGTGCAGTTGATATGCAGGTATGGTCATATATCATCTTCCGATACCATTCACTAACACTCTAGCGTTCACTGCACTCTCTCGGGTAAAGGTCTTTTCCCAGCAGAAGGGTTTGTTTGGCCCCTGTATCCCTCAGTATGACTATGGGCTTGCATGCCCCACTCGAGGGGTATGGGGTCACTTTTCCTTGGAATACAAATTCCTGTAACTCTCTGGGATTTTGTTAAGTTTTCCTGCACTCTCTGTGGTGGGGTTACTGTGTCTGACTGTTACAGTTAAAGGTACAGCCTGACCTGCAGTGCTTTCCATCAGGGCCCGTTTTCCAGCACTGATCTGGTGGACTCTGATTACTCCTACAGGTTTTCCCCGTCACTTCCATTAGTCAACTCAATGGTGACCTGCCTTATTACAGTGGAAAAACGCAGATCTTCAGCCATTACTCCTGCTCTCAGCACCTATTTGGCCTGAGGATGGACCCTTGCGTGTCCCGCTTCTTGCCCATGGCTGCTCGGGCTCCGATCTCCCTTCCACCTTTTATTCCCGGATCTTTGGGGTGACGAGGAATGGGTTTTCCTCTGGGGTTAAGGCTTTGTGTACATGGGAAAAGTCATCAGCCAGACTACCTTTGAACCTTTTGTCCCTCTTTGTGGGTTTTACTGGGAGGGGGCGAGTTTGTGAACTCCTCGAGAGGGATCACCGCTCTGAGGGTTTCATATGTGGGCTCTATCTTGAGCGCTCATATCACTGGCCAAAAACAAACACAAACATGGACTGTAAAATCTTCTATAGATACGTGAAAAGGAAACGTTTCGCTAAGACAAATGTGGGTCCATTACAGGCAGTGTCAGGAGAATTTATAATGGGGAATAGAGAAATGGCAGACAAGTTAAATGATTATTTTGTGTCTGCCTTCACTGAGGAAGATACAAGAAATCTCCCAGAATTACAGATCCAAGGGACTCGGGAGAATGAGGAAATGAATGAAATTAGTATGAGTAAGAAGGTTGTCTTGGAGAAATTAATGGAGCTGAAGGTTGACAAGTCCCCAGGACCTGATATTCTACATCCCAGAGTGTTGAAAGAGGAAGCTTTGGAAATAGTGGATACATTGGTGAATATCTTTCAATATTCTGTAGATTCTGGAACTGTTCCTGTAGATTAGAAGATAGCAAATGTCTCCCCAGTATTTAAGAATGGACGGAGAGAGAAAACAAGGCACTACAGACATGTTAGCCTTACATCAGTCGCTGGGAACAAGCTATACTCTATTCTAAAGAATGTGATAAATGGATCTGATTAAGCAGAGTCAACATGGATATATAAATGGGAAACAATGTTTGACGAATCTGTTGGAGTTTTTTGAGGATGTTTCTCACAGAATTGATAAAGGGGAGTCGGTGGACGTGGTATACTTGGATTTTCAGAAAGCTTTTGATAAAGTCCCCGACAGGAGGTTGGTTAGTAAAATTGAAGCACATGGGATAGGAGATAATGTACTGGCATGGATTAAGGATTAGCTATCAGGCAGAAAGCAGAGAGTAGGAATAAATGAGTCATTCTTGCCTTGGCAGGCTGTGACTAGCGGGGTACTGCAGGGATCAGTGCTTGGGACCCGGCTCTTCACAATATGTATCAATGACTTGGATGTGGGGACCAATGTAATATTTCCACGTTTTCAGATGCCAGTAAACTAGATGGGAATGAGTGTTGATGAGGAAGATGCAAAGCGGCTTCAAGGGGATTTGGACAGCCGTAGTGAGTGGGCAAGAACATGGCAGTTGAAATATAATGTGGAAAGATGTGAGGTTATCCACTTCGGTGGCAGGGACCGATCTGCAGAGTATTTCTTAAACGGTAAGAGATTAGAAAGTGTAGTTGTACGAAGGGACCTGGATGTCCTCGTCAATAAGTCACTGAAAACAAACATGCAGGTGCAGAAAGCAATTAGGAAGACTAATGGTATGTTAGCCTTCATTGAAGTGGATTTGAGTGCAGTAGTAGTGACGTTTTGCTGCAATTGTATGGAAACTTGGTTAGACTGCCCCTGGAGTAATGTGTGCAGTTTTGGTCCCCTTACCTTAGGAAGGATGTTATGATCATAGAGGGAGTGCAATGACGGTTCATCAGACTTGCTCCCGAGATGGCGGGACCGTCCCATGAAGAGAGATTGGGAAACTGGGCCTGTATTCTCTAGAGTTTCGAAGAATGAGAGGTGATCTTATTGAAACCTACAAAATACTGAAAGTGATAGACAGGGTAGATGCAGCTAACATGTTTCCCCTGGTTGGGGAGTCTAGGACCAGGGGAAACAATTTCAAAATAAGTGGAAATCCACTTAGGACAGAGATGAGGAGACATGCCTTTTCTCAGAGGGTTGTGAATCTTTGGAATTCTCTACCCCAGAGGGCTGTGGAAGCTCAGTCATTGAGTATGTTTAAAGCAGAGATTAACAGATTTCTAAATGGAGTCATAGAGTAGTACAGCATAGAAACAGGCCATTCGGCCCTCCGTATCCGGGCTGACTATAATGCTGATCTATACTAATCCCAACTGCTTGCATTAATTCCATATCCCTCTATGCCTTGCTCATTCAAGTACCTGTCCAGATGCCTCTTAAATGTCGTTACTGTTCCTGCCTCCACCACCTCCTCAGGCAGTTCATTCCAGATACCCACTATTCTTTGTGTGAAACATTTACCCCTTTGATCCCTTTAAACCTCCTCCCTCTCACCTTAAATCTATGCCCTCTAGTTTTAGTCACCCCTACCATGGGAAACAGACTCTGGCTATCTCCCCTATCTATGCCTCTCATAATTTTATTAACCTCTATCATGTCTCCTCTCAGCCTCCTTCACTGCAGGGAAATCAGACCCAGCCTATCCAGTCTCTCTTTATAACTCAATCCCTTCAAACCAGGCAACATCCTTGTGAATCTTTTCTGCACCCTCTCTAGCTTAATCACATCTTTTGTGTCGTGCGGCGACCAGAAATGCCCACAATACTCCAAATGCGGCCAAACCAATGTTATGTACAAATGTAACATGACGTCCCGACTCTGTTCCTCAATGCCTCGGCCTAAATACCAGTGACATAAAGGGAAATGGGGATTGTGTCGGAAAAAGGCATTGAAGTGGATGATCAGCTATTATCATATTGAATGGTGGAACAGGCTCGATGTCCCACTGCTGCTCCTATGTTCCAATGTTCCGAAATTGCTTAACTCTTTCAAACGCCAGGTAGGTTTGGTCAAGCTGCTTTCCAAAGATTCTGAATTTCTGCTGGTCCAGCTCCAGTACCATCTCATATGGGCCCAGGATAGCATTTTCAGTCCGCTCATAATCTGATGAACTTTCATCTTTCCTGTCATTTTATTTTGTAAAAACAGCATCCAGTTCTCTGACGGTCATTGCAGTTGCTTTAAAAAACTTTTTTAAAGTAATGAAAAGTGCTGCCATATCCTCCTCATTGAACTTTATAATGAACTGGGAGAACTTTAAGAGCTCAGCACATGGTCCTGAGCTCGGGATTGCTCCGTCAGCAGCTGTGCCTTCACTGGGTGTACTGGGAATTCCTCTAGTTGTTTGAGCTGTCTTAACTCCCTTTCCTCCTTCTCCTTCTGGAACACTCTTATATTTTCCCTTTCTTGACTCTCATTCTGCTCTTTCTCGCTCTCTCTGGAATTCTAATTCAAGTCTCTTCTGTTCTAGTTTTACCTTAGCTAACATTACTCTATCTGTTAGTGATTCTAACCCTGTTTGAGCCTTCAGCTTCAAGTGAAATATGGTTGGTCACAGTCTTACTATTTCGGGTTTCCTAGCTTTTGGACGGAGTGTAATCCCTAACCTTCCAGCTACATTACTCAACTTTACAGCAGACAGGGTTTTAACCTGTACCGAGTTACTTCACTCTGTATGTAACTCCTTTATTCAAAAAGGGAGGCAGACAGAAAGCAGGAAACTACAGGCCAGTTAGCTTCACATTTGTCTTGGGGAAAAAGTTGGAAGCTATTATTAGAGGTGGTATAATCGGCACTTAGACCAAATCGAGGTAATCAGGCAGAATCAACATGGATTTATGAAAGTTAAATCATGTTTAATCAGTTTGTTGGAGTTCTTTGATGGAGTTACATGTGCTGCGGATGAAGGGGAACCGGTGGATGTACTGTACTGAGATTTCTATAAGGCATTTGATAAGATGCCACATCAAAGTTTATCGCAGAAAATAAAAGCTCATGGTGAAGGGAGTAACTTATTGGTATGGATAGAAGATTGAGTAGCGAACAGGAAACCGAGTGTCGGCATAAATGGGTCATTTTCTGGTTGGCAAGATTAAGCAAGTGGTGTGCGATGGGGATCAGTGCTGGGGCTTCACCTTTTTACAATTTATATTAATGAATTGGATGAAGGGACCGAAGGTATAGTTGCTAAATTTTCCGATGACACAAAGATATGTAGGAAACTAAGTTGTGAACAGGACATAGGGGACTGCAAAGGAATATAGATAGGTTAAGTGAGTGGGAAAAGACCTGGAAAATGGAGTATACTGCAGGAAAGTGTGAAATTGCCCACTTTGGCAGGAACAATAAAAAGGAGCCTGTTATCTAAATGGTGAGAGATTGCAGTGCTCTGAGATGCAGAGGGATCTGGGTGTCCAAGTGCATGAATCACAAATGGCTAGTATGCAGGTACAGCACGCAATTGGAAAACTAATAGAATGTTATTGTTTACTGCAAGAGAAATTGAATACCAAAGTATGGAGGTCATGCTTCAGTTTTACAGGGCATTGGTGAGACCACATCTGGAGTACTGTGTACAGTTTTGGTCTCCTTGTTAATAGAAGAATGTAAATGTATTGGGGGCAGTAAAGAGAAGGCTTATTAGACTGATACCTGGAATCGGCGGGCCGTCTTATGAGGGAATATTGGACAGGTTAGGCTTGTATCCGCTGCAGTTTAGAAGGGTAAGAGGCGGCTTGATTGAAACATATAGGACTCCGAGGGGTCTTGACGGGGTGGATGTGGAAAGGATGTTTCCCATTGTGGGAGAATCTAGAATTAGGGGTCACTATTTAAAAATAAGGGGTGGGGGTCACCCATTTAACACACAGATGAGGAGATTTTTTTCCTGTGAGGGTCGTGTGTTTTTGGAAATCTCTTCCTCAAAAGGCGCTGGAAGCAGAGTCTTTGAATATTTGTAAGGCAGAGGTAGATAGATTATTGATAAGCAAAAGGTTGAAGGTTATCGGGGGCTGGTGGAAATGTGAAGTGGAGTTTACAATCAGATTAGTCATGATCTTATTGAATGGCAGAGCAGGCCTGAGGGGCCGAGTGCCCTACTCCTGCTCCTAATTCATCTGTTCATATTTTCATAAACTGTGGCTTAGGATGGTACTGTCTCCGAATGTGAACTTTTTAGTGCTGTAGCAGCGAAAGCCACAATAAAATCTACATTGAAATCTTCATTTTTTTCTGGGAATCAATTGTTTTTCCTACTTCTAATTTCTCGTTTGTCATTGGGTTACAATCAATTTCTGTTACAGCCATGTGAGGAGTGGTCCCAGGTCCCCTCTTGTCCTATCTCATATTTGACCACAATAGGCTTTATTCCTTTATAGCAGTGGACGTGCTGACCACCTCAGTGAGTATTTTACCTTATACTTTTATTGTGCTCGTGAAAGAGCCAATCAGACAGGTTTTCTTGAGATTAAACAAGAGGTGAGTTTATTATACTTAACAAACTAAACTGGATCTAAATAAAATAATAAACATGTACGCTACACATTCACGCAGACACGAGAATCATACACAAATAAATTAGAGTGAGAAATACACTGGTGTTGGATGAGAGTCCATGATAAATAAAAAAAAATACACAGTCTGTGAGGTTGGATAATTCTGTGGTCTGCGCCTTTGCCACTCTTGCATATGAGTTTCATGTCATCTGCAGGAGTTGAAATTGTTTATTTTTACATTTAATTCTATATCATGTATCTATCTATATGTCAGGAACAGCACTGGTTCCAACACGGACCCCTGAGAAATAGCACTGTACACTCCCCCTCCCCCAGAATAAACAATGTCTGTTCACAACTTCTCTCTGCTTTCTGTCCCTGAGTCAATGTCATATCCACACTATCACTGTCACAGTAATCCATGTCATCCATTTTTCATAACAAGTCTATGAAATGTCATTTGATCACAGGCCTTTTGAAAGTTCATATACATAACACGAAACAAGCTGACCTCATCAACACTCACAGTTATGTCATCAACTAACTTGATCAAGATTATCAGACATGATTGGTTATCAAGAAATCCATCCTGTTTGTCATTTATTATCAGATGTTTTTCCAAGAAAGATATATTTTTGAGCTGGGTTATGGCCTCCAGAAATTTCCAATCGCCGACATAAGACTGTTTGGTCAGAAGTTACAGGGTTTATCCCATCTCTTTTTTTAAACAGGGTGCATAATTTACAGTCCTCCACTCCCCTGTCACTACTCCCATAGCCAAGGAGGAGTGAAAGCTTCTGGCCAGTGCCTCTTCTACTCCTTCCCTCAACAAACCTCATACATCCCATCCAGTCTGGGTCACTGTTATACTTTATTTTGGAACACTAAATGCTGGTTTGACAGGGGTTAACTGTATCTGTTTGTTCAGTGTGTGTAATTAATGTCAATCTCCATGGACCCTAATTGTGTCATTGGAGAGTTTTCCACTTCTATTAATAAGGGAGTTCCTCCAATGTGTTGTTCCAAGCCGGGAGCGTCACCCCCACACTAACAGCAGCTAAAGAGAGCTGAAAAGGATTGATCATAATCTGAGAATAATAGATTGGAATGTTACAAAAATGGATCAGAATCTGAGAATAATAGATTGGAATGTTACCAAAATGGGCAGCAAGAGTTTTTCCTATTGGTTTGGCGAAGTTACTGCAGATTATTATTGGAGAACATTAGAAATGCGCATCTATTATGCACTAAAGATGATTGAAACGATTTACTATCCCATCCTCGCTATTATTGGTGTCCCTGGGAAGTCTCTGTATCCAACTATTATATCTATCAACCATATGTCACTGATTTGTGTTCTTGCCATGTAAATCCTGGGAATACTGAAGCCTCTGTCTTCAGTCTCTCTCACAAAATCTGTTCCCGATCCACTGTCTGTATCCACCTCATTAGCCAATGTCTGAGGCTGAACCAGACAGTTTACTACCTCTATGTTCTATTTATACCTGAGCTGAGTTCATCGCCATGTTTTCTCCATCACTTAACCTGCCTACTGCCACTTCTGTAATATCACCCGTCTCCACCTCTGTCTCAAAACATCTCCTGCATAAACCCTCATCCGTGCCTTTGTTAAATCCACACTAGACTATTCCAATTCTGTCCTGGTCACCCTTCCAGTTATAATCCTCCATAAACCACAGCCCATCCGGAACTCAGCTGCCTGTATCCTAACTCACATCAAATCCTGATCACCCATCACCCCTGTGCACACTGATCTACATTGGCTCCCAGTCTGGCAGCACCTTAATTTAAATATTCTCATTCTTGCGTTTGAATCCCTCCATGGCCTCACACCTCCAATTAGTCCCATTCCCCTGTCCATATCCCATATTCTTGAAAATCATATCAGAATTGGACACAATTCTCCAGCTGGGACCAAACCAATGATGTGTAAAAATCAGCATTTCCTCCTGAGTTTTATTACTCTGTGCCTCTCTCTAACACCAAGGACACTACATGTTACCTTCAATGATCTGTGTGTGTACACCGCAGGTCTCTCTAATCCTTCACCCACTTTATAATGGTACCATTTAGTTTATATTGTTTCTCCTCATACGTCCTCACCAAATGTCTCACTTCGCACTTCACTGTGTTAAATTACATCTGCCATGTTCCTGCCCATTTTACCAGTCAGTCTCTGTCCTCCTGAAGTCTGTTACTATCCTTCACACTGTTTATTAACATTTCTGAGTTTCCTGCCATCTGAAAACTTTGACATTATCCCCTCTGTATACAAGTCCATTGTATTAACTTACAGCAACTGTGATCCCAACAGTGACCCTGGGGAATCCCACTGTGTACTTCCCTCCAGACTGAACAACAACCATTCTCCACTACTCTCTGCTTTCTGTCACTTAGCTAATTTCCTGCATGCTGGCATTGAATATAAAAAAGAGCTGCATTTCTATAGCGCCTTTCATGACCACTGGACGTCACAAAGCATCTTACTCCCAACTGGTACTTTTTAAAGTGTGGTCACTCTTGTAATCAATGAAGGAGAGCAAACTCCCACAAGCAGCAATGTGATAATAATCAGTCCTGTTTTTGTGATGTTGATTGAATGATAAATATTGACCAGGACACAGGGAATAATTCCCTTACTCTGCTTCTAAATAGTACGATGGGATATTTAACATCCACCTGAGAGGAGAGACGGGGCCTTGGTTTAACGTTTCATTCAAAGGACGGTGCATCTGGCAGTGCAACACTCCCTCGGTATTGCACTGCAGTGTCAGCCTTGATTCTTGTGATCAAGTCCTGCAGTGACACTTGATCCTAGAAGCTTGTGACTGAAAGGGGAGAGAGCTGCAAACTGAGCCACGGCTGGCATTGGTCCTTTAATCCCATATGTTTCTAATTTGGTAACACAGCTGTTATGTGGTACATTATCAAACACCTGGTGAAAGGATAGGAGTATTGGGTAAGCACAGGCAGGAACAATCATAGAATTATAGAATAGCATTGCACTGAAGGAGGCCATTTGGTCCATCAAGTCTGTGCTGTCACCTTTGAAGAGCTTCCAGTTAATCCCACACCCGGGCTCTTTCCCAGATTCTTCCATTTCGTTCACCTTAAGATATCTATCCAATTGCCCTTTGGAATCTACTATTGAATCTGTATCCTTCAGCCTATCAGACAATACATTGCAAATCCTAAACACCCATTGCATAAAAAAATCCCTGTGTCACCTCTGCTTCTTGTTTCCAATCACCGTAAATCTGTGTCCTCTGGTTAATGGCCCCTCATACGTTGGAAACAATTGCATTTTATTTAATTTATCTAAACTCCACATAATCTTAAACATTTCGATCAGATCTCCTTTTAAATTTCCCTACTCTAAGGTGAACCATCCCAGCTACATAACTGTAATCCCTCATCCCTGGAACAGTTCCAGCAAAACTTTTTTATCCCCTCTCCAAAGGTTTCATGTGCTACCTAAAGTGGGTTTCCCAGTATTGGACACAATATTCCAGGTGGAGATGAACTAGTCTTTTCTATAGGTTTAATATAACATCCTATTCTACTCTGTGTCTCTATTAATAAAGCCTAAGTATCTATTTGCTTTGTTAACTGTTTGTTAACCTGTCCAGCTAACTTCAAAGATTGCACACAAACACCCCAGGTCTCTCTTTTATTCTCACCACTTGTAAAGTGGAACCATTTAGCTTATATTATCTCTCCTCATGCATCCGCATGCAGCTCACCATCACCTTCGCACGGAGAATAAATGCTGGTCTAGTCAGCGACACCCACATCCCATGAACAAATAATATAGTAAAATATTCCCACAACGTACCACCTCACACATCTGCCATGTCAATTAAATATTAGGAAGACTGAAGCCAATGTTTTCAAACCCCACATCAAACCCTCCCTCGCTACATACTCCATCCCTCTCCTTGACAACTGTCTGAGACTAAACCAAACTGTTCGCAAACTGCTGTCATAGTTGACCCTGCGATGATATTCCTGTCAAATATTCACGCTGTCACTAAAATTGACTATTTCCACCTCCGTATCATCACACAACGTTGCCCCTCTCTCAGCTGTTCTGCTGATGAAACACTTGCCCTTGCCTGTGTTACCTGTAGACTTGACTATTCCAGCACACTCCTGGCTGGTCTCCCACATTCTACATTCTATAAACTTGAGGTGATCCAAAACAGTGCTGTCCATGTCCTAACTCACACCAAGTCCTGTTTACCCATCACACCCTGTACTCACTGACCTACATTGGATCCTGGTCAGTAACACCTCAATTTTAAAACTCTTAGCCTTCTTTTCTAATCCCTCATTGCCTCACAGCTCCCTATATCAGCACACATCTAATTCTGGCCTCTTGAGCATACCCCATTTTAATTACTATACCATTAGTAGCCGTGCCTTCAGCTGCCGAGGCCCTAAGCTTGGAAGAGAAGAGCAGAACTTCTTCAAGGTAGGCATTCCTGGAGGAGAAGTGGCAGTGAATTAAACACTAAAATAAAAACAAAATACTGCGGATGCTGGAACTCTGAAATGAGAACATAAAGTGTTGGTAATACTTAGCAAGTCTGGAAGCATCTGTGTAGAGAGAAACAGAGTTAATGTTTCAGATCTCTGACACTTCATCGGAACTGGTAAACGTTAGAAATGTGACAGTCTGTCATTTAATCTCTCCCCTCTCTGTCCCATGACTGTCCTTCCTTCTTCTTCTTCCCCCTTCTCCTCTTTCAGTTGCTCAAAGACTGTTACATTTCTAACGTTTACCAGTTCTGATGAATGGTCGCAGATCTGAAACATTAACTCTATTTCTCTCTACACAGATGCTGCCAGACTTGCTGAGTATTTCCGGCATTTTCTGTTCTCATCCCTAAGCCCTGGAATTCTCTCCCTAAACTCTAAATGCATTAAGTTGCACAGAGTCCAGATTTAGGGAGTACGGCTTGTACAGAGTGCTAGATGCAGTAAAGTTAATGAGTGACTGAATTTTGAGTTGATCTCTTTCCAAAATTTAGTTATTTTTTACATTTAGCATTTCACTTAATTTTAATCTGCACTTGTAGTTTCTTTCACAGTCTGTTAGTGACAGCTGGACAGTTAATTGATGATCATGGAATAGGAGGGTAGGACAGCTTGGATAATACAGAAACTGGCTTAATGAAAGATAACTGAGTTGTGGTAGATAGTTGTTTTTCAGACTGGAGGAAGGTAGACAGTGATGTTCCCCAAGGGTCAGTGCTAGGACCACTGCTTTTTTATGATATGTATAAATAATTTGGAGATTGGAATACAGAGCAATATTTCAAAATTTGCTGATAATGACGAACTTGGAGGCGCAGCAGACAGTGAGGTTGATACCGATCAATGTAACAGGACATAGATAAACTAGCAGAATGAGCAGCCAAGCGGCAGATGGAATTTAATATAGACAAGTGTGAGGTGATACATTTTATCAGAAGTAACAGGTTGAGGCAGTGTACACTTAATGGCACAGTTCTCAAGAGTGTGGTACACTTCTCAAGAGTGAGCAGAGACAGAAGGACATAGGTTTCATGTGCATAGATACTTAAAGGTGGCAGGACATATTGAGAGAGTCGTTCGTAAAGCATATGGGATCTTTGGATTCGTAAATAGAGGTAGTGAGTACAGAATAAGTAAAGTCATGCTGAAAATTTATAAAGCTCTCGTGATGCCCCAACTGGAGGACTGAATCCAGTTCTGTTCACCACACTTTAGGAAGGATCTGAGGGTCCTTGACAGGGTGTAGAGGAGATTTTCCAGAATGGTTCCAGGGATGGAGGATTTTAGCTACAAGGTTAGTTTGGAAAAGCTCGGATTCTTTTCCATGGAGTACAGGAGATTAAGAGGAGATTTGATAGAGGTATATAAGATGGTAACATGTTTGGATAATGTAGACAGGAAAATATGTTCCCATTAGTTAATGGTGCAAGGACTAGAGTTCAGGTTGTGGACAAGTGATACGGAGGATGTGAGGTACAACATTTTTACACAGCGAGTGGGAAAGGCCTGGAAATCACTGCCTACGAGGGTGGTGGAAACAGAGATGGTGAATGATTTCAGAAGGATATTGGATGAACAATTGAGGGAAATAAACTTGCAGGAACATGGAGACAGAGCTGGGGAATGAGACTGACTGGATTTATCTACAAAGAGCTGGCATGGACTCGATGGGCCGAATGGCCTCATTCCCTGCTGAAATGACCACGACTCTCTGACAGCGGAATACTATTATTACTGCTTTCTTGTAATGGGAAAGTTTATAAAGGACTGGACAGTATCACCCTGTTGAACCCCGTGATGTAAGTGAAATGTTTGATGCCCCAGAACATGGTTAACAAATGTCCTTCACAAACAGAGTAAATCAGTTCAGACCCACACACAATTCTGGATCATTCACAATAGGGAGTAGTTTCTCCTGGTTTTCTCTACATAGGACAGCAGTCAGGCTTTTCACTGTGTCCCCCAACTCCATGTGGAAAGTATTGTCAGGGTTAGGTGAGATAAGACACGTTGTGCGACAGATTTCTTCAATTGTATTACTGCTTCCGTGATCTCTTCAGTCCAACCGGGTTAAACCTGGTCATCGCCATCATTAGGTAGTTCATAAAGAGGAGTCACAGTCTCTGCAAATCGAGGGATGAGGGTCCACTGATACCCTATCAGCCTGAGGATAGGACACAGGGCAGTCTTTGAGATGGACAGGGGTAGACACTGGATGAGGGTCCATTGATACCCCACCAGCCTGAGGATAGGACACAGGGCAGTCTTTGAGGTGGACAGGGGTAGACACTGGATGGTTTCAGCTTTTGCTGAAACCCTCATCCATGCCTTTGTTATCTCGAGACTTGACTATTCTAACACACTCCTGGCTGCTCTCCCACATTCTACTCTCTGTAACCTTGTGGTCATCCAAAACTCTGCTGCATTCTTCTAATTTACACCAAATTCTGTTCACCCAACATCCCTGTGCTCACTGGCCTACATTGTCTCTTAGTCCAGTAACACCTCAATTTTAATATTCCCACTCGTATGATCAAATCCCTCCATGGCCTCACCCCTCTGATTATCCCAATCCCCTGTCCATTTCCAATATTCCTGAAACTGACCACACATTTCATCTCTCCAGCTCCACTGGTGCTGTGGAAGTTTGGATCCATAAAATGGTGTGAGCTGCACTGCCGGTCACATCCAGTACATTGTACAGGACACCCAGGCTGGCCGGGGTGCTAGCGTGGGTGTAACGTGTGTGTGTGTCTGTAGCATGAGGAGGGGTCTGAATATGGTGTCAATCAGCCATTCCGGCAGCTTTGATATACATCTTTCAAACTTGGTCTGTGCTTATCCACTGACTGCCTGTGTCAGTCTCTCTCAGCTGAACATACAGTCAGCAGCACAAGGAACCCCCTCTAGTGCTATTTAAAATGACTAGGCATCCAGCTTAAAGGTGAGGGGCCTTTGACTTACTTCTGCTATTATAAAGTTGGTGGAGGTGCTGTGGATTGTTTTCTGGAGGCTGTGTTGTGAGCTGCTGCAAACAGTCAGGGAGGACAGAGGATTTGGTGACCCAACTCTGGACGAGGTTTGGGGACTGTAGTTACAGTGTCTCTCGAGATGCTTCTCTCTTTGTGTTGGGAATTCCTGGACGGGGTAGATCTTATAATCCGTGTTAAGGAGGGAGACCAGACGCCAGTTCGTAAGCAAGCAGAGATCACCCCTCTTCAGCAACAGGATGACAACCGCCCTGTGCCACGAGAGGGGCACCTCACGGGTCGCCAGGCTTTCCCCCAGGACCCACATGTATTTGTCCCCCAGGACATCCAGGAACACGCTGCCAAACTCCATGGTCAGCTCATCCTGCCACAGCGATTTGCTCCTTGAGAACTGGTGGACGGCACCGTACAGCTCCGCCAATGTGAGCGGAGACTCCAATTCTTTCGCAGCCTCCGGGCTGACCTTCGGCGGGTCCTCCTATAAAACTCTGCACGTGTCCTCGCTGGAGTGGTTCAGAGAAAACAACACACTGTAATAGGTACGGTCCAGGAAGCCCATTCCCTCCGGATCCGTGATGGAGGATCCGTCATCTGCCAGCAGCTCAGCGAGCTGCTTATGGACCCCCGGCCATTTTTCCAGTGAGTAGAAGAAACAGGAAATCTTCCAGTCCAAATCTTCCAGGATCTGGATCTGCGTCCTTAAATATGCGCCTCGGGACGATATGAATTGCAGGTCCCTCAGCGCGCCCTTCTTCTCTTTGCACACCTGTCACAGCGTGGGGTCTGTGATGGCCTGATTGAGATGGGTCTCCAAGTCGAGCACCTCCCTCTCTAGGCGCCATTCTCGGTTTCCCGCCTCTTGGTCGACCCCTTTGCTTACTTCTGACAGAAGACATGGATGTGAGGCTTGCCACATCCCGCCATAGACTCAGGGAGAGGACGCCCCCCTGCTTCCTTCTCCAGCCGGCCCAGATCGACGGAATGAGTCATGGAATCGCTCGTCCTCCAGCAGCCAGTTGTAAAAAGTGCCAGTACACGGTACCCTCCCGTGTGCAGAGTGGAGTTAACTCCGCCCACACCAGGTGGTAGTCTGAGCACGGCACCAGCCACATGAAGGCCACCAAGATGCAGGAGGCGTATGTCTGTGAAATGTAGAGTCGGTCAATTCGGAACTCTCCTCCTGAGGCCTCCTGATGAGGGCACTGGAGTTGGGATGGAGATTCCACCAGGCGACCACCAAGTCGAGGGAGTTGATCCATCAAGTCACCCTGCCACTCCAGGAGCCAGGTAGCATCGTCTCCCAATGTGGGTTTCCTGCAGAAAGCTCATCGCATATCTCCCTTCCCTGAGGACTGTGAGATTGTGAAAACGGCTGAGAGACGCCCCCTGCTCCTGTTGATGTTGAGTCTGGCTATGGATATCTTCATGTCAACAATACCACCATCCTGTCACCAATACCTTACTGTGAGGAGAGAGTGGAACTGCTCATCGCCTTCCGCACCCCCAGCAATCCAGAGAGGAACACATTGAACAGACATCGCACGATCTTTTTCACATTTACCACCCACCGCAGGATCGATGATGGAGGAGTCATTCCTAGATTTCTCTGTGGAAACTAGGAATATGAGTGCCTGTGGTGCAGGACACTCTCTCCCCCTCCGTCCCCGGGCTTGTGATCAGCCTAGTGGGAGGCAGTTGTGTCTCGACACTGGAAATCCAGCCGGAGCGGGACCCGATGATCAGCGCCAGCTCCACACACTGGTCAAGGGCCAGCTGAACTTTATTGTGACAATCCCTGCAAGCAGCAATGAAGTTCCGGAGTTCTGCAATGGGCATGAGAGGAGACTCGGTCGGAGGCATGAGGGAGTGCACCGCCTCAATGGCAATGGATTCAAGGTCGTCCTCCGTGCCCCACACCGAGTCCCCATCCTCCTCCGTGCCGTCACCGCCCGTGGCCTACACATCCACCACACTCTGTGGAGTGGAAATCCAGGTCACGACAGCTAGTCTCACCTCCCTCATGATCGAACCCGCAGGATCGATGGTGGAGGAGTCATTCCTAGATTCCTCTGGGGAAACTAGGAATATGAGTGCCTGTGGTTCAGGACACCCTCTCCCCCTCCGTCCCCGGGCTTGTGATCAGCCTCGGGGGAGGCAGTTGTGTCTCGACACTGGAAATCCAGCCGGAGCGGGACCCGAGGTGGAGAGAGGAGGCCATCTCCCACCCTGCCAGCGCCACAATACCAGCAGACAGAGCACTGTTAACATTATTCAAATCAACCTCCGAGTCAGATCCATCCTGGATGGCAGGAACAGGTGGCCGAGAGCGTTGACCCTCACAGGTCTCAGCCCCACCCAGGACACCGGACCAAGTGGGAGATGGAATGTTTTCTCCTGGTGGATCCACAGTCTCCCCCATCAGGGGAGGGGAGCTTCACCACTCCCCCCCCCCCAACCTCGCGTGTTGTGAAAGGTACAGAGGCTTCTGTACCCACTCCATTTTGTGGGATAAAAAGCTGTAACTTAGGCCTCGAGCTCCAATGGTACTGGTAGCGCAGGGAGTCCGAGGACCAACCAGGAGACAGACCCTGTTCCTCTCGGCAATCTGCAGTGAAGGGACGCCTCCTTCTCTTATTCATGGAGAGGTGAGGAGGTTCAGAGACCTCGGTCTCATTAGACATCTCTGTTTCTACCTCCAAACCCTCCACTGTGTAGAGGGAGATTTACTCTGGATCTAACCCCATTTGTTTTAAAGCTGGCCTTTATACCTCAGGCCCCTTTTGTATTTTTGTCGATGGGGACTTTATTCCCCAGGTCCCCTTTATATACATTTTAAAATAATTTTATTAAAATAGATAAATAAACCAAATGATCAAATTAAAATGCCATTCTCGGCATTACTGATGCACCTTTTTTCTTTGTATCCCAGCCCCTGCGGTATCCACCGATGGTGGAAGGCCTCAAGTGTGCCAGATTCTGAATAGATCCCGGTTAAACACAGGAACTTCAGTCCGTGTCATCCACACCCAAAGCGGCAGGAGGTGGAAAGAGGGTTTTCAAGGTTTTTACCTACAGGAACAATCAAAGTGCCAGAGCTCACATTTCCTCTGTCCCTGAGTGTCATTACTCATTATCCCCCCCTGGAGGAACACCTCTCTCTCTCTCTCACTCACTCACTCCCTCTCTCACTCTCTCTCTCTCTCTCTCTCTCTCTCTCTCTCTTTCTTTCTCTCTGTCTCCTTCCCAGCTGAAAGCAATTGCTATTTAACACTCCAACATCCATGTTATCAAAACTTTTGTCCTCCCCACTCACACCAATTTAAAATATAACTATACACACATGTTAAACAACCAGCTACTTTCAGACAGCATGCAGGACCAGACGGAACTGGCCGTAATAGACACTGGCTGAGACAGACAAAGAAATCAAACAGGAAACTTCAAATACAAAAACAGACCCACTTACTCAAACACAAGCTTTTCCTCCTGTTCTCCTCAGACATTGTTTAAGCCTTACTGTGGCTCCGAAAGATTTCCTTTCCTTTTATATCTCAATCTCACAGGTGTCTTGGTGGGACTGAGAGTAACAGACTGTTCCATTCGGTGTTGTCACCACATTAACGGGACAGCCTGTCAAGGAGGTTACCTTAACGGGACAGATTGGTAAACGTTCTCCCGCTCCAACATTGTCCCCCTCCGAGGCCTCCTGCTCCGTTTTCGTGCCACCTGTGTGATACTCTGCTTTTTGTGACGGCTGCTCCATCCGCCTGGGAGCTGCTTTCCCTCTGGGTTTGCAATCACTGAATGTTAGACCTGTACTGTGCATGCTCTGTCTTCCGGTGGGGTCACTCCTGTAACTCCCTAAGGACACCTCTAGAATCCTCTAACTGCTGGGTCAACTGGACATAATCCTGTGTGACAGTGACAGTATGTTTCTCTGCAATCTCTAACTGCTGCTGAACTGCACAAGCTTGTCCTGCATTAAGTGTCTGTTGTTGTATAGTGACAGTAAAGGACACTAGCTTATTGTGTAACTCATGTAGCTGTGTCTGCTGTTGCTGCTGAGTCTGTTCACTTTGAGCTACTATTTCTCTCACCTGTGACTCTATCACTTCCTCATCGCACTGTGCACTGTGTGATGCTGGATATGGAGTCAGATTTAAAGCCTTTTCACCCTTCTGATGTTTAGCCAAGACGTGGATAAACTGGATAAACTTCACTATATTTTAAAAGGAACGTGTTCATGCTTCCATAGACAGTCTCCTAACAGGGACTGGATACTGTCCATATTACACTTAGTGCTTAACTCTTCCTCATATGTTTCCCAGAGACCCTTCTTCCCATTGTCTTTTTGTGACATAATGTGTATTTAAAGAGACATCACTGGGTCAGTATAATCGTCTGCCCCTCGAAAGAGTTTATCCCTGCAAGAATTTTCACTGGTCAAACGAATATTCCTATGTTTGCAAAACTTTGCTCCAACAGCCTCGGTTTGCACAGTAGTCAAAGTCCCGGGTTTCAGCTCCACTTGTAAGATCTGGGGTTTGATTTAATGTAATTGTCAGACTTAGGTCAATTACAATGACAGTCTATGTTGGGAGATCAGATCTAAAAGGGACTTGCAGCTCAGACTAGCTATAAAACTACATGGATACAAGGCAGTTTTCACAAGCTTCACAGACTGAATGAAGTTCTGCACAATAAGCAGAACATGGTGATACTGAGCAAAGGGAAGTGGTCAGCAGTTGTGTTCACAATGGAACACCCGGTGCTCAACCTCCGGTTAACTGTGGAACCTTGTCTCTTCATTGGAGTCTATCTTCTGTCTTCTTCTTGATGATGATGTGCGCTTTTGGGGTCTTACAAGCTCTTAATTTATACACATTTCCCAGCTTGGTTCTGTTCCATATTAGGTAAAAGGCCATTTCTGTTCATTTGATTGGTCAGTCATTAACTAACTACCCTTCCATGATGGTACTTTGAGCCTGGTTTAAGTCATTGTCTTTATCGTTCAGTGGGGGGTGGGGGGGAGGGGCCTCTAGATTCCAGCTGCCTTGACTCTATGAATTCCTTTACAATGTCTTGTTTTGAAATGCAAATAAACTAGAAATTCTCGAAGTAACAGTTTGTAAGACGTCAGGAATGTAAGGGATTTGGATTGTTTAATTGTCCTGTGGTTCAAAATGTGTATGTGACCAGGAATGAAATCTGCTATTTTTTGTTCTGATAACAATCCTGATGCATCTGTAACATCCACAAGGGGTCATGAAATTACTGAAGGAAATGTAAACACATGCTCACCAGCAAGGCAGTATCTCATATCATAGTCTGAACAAAGAATTAGACATCTCATTGGACAACTGTAGCCTACGGTGGATTTTGATAGGACAGTGTGATCTTGTCAGTGAAACATTCAGCCCACCTTGATATGAAAGGTGTAAAAATCATTGAAAATAGTGATTCTGTGATAAGGTCGAGGAGCTTGGTCAGCGACAGAACGATTAGCAGGGAGGGAAATGCTCACTGGGTTATCATGTATGCATGACTCTTTGCAACATGTTTGTGACTAATGGGTGTATTGTTGACCGGTCCATTGTGAATGGGTATTTTGTATAATTGTTAACTAGTAGTATTCCTACTGAATCTAGTAGAGTCATTGGTGTTTAATTTGAACTTTGAGTGCTGTCTCATTCTTTCATGTAATTCTCATGTTTGAACCATAGAGTAACCAATCAAAAAGATGACAGATTATAAACAACATTTGTTTATATATGTGGACATGAGGCTTCACATTATCATTGCCAGGAATGTAGGCACAAAGACCTGTGTCCAGAGTTATGTCCTAGACAGTTTATAAACAACATTTGTTTATATATGTGGACATGTGGCTTCACATTATCATTGCCAGGAATGTAGACACAAAGACCTGTGTCCAGAGTTATGTCCGAGACAGTTTATAAACAACATTTGTTTATATATGTGGACATGAGGCTTCACATTATCATTGCCAGGAATGTAGACACAAAGACCTGTGTCCAGAGTTATGTCCTAGACAGTTTATAAACAACATTTGTTTATATATGTGGACATGAGGCTTCACATTATCATTGCCAGGAATGTCGACACAAAGACCTGTGTCCAGAGTTATGTCCTAGACAGTTTATAAACAACATTTGTTTATATATGTGGACATGAGGCTTCACATTATCATTGCCAGGAATGTAGACACAAAGACCTGTGTCCAGAGTTATGTCCGAGACAGTTTATAAACAACATTTGTTTATATATGTGGACATGAGGCTTCACATTATCATTGCCAGGAATGTAGGCACAAATACCTGTGTCCAGAGTTATGTCCTAGACAGTTTATAAACAACATTTGTTTATATATGTGGACATGTGGCTTCACATTATCATTGCCAGGAATGTAGACACAAAGACCTGTGTCCAGAGTTATGTCCGAGACAGTTTATAAACAACATTTGTTTATATATGTGGACATGAGGCTTCACATTATCATTGCCAGGAATGTAGACACAAAGACCTGTGTCCAGAGTTATGTCCTAGACAGTTTATAAACAACATTTGTTTATATATGTGGACATGAGGCTTCACATTATCATTGCCAGGAATGTCGACACAAAGACCTGTGTCCAGAGTTATGTCCTAGACAGTTTATAAACAACATTTGTTTATATATGTGGACATGAGGCTTCACATTATCGTTGCCAGGAATGTAGACACAAAGACCTGTGTCCAGAGTTATGTCCTGGACTAGTTAACGACCCTTATGAAAATCTCTGGAATACCATTCCTACATCTTTATTGTCCATCCATAATTATTCTTGACACCGAGTGGCTTGCTAGACTATTTCAGAGGACAGTTAAAAGTGAACCACATTGAGTTACATGGAGACCAGAACAGATAAGGATGGTAGATCTCCTTCCCTAAAGGACATAAATGGACCAGATAGATTGTTATAAAAATCGATGATGGCTTCATGGCAACATTATTAAGTCCAGATTTCAATTCCAGTTTTTATTCATCAATTGAATGCATTACATAATTGAATTTTAAATTCCACCTTCTGCTATGGTGGGATTTGAACCCATGTCCCCCGGGAATGAGCCTGCGCCTCTGGTGAGATTGCCAGTATCCCACTGTCACTGCCACGCTGCATCACATTCCTCCCTTAAGATACTACATAAAAACTTCCTCTTGGACCAAGCTGTTGGTCATCTGACCTCATATCTCCTGTTGTGTCTCTGTGTCATACGTTGCTTCATAATGCTCCTGTGAAGCATCTTGTGATGTTTTATTACATTAAAGGCACTATATAAATATAAGTTGTTGTTGTTGACATTTACTAGACATGACTTGTCTTACCATATACTTCCTGCTGGCCATTTGTTGTCCATGTTTTTTTTTCTTTTCTCCAGCATCAAATACGTTTGTCCTGGGATGTGAACTCTAGAAATTTCCCCATCAGTGACAGTAAATATAGAGTTTACTCCACCTCTCCTTTTTTAATCAGGGTGCAACATTGACAACCCTCCAGTCCTCTGTCACGAATCACATATCCAAGGAGTATTGGAAGATTCTGGCCTGTGAATCTGCTATTCCCACCTTTCCCTCCCTCAGCAACCCTCATACATCCCATTCAGACTGGGCAAATGTTATCGTTGATTGTGGTACAAAAGGTGTTGAAATGAAAAGGGTTAACTAAACCTATTTGTTCAGTAACTGTAATTAATGTCAGTCTCCATGGGCCCTAATTGTGTCACTGGAGGGTTTTCCTTTTCTATTAATAAGGGACTCTTTCAATGTGTTATCACATAGCGTCAAAGGGAACATCACGCTCGGCACTGACAGGGATCAGTGACTCCAGAGAGAGGGAAGGGATAGATCAGAATCTGAGAACAGTAGATTGGAATGTTCCAATAATGGGTCAGAATCTGAGAACAATAGATTGGAACGTTACAACAATGGATCAGAATCTGAGAACAGTAGATTGGAATGTTACAACAATGGACAGGAGTCTATCCTCGGATCTTTACTATCTTTCTACATATTGGGATTGGTACTCATTAGACGATCGGATTTTGTATGCACTTGAGTTAATTCAATATATTTACTATCCCATCCTGACTGTTGTTGGCGTCCCTGGTAAGTCTCTCGATACAGATATTAATTCTACAAACCATGTTTAATTGCATTACTGCTCCTGTAGTTTACTCTGCCCTTCTTGCTGCTGCTACTGTTGCTGGTGAATCTCTACCTCCAGCTATTAGCTGTCAACCCATTGCTGATTGTATTACAGTTCTTGTAAATTCATCTTTCATCTTGGGTCCTGTCTTTGCTCCTGATAAGTCTCTATTTCCCGCTCGGTGATCTGTAAACCCTGTTTCACTGAAATACTCTTATGTCTTGTAAATATTAGGAAGACTGAAGCCAGTGCCATTGGTCTTCATCACAAACTCCATCTCCTATCTGTGAATCACCTACCCCACCCTGCCCAATATCCGAGGCTGTTTACAACATCTGTGTTCTATTTATACCTGAGCTGAATTCATCTCCATATTCCCTACATCACCAACCCTGCCTATTACCACCTCTGTAATATCACCGATCACAACCTCTGCCTCAGCCCATCTGCTGCATAAACCCTCATCTGTGCCTTTATTCACTTGATTTTTCCAAATTGTATCCAGGTCACCCTCCCAGTTATAAACTTATATAAACCACAGCCCATCCAGAACTCTGCTGCCTGTGTTCTAACTCACACCAAATCCCGATCACCCATCACAACTGTGCTCACTGATCTACATTGGCAACACCCTTAATTTTAATATTCTCATTCTTGTGTTTGAATCCCTCCATGGCCTCACCCATCCAATTAGTCCCATTCCCCTGTCCATTCCCATATTCTTGAAAATCTTCCATCAAGTCTATTTCCATGTCCCCTTTCAAAGTGAATTTCCTTCCCTCTCTACCTCTTCTTGGTGGTGATTTTCAGCTCTTACAGCAGCACTGTTGCCCACATTGTGGAAACCTGGATCTATAAAAGGGTATGAGCTGAGCTCCCAGCCATTTCCGCTGTGGCCTGCACACTGTCCCATGCTGTGCAGTACTCTAGCCCGGGTGTACATTGTGTGTACCAGTAGCACGAGGAGTTGTGGAATGTCATGTCAAACTGCTATTCCAGCAGCTTTGATGCAGGGCTCTAGGTCAATAGCACCAAGTATGTGCTGTTAGTGTGATTTGCACAGATGGGCACTTCTACTGTGGCCTGCACAATGCCCCACGCTGGGCAGGGCTCTAGGTCAATCGTTCCATGTACGTGTTGTTCATTTGAGGATGGTTTTGAATTTGATGTCAATGTACCATTCCAACAGCTTTGAAGTGCGTCTTTGAAACTTGGTCTGTACATGTTCACTGACCCCTGTGTTAGTCATTCTCAGCTGAACATACATTCAGCAGCAGCAGCAGGAACCCCCTCTAGTGTTATTTAAACGGACCAGGCATGCAACTTATAGGCTTTTGACTTACTTCTGCTCTTGTAAAGTTAGTGGAAGGTGCTGTGGATGGTTTCCTGGAGGTTGGGTTGTGAGCTGCTGCAAACATTCAGGGAGGACAGAGGATTTTGTGCCCCAACTCTGGACGAGGTATGGGGACTGTAGTTACAGTGTCTCTGGCTCTGTAACATCACCGACAAATGGAGCAGAAGCTGCAGAGAGAGGAAGCTCTGTAACGAAGGAGGAGGAGGGGGCTCTGCCCTACCCACTCCGGGTTTTCCAAGAGCACTTTTCCTACCAACATCTAAGCCTGGAGCAGTATGTGAAATGACTGTGTTTCAATAAGGATGTGTCACAGAGCTATGTCACCTCCTGAAACGAGAACTCGAGCCTCAGACCAGGGTGAGGACGGAGCTGTCAGTGGTTGTTAACGTCACAGTTTCACTGACATTTTATGTATCCGGATCTTTCCGGCATGAACGGGAGACATATCCAACATTCAGTCATAGACAGTGATAGAGTCAGAGTCACTTACCACACAGAAGGATTCAATTAGGCCCATCGAGACCGTGCTGGTTCTCTGTGGAGCAATTCAGTCAGTTTTACTCCCCCACTCAATCCCGTAGCCCTGCAAGGTCACTTCCTTCAAGCACCCATCCAGTTTTCTTTTGAAATTGGGAGGAAGGATCAAATTGGAAGGAAGTAAAGCTGGTAACAGGAGGTAGAAAAGTAGAAGGTGACATTCAAAGGTAGGTGAAACAAAGGTGAACATCAACTAGAATGCAGAATGTCAATAAGACACGGTTATGGGCACTGTACCTGAATGCACTCAGTATTCAGAACAGGGTAGATGATTTAAAGGCCCAAATAGAGGTAAATGAGTATGATCCAATTGTCATAACGGAAATGTGCTACAGGGTGACCAAGACTGAGGATTGAATTCGCAAGCAGATTCGACCTTTAGGAAGGACAGGCAAAAAGGGAAAGGACATAATGTTGCTCTGATAATAAGGGATGGTATCAGTACATTAATAAGGGAGGATCTCAGTTCTGAAGAACAAAATATGGAATCTATTTGGGAGGAGCTAAGAAACAACAAGGGGAAGAAAACACTGGTAGGAGCTGTTTGTAGGCCATCAAACAGTAGTGTTTTTGTGGGGAATGGCATTAATGGAGATGAGAGAATCATATAACATGGGCAATACAGTCATCATGGGTGACTTCAATCCTCATATAGACTGGGTAACCTAGTGAGAACAAATGCTATGAATGACGAGTTTCTAGAGTGTGTTAGGGATGGTTTTCTAGAGCAGTATGTTGAGGAACCGACTAGAAAACAGGCTATTGTAGATCTAGTATTATGTAATGAGACAAGGATAATTAATAATTGTATTGTAAAGTTACCTTTAGGGATGAATTACCATAATGTGATAGAATTTTACATTATGCTTGAAAGTAAGGTGGTTCACTCTTAAGCCAGGGTGTTAAATTTGAGCAAAAGAAGTTATGAAGGTATGAGGGGCAAATTGCCCGAGGTGGATTGGGAAACTACATTGAAAGGTATGATAGTACATAGGCAATCGATAGTCTTTAAATAAATATTATATGGTTTACAGCACCTATACATTGCTTGCAGGCACATAAATCCCAAAAGTAAATGCAGTCCACTGTGGACAACAAAGGAAGTTAAGGATT